>NC_136893.1:30132288-30474788 GCF_949152265.1 Phoxinus phoxinus | reverse complement strand
GGTCACACACTACAGTCAGGGTCACACACTACAGTCAGGGTCACACGCTACAGTCAGGGTCACACGCTACAGTCAGGGTCACACACTACAGTCAGGGTCACACACTACAGTCAGGGTCACACACTACAGTCAGGGTCACACACTACAGTCAGGGTCACACGCTACAGTCAGGGTCACACGCTACAGTCAGGGTCACACACTACAGTCAGGGTCACACACTACAGTCAGGGTCACACACTACAGCCAGGGTCACACGCTACAGCCAGGGTCACACGCTACAGCCAGGTTCACACACTACAGTCAGGGTCACACACTACAGTCAAGGTCATACACTACAGCCAGGGTCACACACTACAGTCAGGGTCACACACTACAGTTAGGGTCACACGTACACTACAGTCAGGGTCACACGCTACAGTCAGGGTCACACGCTACAGTCAGGGTCACACACTACAGTCAGGGTCACACACTACAGTCAAGGTCACACACTACAGTCAGGGTCACACACTACAGTCAGGGTCACACGTACACTACAGTCAAGGTCATACACTACAGCCAGGGTCACACACTACAGTCAGGGTCACACACTACAGTCAGGGTCACACGTACACTACAGTCAGGGTCACACGTACACTACAGTCAGGGTCACACGCTACAGTCAGGGTCACACGTACACTACAGTCAGGGTCACACGTACACTACAGTCAGGGTCACACGTACACTACAGTCAGGGTCACACGCTACAGTCAGGGTCACACGCTACAGTCAGGGTCACACGCTACAGTCAGGGTCACACGTACACTACAGTCAGGGTCACACGTACACTACAGTCAGGGTCACACGCTACAGTCAGGGTCACACGCTACAGTCAGGGTCACACGCTACAGTCAGGGTCACACGTACACTACAGTCAGGGTCACACACTACAGTCAGGGTCACACGTACACTACAGTCAGGGTCACACGCTACAGTCAGGGTCACACGCTACAGTCAGGGTCACACGTACACTACAGTCAGGGTCACACACTACAGTCAGGGTCACACACTACAGTCAGGGTCACACGTACACTACAGTCAGGGTCACACGCTACAGTCAGGGTCACACACTACAGTCAGGGTCACACACTACAGTCAAGGTCACACACTACAGTCAGGGTCACACACTACAGTCAGGGTCACACACTACAGTCAGGGTCACACACTACAGTCAGGGTCACACACTACAGTCAGGGTCACACACTACAGCCAGAGTCACACGCTACAGCCAGGGTCACACGCTACAGCCAGGGTCACACACTACAGTCAGGGTCACACACTACAGCCAGGGTCACACACTACAGTCAGGGTCACACACTACAGTCAGGGTCACACGTACACTACAGTCAGGGTCACACGCTACAGTCAGGGTCACACGCTACAGTCAGGGTCACACACTACAGTCAGGGTCACACACTACAGTCAAGGTCACACACTACAGTCAGGGTCACACGCTACAGTCAGGGTCACACGCTACAGTCAGGGTCACACGCTACAGTCAGGGTCACACGTACACTACAGTCAGGGTCACACACTACAGTCAGGGTCACACGTACACTACAGTCAGGGTCACACGCTACAGTCAGGGTCACACGCTACAGTCAGGGTCACACGTACACTACAGTCAGGGTCACACACTACAGTCAGGGTCACACACTACAGTCAGGGTCACACGTACACTACAGTCAGGGTCACACGCTACAGTCAGGGTCACACACTACAGTCAGGGTCACACACTACAGTCAAGGTCACACACTACAGTCAGGGTCACACACTACAGTCAGGGTCACACACTACAGTCAGGGTCACACACTACAGTCAGGGTCACACACTACAGTCAGGGTCACACACTACAGCCAGAGTCACACGCTACAGCCAGGGTCACACGCTACAGCCAGGGTCACACACTACAGTCAGGGTCACACACTACAGCCAGGGTCACACACTACAGTCAGGGTCACACACTACAGTCAGGGTCACACGTACACTACAGTCAGGGTCACACGCTACAGTCAGGGTCACACGCTACAGTCAGGGTCACACACTACAGTCAGGGTCACACACTACAGTCAAGGTCACACACTACAGTCAGGGTCACACACTACAGTCAGGGTCACACACTACAGTCAGGGTCACACACTACAGTCAGGGTCACACGTACACTACAGTCAGGGTCACACGCTACAGTCAGGGTCACACGCTACAGTCAGGGTCACACAGTCAGGGTCACACACTACAGTCAGGGTCACACACTACAGTCAGGGTCACACGTACACTACAGTCAGGGTCACACGCTACAGTCAGGGTCACACACTACAGTCAGGGTCACACACTACAGTCAGGGTCACACACTACAGTCAGGGTCACACACTACAGTCAGGGTCACACACTACAGCCAGGGTCACACGCTACAGCCAGGGTCACACGCTACAGCCAGGGTCACACACTACAGTCAGGGTCACACACTACAGCCAGGGTCACACACTACAGTCAGGGTCACACGTACACTACAGTCAGGGTCACACGCTACAGTCAGGGTCACACGCTACAGTCAGGGTCACACACTACAGTCAGGGTCACACACTACAGTCAAGGTCACACACTACAGTCAGGGTCACACACTACAGTCAGGGTCACACACTACAGCCAGGGTCACACACTACAGTCAGGGTCACACGTACACTACAGTCAGGGTCACACGCTACAGTCAGGGTCACACGCTACAGTCAGGGTCACACGCTACAGTCAGGGTCACACACTACAGTCAGGGTCACACACTACAGTCAGAGTCACACGTACACTACAGTCAGGGTCACACACTACAGTCAGGGTCACACACTACAGTCAAGGTCACACACTACAGTCAGGGTCACACACTACAGTCAGGGTCACACACTACAGTCAGGGTCACACACTACAGCCAGGGTCACACACTACAGTCAAGGTCACACACTACAGTCAGGGTCACACACTACAGTCAGGGTCACACACTACAGCCAGGGTCACACGCTACAGCCAGGGTCACACGCTACAGTCAGGGTCACACACTACAGTCAGGGTCACACGCTACAGTCAGGGTCACACACTACAGTCAGGGTCACACGCTACAGTCAGGGTCACACACTACAGTCAAGGTCACACACTACAGTCAGGGTCACACACTACAGTCAAGGTCACACACTACAGTCAGGGTCACACACTACAGTCAGGGTCACACACTACAGTCAGGGTCACACACTACAGTCAGGGTCACACACTACAGTCAGGGTCACACACTACAGTCAGGGTCACACGTACACTACAGTCAGGGTCACACGTACACTACAGTCAGGGTCACACGTACACTACAGTCAGGGTCACACGCTACAGTCAGGGTCACACGCTACAGTCAGGGTCACACGTACACTACAGTCAGGGTCACACGTACACTACAGTCAGGGTCACACGTACACTACAGTCAGGGTCACACGCTACAGTCAGGGTCACACGCTACAGTCAGGGTCACACGCTACAGTCAGGGTCACACGTACACTACAGTCAGGGTCACACGCTACAGTCAGGGTCACACGCTACAGTCAGGGTCACACACTACAGTCAGGGTCACACGTACACTACAGTCAGGGTCACACGCTACAGTCAGGGTCACACGCTACAGTCAGGGTCACACGTACACTACAGTCAGGGTCACACACTACAGTCAGGGTCACACACTACAGTCAGGGTCACACGTACACTACAGTCAGGGTCACACGCTACAGTCAGGGTCACACACTACAGTCAGGGTCACACACTACAGTCAAGGTCACACACTACAGTCAGGGTCACACACTACAGTCAGGGTCACACACTACAGCCAGGGTCACACGCTACAGCCAGGGTCACACGCTACAGCCAGGGTCACACGCTACAGTCAGGGTCACACACTACAGTCAGGGTCACACACTACAGTCAGGGTCACACACTACAGTCAGGGTCACACGTACACTACAGTCAGGGTCACACGCTACAGTCAGGGTCACACGCTACAGTCAGGGTCACACACTACAGTCAGGGTCACACACTACAGTCAAGGTCACACACTACAGTCAGGGTCACACACTACAGTCAGGGTCACACACTACAGTCAGGGTCACACACTACAGCCAGGGTCACACACTACAGTCAGGGTCACACACTACAGTCAGGGTCACACGTACACTACAGTCAGGGTCACACGCTACAGTCAGGGTCACACGCTACAGTCAGGGTCACACGCTACAGTCAGGGTCACACACTACAGTCAAGGTCACGCACTACAGTCAGGGTCACACACTACAGTCAGGGTCACACACTACAGTCAGGGTCACACACTACAGTCAGGGTCACACACTACAGTCAAGGTCACACACTACAGTCAGGGTCACACACTACAGTCAGGGTCACACACTACAGTCAGGGTCACACGCTACAGTCAGGGTCACACGCTACAGTCAGGGTCACACGTACACTACAGTCAGGGTCACACGTACACTACAGTCAGGGTCACACGTACACTACAGTCAGGGTCACACGCTACAGTCAGGGTCACACGCTACAGTCAGGGTCACACGCTACAGTCAGGGTCACACGTACACTACAGTCAGGGTCACACGTACACTACAGTCAGGGTCACACGTACACTACAGTCAGGGTCACACGCTACAGTCAGGGTCACACGCTACAGTCAGGGTCACACGCTACAGTCAGGGTCACACGTACACTACAGTCAGGGTCACACACTACAGTCAGGGTCACACGTACACTACAGTCAGGGTCACACGCTACAGTCAGGGTCACACGTACACTACAGTCAGGGTCACACACTACAGTCAGGGTCACACACTACAGTCAGGGTCACACGTACACTACAGTCAGGGTCACACGCTACAGTCAGGGTCACACACTACAGTCAGGGTCACACACTACAGTCAAGGTCACACACTACAGTCAGGGTCACACACTACAGTCAGGGTCACACACTACAGTCAGGGTCACACACTACAGCCAGGGTCACACGCTACAGCCAGGGTCACACGCTACAGCCAGGGTCACACGCTACAGCCAGGGTCACACACTACAGTCAGGGTCACACACTACAGCCAGGGTCACACACTACAGTCAGGGTCACACACTACAGTCAGGGTCACACGTACACTACAGTCAGGGTCACACGCTACAGTCAGGGTCACACGCTACAGTCAGGGTCACACACTACAGTCAGGGTCACACACTACAGTCAAGGTCACACACTACAGTCAGGGTCACACACTACAGTCAGGGTCACACACTACAGTCAGGGTCACACACTACAGCCAGGGTCACACACTACAGTCAGGGTCACACACTACAGTCAGGGTCACACGTACACTACAGTCAGGGTCACACTCTACAGTCAGGGTCACACGCTACAGTCAGGGTCACACACTACAGTCAGGGTCACACACTACAGTCAGGGTCACACACTACAGTCAGGGTCACACACTACAGTCAAGGTCACACACTACAGTCAGGGTCACACACTACAGTCAGGGTCACACACTACAGTCAGGGTCACACGCTACAGTCAGGGTCACACGCTACAGTCAGGGTCACACGTACACTACAGTCAGGGTCACACACTACAGTCAAGGTCACACACTACAGTCAGGGTCACACACTACAGTCAGGGTCACACACTACAGTCAGGGTCACACACTACAGCCAGGGTCACACGCTACAGCCAGGGTCACACGCTACAGCCAGGGTCACACGCTACAGCCAGGGTCACACGCTACATCCAGGGTCACACACTACAGTCAGGGTCACACACTACAGCCAGGGTCACACACTACAGTCAGGGTCACACGTACACTACAGTCAGGGTCACACGCTACAGTCAGGGTCACACGCTACAGTCAGGGTCACACACTACAGTCAGGGTCACACACTACAGTCAAGGTCACACACTACAGTCAGGGTCACACACTACAGTCAGGGTCACACACTACAGCCAGGGTCACACACTACAGTCAGGGTCACACACTACAGTCAGGGTCACACGTACACTACAGTCAGGGTCACACGCTACAGTCAGGGTCACACGCTACAGTCAGGGTCACACACTACAGTCAGGGTCACACACTACAGCCAGGGTCACACACTACAGTCAGGGTCACACACTACAGTCAGGGTCACACGTACACTACAGTCAGGGTCACACGCTACAGTCAGGGTCACACGTACACTACAGTCAGGGTCACACGCTACAGTCAGGGTCACACGCTACAGTCAGGGTCACACACTACAGTCAGGGTCACACACTACAGTCAGGGTCACACACTACAGTCAGGGTCACACACTACAGTCAGGGTCACACACTACAGTCAAGGTCACACACTACAGTCAGGGTCACACACTACAGTCAGGGTCACACACTACAGTCAGGGTCACACGCTACAGTCAGGGTCACACGCTACAGTCAGGGTCACACGTACACTACAGTCAGGGTCACACGTACACTACAGTCAGGGTCACACGTACACTACAGTCAGGGTCACACGCTACAGTCAGGGTCACACGCTACAGTCAGGGTCACACGTACACTACAGTCAGGGTCACACGTACACTACAGTCAGGGTCACACGTACACTACAGTCAGGGTCACACGCTACAGTCAGGGTCACACGCTACAGTCAGGGTCACACGCTACAGTCAGGGTCACACGTACACTACAGTCAGGGTCACACACTACAGTCAGGGTCACACGTACACTACAGTCAGGGTCACACGCTACAGTCAGGGTCACACGTACACTACAGTCAGGGTCACACACTACAGTCAGGGTCACACACTACAGTCAGGGTCACACGTACACTACAGTCAGGGTCACACGCTACAGTCAGGGTCACACACTACAGTCAGGGTCACACACTACAGTCAAGGTCACACACTACAGTCAGGGTCACACACTACAGTCAGGGTCACACACTACAGTCAGGGTCACACACTACAGCCAGGGTCACACGCTACAGCCAGGGTCACACGCTACAGCCAGGGTCACACGCTACAGCCAGGGTCACACACTACAGTCAGGGTCACACACTACAGCCAGGGTCACACACTACAGTCAGGGTCACACACTACAGTCAGGGTCACACGTACACTACAGTCAGGGTCACACGCTACAGTCAGGGTCACACGCTACAGTCAGGGTCACACACTACAGTCAGGGTCACACACTACAGTCAAGGTCACACACTACAGTCAGGGTCACACACTACAGTCAGGGTCACACACTACAGTCAGGGTCACACACTACAGCCAGGGTCACACACTACAGTCAGGGTCACACACTACAGTCAGGGTCACACGTACACTACAGTCAGGGTCACACTCTACAGTCAGGGTCACACGCTACAGTCAGGGTCACACACTACAGTCAGGGTCACACACTACAGTCAGGGTCACACACTACAGTCAGGGTCACACACTACAGTCAAGGTCACACACTACAGTCAGGGTCACACACTACAGTCAGGGTCACACACTACAGTCAGGGTCACACGCTACAGTCAGGGTCACACGCTACAGTCAGGGTCACACGTACACTACAGTCAGGGTCACACACTACAGTCAAGGTCACACACTACAGTCAGGGTCACACACTACAGTCAGGGTCACACACTACAGTCAGGGTCACACACTACAGCCAGGGTCACACGCTACAGCCAGGGTCACACGCTACAGCCAGGGTCACACGCTACAGCCAGGGTCACACGCTACATCCAGGGTCACACACTACAGTCAGGGTCACACACTACAGCCAGGGTCACACACTACAGTCAGGGTCACACACTACAGTCAAGGTCACACACTACAGTCAGGGTCACACACTACAGTCAGGGTCACACACTACAGTCAGGGTCACACGCTACAGTCAGGGTCACACGCTACAGTCAGGGTCACACGTACACTACAGTCAGGGTCACACGTACACTACAGTCAGGGTCACACGTACACTACAGTCAGGGTCACACGCTACAGTCAGGGTCACACGCTACAGTCAGGGTCACACGTACACTACAGTCAGGGTCACACGTACACTACAGTCAGGGTCACACGTACACTACAGTCAGGGTCACACGCTACAGTCAGGGTCACACGCTACAGTCAGGGTCACACGCTACAGTCAGGGTCACACGTACACTACAGTCAGGGTCACACACTACAGTCAGGGTCACACGTACACTACAGTCAGGGTCACACGCTACAGTCAGGGTCACACGTACACTACAGTCAGGGTCACACACTACAGTCAGGGTCACACACTACAGTCAGGGTCACACGTACACTACAGTCAGGGTCACACGCTACAGTCAGGGTCACACACTACAGTCAGGGTCACACACTACAGTCAAGGTCACACACTACAGTCAGGGTCACACACTACAGTCAGGGTCACACACTACAGTCAGGGTCACACACTACAGCCAGGGTCACACGCTACAGCCAGGGTCACACGCTACAGCCAGGGTCACACGCTACAGCCAGGGTCACACACTACAGTCAGGGTCACACACTACAGCCAGGGTCACACACTACAGTCAGGGTCACACACTACAGTCAGGGTCACACGTACACTACAGTCAGGGTCACACGCTACAGTCAGGGTCACACGCTACAGTCAGGGTCACACACTACAGTCAGGGTCACACACTACAGTCAAGGTCACACACTACAGTCAGGGTCACACACTACAGTCAGGGTCACACACTACAGTCAGGGTCACACACTACAGCCAGGGTCACACACTACAGTCAGGGTCACACACTACAGTCAGGGTCACACGTACACTACAGTCAGGGTCACACTCTACAGTCAGGGTCACACGCTACAGTCAGGGTCACACACTACAGTCAGGGTCACACACTACAGTCAGGGTCACACACTACAGTCAGGGTCACACACTACAGTCAAGGTCACACACTACAGTCAGGGTCACACACTACAGTCAGGGTCACACACTACAGTCAGGGTCACACGCTACAGTCAGGGTCACACGCTACAGTCAGGGTCACACGTACACTACAGTCAGGGTCACACACTACAGTCAAGGTCACACACTACAGTCAGGGTCACACACTACAGTCAGGGTCACACACTACAGTCAGGGTCACACACTACAGCCAGGGTCACACGCTACAGCCAGGGTCACACGCTACAGCCAGGGTCACACGCTACAGCCAGGGTCACACGCTACATCCAGGGTCACACACTACAGTCAGGGTCACACACTACAGCCAGGGTCACACACTACAGTCAGGGTCACACGTACACTACAGTCAGGGTCACACGCTACAGTCAGGGTCACACGCTACAGTCAGGGTCACACACTACAGTCAGGGTCACACACTACAGTCAAGGTCACACACTACAGTCAGGGTCACACACTACAGTCAGGGTCACACACTACAGCCAGGGTCACACACTACAGTCAGGGTCACACACTACAGTCAGGGTCACACGTACACTACAGTCAGGGTCACACGCTACAGTCAGGGTCACACGCTACAGTCAGGGTCACACACTACAGTCAGGGTCACACACTACAGCCAGGGTCACACACTACAGTCAGGGTCACACACTACAGTCAGGGTCACACGTACACTACAGTCAGGGTCACACGCTACAGTCAGGGTCACACGTACACTACAGTCAGGGTCACACGCTACAGTCAGGGTCACACGCTACAGTCAGGGTCACACACTACAGTCAGGGTCACACACTACAGTCAGGGTCACACACTACAGTCAGGGTCACACACTACAGTCAGGGTCACACACTACAGTCAAGGTCACACACTACAGTCAGGGTCACACACTACAGTCAGGGTCACACGCTACAGTCAGGGTCACACGCTACAGTCAGGGTCACACGTACACTACAGTCAGGGTCACACGTACACTACAGTCAGGGTCACACGTACACTACAGTCAGGGTCACACGCTACAGTCAGGGTCACACGCTACAGTCAGGGTCACACGTACACTACAGTCAGGGTCACACGTACACTACAGTCAGGGTCACACGTACACTACAGTCAGGGTCACACGCTACAGTCAGGGTCACACGCTACAGTCAGGGTCACACGCTACAGTCAGGGTCACACGTACACTACAGTCAGGGTCACACACTACAGTCAGGGTCACACGTACACTACAGTCAGGGTCACACGCTACAGTCAGGGTCACACGTACACTACAGTCAGGGTCACACACTACAGTCAGGGTCACACACTACAGTCAGGGTCACACGTACACTACAGTCAGGGTCACACGCTACAGTCAGGGTCACACACTACAGTCAGGGTCACACACTACAGTCAAGGTCACACACTACAGTCAGGGTCACACACTACAGTCAGGGTCACACACTACAGTCAGGGTCACACACTACAGCCAGGGTCACACGCTACAGCCAGGGTCACACGCTACAGCCAGGGTCACACGCTACAGCCAGGGTCACACACTACAGTCAGGGTCACACACTACAGCCAGGGTCACACACTACAGTCAGGGTCACACACTACAGTCAGGGTCACACGTACACTACAGTCAGGGTCACACGCTACAGTCAGGGTCACACGCTACAGTCAGGGTCACACACTACAGTCAGGGTCACACACTACAGTCAAGGTCACACACTACAGTCAGGGTCACACACTACAGTCAGGGTCACACACTACAGTCAGGGTCACACACTACAGCCAGGGTCACACACTACAGTCAGGGTCACACACTACAGTCAGGGTCACACGTACACTACAGTCAGGGTCACACTCTACAGTCAGGGTCACACGCTACAGTCAGGGTCACACACTACAGTCAGGGTCACACACTACAGTCAGGGTCACACACTACAGTCAGGGTCACACACTACAGTCAAGGTCACACACTACAGTCAGGGTCACACACTACAGTCAGGGTCACACACTACAGTCAGGGTCACACGCTACAGTCAGGGTCACACGCTACAGTCAGGGTCACACGTACACTACAGTCAGGGTCACACACTACAGTCAAGGTCACACACTACAGTCAGGGTCACACACTACAGTCAGGGTCACACACTACAGTCAGGGTCACACACTACAGCCAGGGTCACACGCTACAGCCAGGGTCACACGCTACAGCCAGGGTCACACGCTACAGCCAGGGTCACACGCTACATCCAGGGTCACACACTACAGTCAGGGTCACACACTACAGCCAGGGTCACACACTACAGTCAGGGTCACACGTACACTACAGTCAGGGTCACACGCTACAGTCAGGGTCACACGCTACAGTCAGGGTCACACACTACAGTCAGGGTCACACACTACAGTCAAGGTCACACACTACAGTCAGGGTCACACACTACAGTCAGGGTCACACACTACAGCCAGGGTCACACACTACAGTCAGGGTCACACACTACAGTCAGGGTCACACGTACACTACAGTCAGGGTCACACGCTACAGTCAGGGTCACACGCTACAGTCAGGGTCACACACTACAGTCAGGGTCACACACTACAGCCAGGGTCACACACTACAGTCAGGGTCACACACTACAGTCAGGGTCACACGTACACTACAGTCAGGGTCACACGCTACAGTCAGGGTCACACGCTACAGTCAGGGTCACACACTACAGTCAGGGTCACACGTACACTACAGTCAGGGTCACACGTACACTACAGTCAGGGTCACACGCTACAGTCAGGGTCACACGCTACAGTCAGGGTCACACGTACACTACAGTCAGGGTCACACGTACACTACAGTCAGGGTCACACGTACACTACAGTCAGGGTCACACGCTACAGTCAGGGTCACACGTACACTACAGTCAGGGTCACACACTACTGTCAGGGTCACACGCTACAGTCAGGGTCACACGCTACAGTCAGGGTCACACACTACAGTCAGGGTCACACGTACACTACAGTCAGGGTCACACGCTACAGTCAGGGTCACACGCTACAGTCAGGGTCACACGTACACTACAGTCAGGGTCACACACTACAGTCAGGGTCACACACTACAGTCAGGGTCACACGTACACTACAGTCAGGGTCACACGCTACAGTCAGGGTCACACACTACAGTCAGGGTCACACACTACAGTCAAGGTCACACACTACAGTCAGGGTCACACACTACAGTCAGGGTCACACACTACAGCCAGGGTCACACGCTACAGCCAGGGTCACACGCTACAGCCAGGGTCACACGCTACAGTCAGGGTCACACACTACAGCCAGGGTCACACACTACAGTCAGGGTCACACACTACAGTCAGGGTCACACGTACACTACAGTCAGGGTCACACGCTACAGTCAGGGTCACACGCTACAGTCAGGGTCACACACTACAGTCAGGGTCACACACTACAGTCAAGGTCACACACTACAGTCAGGGTCACACACTACAGTCAGGGTCACACACTACAGTCAGGGTCACACACTACAGCCAGGGTCACACACTACAGTCAGGGTCACACACTACAGTCAGGGTCACACGTACACTACAGTCAGGGTCACACGCTACAGTCAGGGTCACACGCTACAGTCAGGGTCACACGCTACAGTCAGGGTCACACGCTACAGTCAAGGTCACGCACTACAGTCAGGGTCACACACTACAGTCAGGGTCACACACTACAGTCAGGGTCACACACTACAGTCAGGGTCACACACTACAGTCAAGGTCACACACTACAGTCAGGGTCACACACTACAGTCAGGGTCACACACTACAGTCAGGGTCACACGCTACAGTCAGGGTCACACGCTACAGTCAGGGTCACACGTACACTACAGTCAGGGTCACACGTACACTACAGTCAGGGTCACACGTACACTACAGTCAGGGTCACACGCTACAGTCAGGGTCACACGCTACAGTCAGGGTCACACGTACACTACAGTCAGGGTCACACGTACACTACAGTCAGGGTCACACGTACACTACAGTCAGGGTCACACGCTACAGTCAGGGTCACACGCTACAGTCAGGGTCACACACTACAGTCAGGGTCACACGTACACTACAGTCAGGGTCACACACTACAGTCAGGGTCACACGTACACTACAGTCAGGGTCACACGCTACAGTCAGGGTCACACACTACAGTCAAGGTCACACACTACAGTCAGGGTCACACACTACAGTCAGGGTCACACACTACAGTCAGGGTCACACACTACAGCCAGGGTCACACGCTACAGCCAGGGTCACACGCTACAGCCAGGGTCACACGCTACAGCCAGGGTCACACACTACAGTCAGGGTCACACACTACAGCCAGGGTCACACACTACAGTCAGGGTCACACACTACAGTCAGGGTCACACGCTACAGCCAGGGTCACACACTACAGTCAGGGTCACACACTACAGTCAGGGTCACACACTACAGTCAGGGTCACACGTACACTACAGTCAGGGTCACACGCTACAGTCAGGGTCACACGCTACAGTCAGGGTCACACACTACAGTCAGGGTCACACACTACAGTCAGGGTCACACACTACAGTCAGGGTCACACACTACAGTCAGGGTCACACACTACAGTCAGGGTCACACACTACAGCCAGGGTCACACACTACAGTCAGGGTCACACACTACAGTCAGGGTCACACGTACACTACAGTCAGGGTCACACTCTACAGTCAGGGTCACACGCTACAGTCAGGGTCACACACTACAGTCAGGGTCACACACTACAGTCAGGGTCACACACTACAGTCAGGGTCACACACTACAGTCAAGGTCACACACTACAGTCAGGGTCACACACTACAGTCAGGGTCACACACTACAGTCAGGGTCACACGCTACAGTCAGGGTCACACGCTACAGTCAGGGTCACACGTACACTACAGTCAGGGTCACACACTACAGTCAAGGTCACACACTACAGTCAGGGTCACACACTACAGTCAGGGTCACACACTACAGTCAGGGTCACACACTACAGCCAGGGTCACACGCTACAGCCAGGGTCACACGCTACAGCCAGGGTCACACGCTACAGCCAGGGTCACACACTACAGTCAGGGTCACACACTACAGCCAGGGTCACACACTACAGTCAGGGTCACACGTACACTACAGTCAGGGTCACACGCTACAGTCAGGGTCACACGCTACAGTCAGGGTCACACGCTACAGTCAGGGTCACACACTACAGTCAAGGTCACACACTACAGTCAGGGTCACACACTACAGTCAGGGTCACACACTACAGCCAGGGTCACACACTACAGTCAGGGTCACACACTACAGTCAGGGTCACACGTACACTACAGTCAGGGTCACACGCTACAGTCAGGGTCACACGCTACAGTCAGGGTCACACGCTACAGTCAGGGTCACACACTACAGCCAGGGTCACACACTACAGTCAGGGTCACACACTACAGTCAGGGTCACACGTACACTACAGTCAGGGTCACACGCTACAGTCAGGGTCACACACTACAGTCAGGGTCACACACTACAGCCAGGGTCACACGCTACAGCCAGGGTCACACGCTACAGCCAGGGTCACACGCTACAGCCAGGGTCACACACTACAGTCAGGGTCACACACTACAGCCAGGGTCACACACTACAGTCAGGGTCACACGTACACTACAGTCAGGGTCACACGCTACAGTCAGGGTCACACGCTACAGTCAGGGTCACACACTACAGTCAGGGTCACACACTACAGTCAAGGTCACACACTACAGTCAGGGTCACACACTACAGTCAGGGTCACACACTACAGCCAGGGTCACACACTACAGTCAGGGTCACACACTACAGTCAGGGTCACACGTACACTACAGTCAGGGTCACACGCTACAGTCAGGGTCACACGCTACAGTCAGGGTCACACACTACAGTCAGGGTCACACACTACAGTCAAGGTCACACACTACAGTCAGGGTCACACGTACACTACAGTCAGGGTCACACACTACAGTCAGGGTCACACACTACAGTCAAGGTCACACACTACAGTCAGGGTCACACACTACAGTCAGGGTCACACACTACAGTCAGGGTCACACACTACAGGCAGGGTCACACGCTACAGCCAGGGTCACACACTACAGTCAGGGTCACACGCTACAGCCAGGGTCACACGCTACAGCCAGGGTCACACGCTACAGTCAGGGTCACACACTACAGTCAGGGTCACACACTACAGTCAGGGTCACACACTACAGTCAAGGTCACACACTACAGTCAGGGTCACACACTACAGTCAAGGTCACACACTACAGTCAGGGTCACACACTACAGTCAGGGTCACACACTACAGTCAGGGTCACACACTACAGCCAGGGTCACACGCTACAGCCAGGGTCACACGCTACAGTCAGGGTCACACACTACAGTCAGGGTCACACGCTACAGTCAGGGTCACACACTACAGTCAGGGTCACACGCTACAGTCAGGGTCACACACTACAGTCAAGGTCACACACTACAGTCAGGGTCACACACTACAGTCAAGGTCACACACTACAGTCAGGGTCACACACTACAGTCAGGGTCACACACTACAGTCAGGGTCACACACTACAGTCAGGGTCACACGTACACTACAGTCAGGGTCACACGTACACTACAGTCAGGGTCACACGCTACAGTCAGGGTCACACGCTACAGTCAGGGTCACACGCTACAGTCAGGGTCACACGTACACTACAGTCAGGGTCACACGTACACTACAGTCAGGGTCACACGTACACTACAGTCAGGGTCACACGCTACAGTCAGGGTCACACGCTACAGTCAGGGTCACACGCTACAGTCAGGGTCACACGTACACTACAGTCAGGGTCACACACTACAGTCAGGGTCACACGCTACAGTCAGGGTCACACGCTACAGTCAGGGTCACACGTACACTACAGTCAGGGTCACACACTACAGTCAGGGTCACACGTACACTACAGTCAGGGTCACACGCTACAGTCAGGGTCACACGCTACAGTCAGGGTCACACGTACACTACAGTCAGGGTCACACACTACAGTCAGGGTCACACACTACAGTCAGGGTCACACGTACACTACAGTCAGGGTCACACGCTACAGTCAGGGTCACACACTACAGTCAGGGTCACACACTACAGTCAAGGTCACACACTACAGTCAGGGTCACACACTACAGCCAGGGTCACACGCTACAGCCAGGGTCACACGCTACAGTCAGGGTCACACACTACAGCCAGGGTCACACACTACAGTCAGGGTCACACACTACAGTCAGGGTCACACGTACACTACAGTCAGGGTCACACGCTACAGTCAGGGTCACACGCTACAGTCAGGGTCACACACTACAGTCAGGGTCACACACTACAGTCAAGGTCACACACTACAGTCAGGGTCACACACTACAGTCAGGGTCACACACTACAGTCAGGGTCACACACTACAGCCAGGGTCACACACTACAGTCAGGGTCACACACTACAGTCAGGGTCACACGTACACTACAGTCAGGGTCACACGTACACTACAGTCAGGGTCACACGCTACAGTCAGGGTCACACGCTACAGTCAGGGTCACACACTACAGTCAAGGTCACACACTACAGTCAGGGTCACACACTACAGTCAGGGTCACACACTACAGTCAGGGTCACACACTACAGTCAAGGTCACACACTACAGTCAGGGTCACACACTACAGTCAGGGTCACACACTACAGTCAGGGTCACACGCTACAGTCAGGGTCACACGCTACAGTCAGGGTCACACGTACACTACAGTCAGGGTCACACGTACACTACAGTCAGGGTCACACGCTACAGTCAGGGTCACACGCTACAGTCAGGGTCACACGCTACAGTCAGGGTCACACGTACACTACAGTCAGGGTCACACGTACACTACAGTCAGGGTCACACGCTACAGTCAGGGTCACACGCTACAGTCAGGGTCACACGCTACAGTCAGGGTCACACGTACACTACAGTCAGGGTCACACACTACAGTCAGGGTCACACGTACACTACAGTCAGGGTCACACGCTACAGTCAGGGTCACACGCTACAGTCAGGGTCACACGTACACTACAGTCAGGGTCACACACTACAGTCAGGGTCACACACTACAGTCAGGGTCACACGTACACTACAGTCAGGGTCACACGTACACTACAGTCAAGGTCACACACTACAGTCAGGGTCACACACTACAGTCAGGGTCACACACTACAGTCAGGGTCACACACTACAGCCAGGGTCACACACTACAGTCAGGGTCACACACTACAGTCAGGGTCACACGTACACTACAGTCAGGGTCACACGCTACAGTCAGGGTCACACGCTACAGTCAGGGTCACACGCTACAGTCAGGGTCACACACTACAGTCAAGGTCACACACTACAGTCAGGGTCACACGTACACTACAGTCAGGGTCACACGCTACAGTCAGGGTCACACACTACAGTCAGGGTCACACACTACAGTCAAGGTCACACACTACAGTCAGGGTCACACACTACAGTCAGGGTCACACACTACAGCCAGGGTCACACGCTACAGCCAGGGTCACACGCTACAGTCAGGGTCACACACTACAGCCAGGGTCACACACTACAGTCAGGGTCACACACTACAGTCAGGGTCACACGTACACTACAGTCAGGGTCACACGCTACAGTCAGGGTCACACGCTACAGTCAGGGTCACACACTACAGTCAGGGTCACACACTACAGTCAAGGTCACACACTACAGTCAGGGTCACACACTACAGTCAGGGTCACACACTACAGTCAGGGTCACACACTACAGCCAGGGTCACACACTACAGTCAGGGTCACACACTACAGTCAGGGTCACACGTACACTACAGTCAGGGTCACACGCTACAGTCAGGGTCACACGCTACAGTCAGGGTCACACGCTACAGTCAGGGTCACACACTACAGTCAAGGTCACACACTACAGTCAGGGTCACACACTACAGTCAGGGTCACACACTACAGTCCGGGTCACACACTACAGTCAAGGTCACACACTACAGCCAGGGTCACACACTACAGTCAGGGTCACACGCTACAGTCAGGGTCACACGCTACAGTCAGGGTCACACACTACAGTCAGGGTCACACACTACAGTCAGGGTCACACGTACACTACAGTCAGGGTCACACGTACACTACAGTCAGGGTCACACGTACACTACAGTCAGGGTCACACGTACACTACAGTCAGGGTCACACGTACACTACAGTCAGGGTCACACGTACACTACAGTCAGGGTCACACACTACAGTCAGGGTCACACACTACAGTCAAGGTCACACACTAAATATTTAGTCTATAGTCCACATCAGTCTACATGAGCTTTAGTCTATAGTCCACATCAGTCTACATGAGCTTTAGTCTATAGTCCACATCAGTCTACATGAGCTTTAGTCTATAGTCCACATCAGTCTACATGAGCTTTAGTCTATAGTCCACATCAGTCTACATGAGCTTTAGTCTATAGTCCACATCAGTCTACATGAGCTTTAGTCTATAGTCCACATCAGTCTACATGAGCTTTAGTCTATAGTCCACATCAGTCTACACGAGCTTTAGTCTATAGCCCACATCAGTCTACATGAGCTTTAGTCTATAGTCCACATCAGTCTACACGAGCTTTAGTCTATAGTCCACATCAGTCTACATGAGCTTTAGTCTATAGCCCACATCAGTCTACATGAGCTTTAGTCTATAGTCCACATCAGTCTACATGAGCTTTAGTCTATAGTCCACATCAGTCTACACGAGCTTTAGTCTATAGTCCACATCAGTCTACATGAGCTTTAGTCTATAGTCCACATCAGTCCACATCAGCTTTAGTCTATAGTCCACATCAGTCTACATGAGCTTTAGCCTATAGTCCACATCAGTCTACATGAGCTTTAGTCTATAGTCCACATCAGTCCACATCAGCTTTAGTCTATAGTCCACATCAGTCTACACGAGCTTTAGTCTATAGTCCACATCAGTCTACATGAGCTTTAGTCTATAGTCCACATCAGTCTACATGAGCTTTAGTCTATAGTCCACATCAGTCTACATGAGCTTTAGTCTATAGTCCACATCAGTCTACACGAGCTTTAGTCTATAGTCCACATCAGTCTACACGAGCTTTAGTCTATAGTCCACATCAGTCTACACGAGCTTTAGTCTATAGTCCACATCAGTCTACATGAGCTTTAGTCTATAGTCCACATCAGTCGTCTATAGTCAGGGGTGCACATTACTTTTTCAGTGAGTTACTCAGGTGAGTACCAGGAGATAGTGTTTGGTACTCACCCCATATGTAGCGTGGCCACAGCTGTCAATCATGACGTCACATTTCCGTTTTTATAGCATAAAATAACTAACTAAAACCAAACTAATTTAACACTTAAATTTATATCACCGTGAAAAAAAAAAACCCGCCCTAAAATGATAAACACCTTTGGAAAAAATGTATTTAAAGTATTATTTGATTGTTCAGATATATTTATTTGTATAAATTAAATATAATGAATCCTTATTAAAGATATTAAAGAGCAGTGAATTTTCTCTTTTTATTTTGTTACTTGATCAATATTAAGTGTACAGAAGGCATTAGGTGTATTACGCACTGTCACTTTAAGACCGAGTGTGCAGATCCAATTGCACTGATGCATTGTACATTCTGTAAAGACATAACCGACTGTGTTTACGCGAATACTCTCCAAAACTGACATTTAGACATAATGTTGTGTGTATTTGTCCATTCAGACGCGAAAGAGAGCTCAATTCAGTCCTTGCGCGCAGCGCGCTGTCTGCAGAACTGCACGCTTCGGGTCGCGCGCGCGCGTGTATATGTGTGTGTGTGTGTGTGTCTCTGTGTGTGTTCGCACAGAAAAACATACCGAATAAAGCTCTCGTCGTCACTCTTATTCCGATCTATCCATGCCTGCAGTCTCTTTATCACAAACGTTTACATTTTTTAATGATTTGAGACATGCATCAAGCGCATGCCAACTCGTGTGCGCCGGGTAGATCAGCACGTTACAATTCAAATGTGCGCATCTTCCACAAACGCAAATCAGTTCCGACTGGATCTCTTCCCCAATCGTCCCTCCCTAATTTCCGTCTAGTTTTTATTCGTTGACGCGGTTGTCATTTAAAACGGAGTTTTATTTAGTTTTCGTCTGTGAAAAAATTATATAAACACTGTTCCATTTTGGTGACAGTTACCCTTAAAGTACGCAAAGGCGCGTAGTAACACAAGTGGCATTACGCATTCCTGATTTTTGTCGCGCATGCGTACCTGCGTACCAGTTATGTGCACCCCTGTCTATAGTCCACATCAGTCTACATGAGCTTTAGTCTATAGTCCACATCAGTCTACATGAGCTTTAGTCTATAGTCCACATCAGTCTACATGAGCTTTAGCCTATAGTCCACATCAGTCTACACGAGCTTTAGTCTATAGTCCACATCAGCTTTAGTCTATAGTCCACATCAGTCTACACGAGCTTTAGTCTATAGTCCACATCAGTCTACATGAGCTTTAGTCTATAGTCCACATCAGTCTACATGAGCTTTAGTCTATAGTCCACATCAGTCTACATGAGCTTTAGTCTATAGTCCACATCAGTCTACATGAGCTTTAGTCTATAGTCCACATCAGTCTACACGAGCTTTAGTCTATAGTCCACATCAGTCTACACGAGCTTTAGTCTATAGCCCACATCAGTCTACATGAGCTTTAGTCTATAGTCCACATCAGTCTACACGAGCTTTAGTCTATAGCCCACATCAGTCTACATGAGCTTTAGTCTATAGCCCACATCAGTCTACACGAGCTTTAGTCTATAGTCCACATCAGTCTACATGAGCTTTAGTCTATAGTCCACATCAGTCTACACGAGCTTTAGTCTATAGCCCACATCAGTCTACATGAGCTTTAGTCTATAGTCCACATCAGTCTACACGAGCTTTAGTCTATAGCCCACATCAGTCTACATGAGCTTTAGGGCCAATCCCAATTCTACCCCTTACCCCTTCACTTACCCCTTCCCCTCTGTTTTGCTCGTGCACGTGGAGGGGTAGGGCTGTCTCGATTCTCTTTTGGTTGGAGGGGAAGGGCTAGGGGGAAGGGCCAGATAGCCCTTCAAACGAAGATTTTTCGGGACCACACTTCAAACGAAGGGGTATGAGAAGTGTCACTGCATACACCGGCTACAGACGCAAAATGGCTGCCCAAGCAAAAAATTAGACCATAAATGTAAGAATTGTTGACTTTAATAAGTATTTTAACGACAAATAATGATTTGCTTTATGTTACATTCAATCTTGTGTTCATATTTACGGTCAGTTCCTTCAAAGAAACGTTTGTAAAAAAATCTCTTCTCCCCCGAACAAAGCACACAAGCTATTAGTACGTTCAAGTCATCTCGTAAAGATCGTATTTATGAGCTGAACGCACATGAACGCCACACAATGTGGTATTTCACACAGTTTCACACAGTAAATAAATAAATAGGTCAAAATAGGACAAACATAGGTCTGTACCTCCAACGTGTTAATACAACACCACAGAAAACAAGTCCTGTGCATCTTGGAAGTTTGTGATAAACATCGGCGCATCTCCTGTGACGTAGGCGACGACGTATAATGACGTGTAACGGTGTAGTAGTGGTGTCCCATTTCTTAGGGGAATATTTTCACCCCTACGCCTTGCCACTCTGTTTCAAGGGTCAAGGGGAAGGGGAAGGCGAAGGGTTAGGGGTAGACGAAGGGGAAAGGGGTAGAATTGGGATTGGGCCTTAGTCTATAGCCCACATCAGTCTACACAAGCTTTAGTCTATAGTCCACATCAGTCTACACGAGCTTTAGTCTATAGCCCACATCAGTCTACACGAGCTTTAGTCTATAGCCCACATCAGTCTTCATGAGCTTTAGTCTATAGTCCACATCAGTCTACACGAGCTTTAGTCTATAGTCCACATCAGTCTACACGAGCTTTAGTCTATAGCCCACATCAGTCTACACGAGCTTTAGTCTATAGCCCACATCAGTCTACATGAGCTTTAGTCTATAGTCCACATCAGTCTACATGAGCTTTAGTCTATAGTCCACATCAGTCTACATGAGCTTTAGTCTATAGTCAAGTCAAGTCAAGTCATCTTTATTTATATAGCGCTTTTTACAATACAGATTGTATCAAAGCAGCTTCACAGTGATAACATGAAAATAATACAAAAAAACAATTTCATCATCATCCACCTTTAAGGCAGATCTATAATATTGTTGAATATTAAATGTCCCCAACTAAGCAAGCCAGAAGGTAAGGCAACAGCGGCAAGGAACCAAAACTCCATCAGGTGACAGAATGGAGAAAAAAACCTTGGGAGAACCCAGGCTCAGTCGGGGGCCAGTTCTCCTCTGGCCAATGAGTGAACAGTGTATGAAGTTCAGAATGAATCAAAGTATTTGTCCAGTTCCGGTTGGTTGAAGTCGGAGTGGAGAGGAGGAGAGACTGGTTGACACTTCAGGTCAGCGGCGTCGTCGTCGTGTCCTGGCGCTGGTCCTTCATCAGATCTGGATACGGCCTGGTTCCGGTGGACAGCAGTAAACCTTCGGGATAGACAGAGAGACTAATATTTGCGTAGACGCCATCCTTATTATGATGTACCAAGTACATCAGGATTTACGGGAAGTGTTCCCGGTCCCGGCTATTCTAAACTATGCAGCCTAATTATATAAGTCTATAATGTGTTATGTGTATGCTAGGCCGAAGAGATGTGTTTTTAGTCTAGATTTGAACTGACAGAGTGTGTCTGCTTCCCGGACAATGGTAGGAAGACTATTCCAAAGTTTTGGTGCTAAATAGGAAAAGGATCTACCGCCAGCAGTCGATTTTGATATTCTAGGTATTATTAACTGGCCGGAATTTTGAGATCGCAGTAGACGTGAAGGACTATAATAAGTTAAGAGCTCGCTCAAGTACTGCGGAGCTAAACCATTTAGTGCTTTGTAAGTGATCAGCAATATTTTAAAATTTATACGATGTTTAATAGGCAGCCAATGCAGTGTTGACAGAACGGGGCTAATATGGTCATACTTCCTGGTAGGGCTGGGCGATATGGCCAAAAAAAAATATCACGATATTTTTTTTTATATCAGTCGATATCGATAATTATCGATAAATGTCAAATCTTTATTTATTTCAAGTTTAAAGACAGATTTTTACTCCTAAGTGAAAGCTGTAGAAACCAGAGCGTTGTGTTTTTAAACTACTCTTTATTGTCAGAACATATCATGACAAACACTTGCCAAACAGGTGAACATTTCACAAATCCGAGGAAGAACATTCAAATATTTGACATTTTTCCTTAACAAAATAAATATCTTTATTTCAGTAGTATTAGCTTGAGTTAGGATGCAGATTTACTTTATACAATTTATGTTCATCAACAAAAACAGTAACATCTGTTAAAAAAAAGTAACAACATAATTTTTATTTGGTAAAATGTAATATTCTTTAGTTTTATTAAAATTAACCATTGGTCATCCAGCATCATGGATTTAGATCATGATAACCACAGATAAAATGTAACTTTATGGTTTCTATTGTAACTTTATGGTTTCTATGGTATTTATGAAAACCAGTAGCCTAAATACATTATTAAAAACTGTAATTATATTCCATTAGTCCTTTAATACATTGTCTACATTAATAATATTATACAATTCAATATATATATATCCCACATTTCATGGTGCAGTTAATATTACTAGGCTAACGTTACAGTAACGTTAAATCCGTGGTAAATGATGGGAGTGTAGACGGAAAAGCCTTCTGACTAAGTTATCGTTGCGCACAGTGCTTCTCCTGTTCGTCAGCGCTGTTTCATCTGCCTTTAAACTGGTTAAAATCACTGAGACATTTGTGTTCCTCGCTGAATTCAAGCGCTCTCACTGGATCTAGTGACCGAGACCGATCAGAGTAAACACGTCTGCTCGAGTGAGCTCGCGCTGCCGTTTGGACTTTGAGCCGAGCGGATAAACGGTCCGTGTGGCGCGCGCGGTTCAAATGAGATTCGTTCCGCTTTTGGCGCAAAAAAAATGATCGAACATTTATCGAACTCTTGATATCGTTTTATCGAGAAAAATTATATCGCGATAATTATCGTTATCGTTTTATCGCCCAGCCCTACTTCCTGGTTCTAGTAAGAACTCGAGCTGCTGCGTTTTGAACTAGCTGTAGTTTGTTTATTAAGCGTGCAGGGCAGCCACCCAGTAGAGTAGAGCATTACAATAATCTAGCCTTGAGGTCATAAACGCATGAACTAATTGTTCTGCATTATTCATTGAGAGCATATGACGTAATTTAGATATATTTTTAAGATGGAAGAAAGCGGTTTTACAGATACTAGACACATGACTTTCAAATGAAAGATTGGTATCAAAGAGCACACCCAGGTTCCTAACCGACGACGGAGACTTAACAGAGCAGCCATCAAGTGTTAGACAGTACTCTAGGTTATTACGTGTGGAAGTTTTTTGTCCAATAATTAGAATCTCTGTTTTTTCTGAATTTAGTAGTAGGAAATTACTAGTCATCCAATTTTTTATATCAGCTATGCATTCCGTTAATTTTGTGAATTGGTAGGTTTCGTTAGGTTTTGAAGAAATATACAGCTGAGTATCGTCGGCATAACAGTGAAAGCTAATTCCATGTTTCCTAATGATATCTCCTAATGGTAGCATATACAGAGTGAATAGCAGCGGTCCTAGTACTGAGCCTTGTGGTACGCCGTACTGAACTTGTGATTGATAAGACATCTCTTCATTTACTGCTACAAACTGATAACGGTCAGATAAGTATGATTTAAACCATGCTAGTGCAATTCCACTAATGCCAACATAATGTTCGAGTCTATTTAAAAGGATGTTGTGGTCAATGGTGTCAAATGCAGCACTAAGATCAAGTAATACTAATAGAGAGATACAACCACGATCGGATGATAAGAGCAAATCATTTGTGACTCTAACGAGAGCGGTCTCGGTACTATGGTACGGTCTAAATCCGGACTGAAAATCCTCGCAGATATCATTTCTTTCAAGAAAGGAACACAGTTGTGAGGATACTGCTTTTTCTAATATCTTTGACAGAAATGGCAGATTAGAGATCGGCCTGTAATTGACTAGTTTTGTAGGATCAAGTTGCGTTTTTTTCACAAGCGGATTAATCATAGCTAGCTTAAAGGTTTTTGGTACGTATCCTAGAGACAAAGATGAATTAATGATATTAAGAAGAGGATCTATGACATCTGGAAGCATCTCTTTCAGCAGCTTAGTCGGTATAGGGTCTAACATGCACGTTGTGGATTTAGATGATTTGACGAGTTTGCAAAATTCTTCCTCTCCTATAGCAATGAATGAATCAAATTTTCCCTCAGGGAGACTACAATGCACTTCCTGATGCGATACTGTATTAGACGGTTGCATAGTTATAATTTTGTCCCTGATATTATCGATCTTATAAGTGAAGAAGTTCATAAAGTCATTACTGCTGTGTTTCTTGGAAACTTCTGGGCTTGAAGCTTTCTTTTTCGTTAGTTTAGCCACTGTTTCAAATAAATACCTAGGATTATGTTTATTTTCTTCTAATAGGGTTGAAAAATAAGCAGATCTAGCAGCTTTTAAAGCCTCTCTGTAAGCAATCGAGCTCTCCTTCCATGAAATCCGAAACACCTCTAGTTTTGTTTTCTTCCAGTTGCGCTCCATTTTTCTGGCTGCTCTCTTAAGGGCCTGAGTGTGCTCGTTGTGCCACGGCGTTGGACTATGTTCTTTAATCTTCTTTAAGCGCAGCGGAGCAACTGTGTCTAAAGTGCTGGAAAAGAGAGAGTTAAAAGTTTCTGTTGCAATATCAAGTTCTTCTAAGCTATCCGGGATGCTGAGATGATGAAACTGATTAGGAAGATTATTGATAAAGCAATCTTTAGTAGCAGAAGTAATCGGTCTAACATATTTATAACACGGAGTCGGCTTTGCAGCCTTGGCTAAATGTAATTTACACGAGACTAGATAATGATCTGAGATGTCATCGCTCTGTTGCAGTATTTCAACGGCATCAACATCTATTCCATGTGATAGTATTAGATCTAGAGTATGATTACGACAATGAGTCGGTCCTGACACGTGTTGTCTAACTCCAATTGAGTTTATAATGTCTTTAAATGCCAATCCCAATGCATCTTTTTCATTATCTATGTGTATATTAAAGTCACCAACAATTAGTACTTTATCTGCAGCCAATACTAATTCTGATAGAAAGTCCGCAAATTCTTTGATAAAGTCTGTATGGTGCCCTGGTGGCCTGTATACAGTAGCCAGCAGAATTTTCAAACGTGATTTATCGTTTACACTATATATTTTTACATTAAGCACCAACACTTCAAAAGAATTATATTTACAACTAGATTTCTTAGTGGTTTTGAAAATATTACTATAAATTACAGCAACACCTCCTCCTTTGCGTTTCAGACGAGGTTCATGTTTATAACCGTAATCTTGTGGGGTTGACTCATTTAAAGCAATGTAATCGTTTGGTTTTAGCCAGGTTTCTGTTAAACACAGCACATCTAGGTTATAATCTGTAATCATATCATTAACTATTAGCGCTTTTGAAGTAAGAGATCGAATATTCAGCAACCCAAGCTTTATCATTTGCTCATCCGTATTATATCTGTTTTTTATTTGTTGAAGATCAATTAAATTTTTAACCTTAGATGGGTTTGAACGTATTTTTGATTTCCAAGTTCGGGGAACAGACACAGTCTCTATATGATGATATCTAGGTGAAAGAGGCTCTATGTGATGGGATTTATCTGACCTTGGTGACGTGAGGCCGCTAGCAGACGGTCGGTTAAGCCAGTCTGTCTGCTTCCTGACCTGAGGCCCAGATTGTCATGTTTTATCTCTAAGACTATGAGCCAAATTACTAGAGAGAAGAGCAGCACCATCCCAGGAGGGATGAATACCATCTCTTTTCAACAGGTCAGGTTTGCCCCAAAAACTTTTCCAATTGTCTATGAATTCTATATTATTTCGTGGACACCACCCAGACAGCCAGCCATTGAGTGAACACAATCTACTAACTATCTCATCACTCCGGCGAACAGGAAGGGGGCCAGAGCAAATTACAGTGCTTGACATCGTACTTGCAAGTTCACACACCTCTTTAATATTAATTTTGGTGATCTCCGACTGGCGGAGTCGAACATCATTAGTGCCGACGTGAATAATAATCTTAGAGAATTTACGTTTAGCATTAGCCAGCACTTTCAAATTTGCTTTGATGTCAGGCGCTCTGGCTCCCGGCAAACATGTGACTATGGTGGCTGGTGTCTCTATTTTCACGTTCCGTGTAATAGAATCGCCAATAACTAGGGCACAATCAGAATAATTCTCAGTGGGTGTTTTACTGAGCGGGGCAAATCGATTTGTTATCGGAACGGAAAAGTGGTTTTTTGATCCGCGACTAGAGCGATCCCTCACTGTCACCCATCTGCCCTGCTGCACGGGCTCTACTTCAGCCGGAACCGACTCATGTAAAGAGTTCACTAGGCTAGGCGCATCCAAAATAGTATCTAAAGCTCTAGCACTCTTCTTACTATTCTCGATTAAAGTTTGGATGCGTGTCTCTAGTTCTGAAATCTTCTCCGTCAGCCTGACTGTCTCCTTGCATTTATCACATATAAATCCTATATTGCCGACAGAGAAGGCTATGGTAAACATGTGACATGAAGTGCAGGTGACAATAACAGGAGAAGACATTACTCACCGTGTTTGTTGACTGATTCTTACTCACCTGGGCTTTTATGAACTCAAAGGCGCGGGAGCGTGAGATAAAAATAAATAACTGAGAGCACGGGTGGTGCGTTAAAAGGCTAGCGAGTTAGCGTGTTGTGCTGACAATAACGGAAGCTAGCAATGTCAGGTTAATCTGAGATGTTGAGTAAGCTGTATTTAGTAGTATAAACAACTAGAATTTATAATAAATGATGGTTCAAAACAGAAAGAAATACGAAGCTAATACGAGGCTTAGACGCAGCAAACAAACTCACAGCAGCAGCAGTCACAGCGAGGCAGACAGGAGCAATCGATCTCCACAGGAGCAATCGATCTCGAATTCAACCACATAATAGTATGTATTATGCCACAATAACCACAATATAGTCCACATCAGTCTACACGAGCTTTAGTCTATAGTCCACATCAGCTTTAGTCTATAGTCCACATCAGTCTACACGAGCTTTAGTCTATAGTCCACATCAGCTTTAGTCTATAGTCCACATCAGTCTACATGAGCTTTAGTCTATAGGCCACATCAGTCTACACAAGCTTTAGCCTATAGTCCACATCAGTCTACATGAGCTTTAGTCTATAGTCCACATCAGTCTACACAAGCTTTAGCCTATAGTCCACATCAGTCTACACGAGCTTTAGTCTATAGTCCACATCAGTCTACATGAGCTTTAGTCTATAGTCCACATCAGTCTACACGAGCTTTAGTCTATAGTCCACATCAGCTTTAGTCTATAGTCCACATCAGTCTACACGAGCTTTAGTCTATAGTCCACATCAGCTTTAGTCTATAGCCCACATCAGTCTACATGAGCTTTAGTCTATAGTCCACATCAGTCTACACGAGCTTTAGCCTATAGTCCACATCAGTCTACATGAGCTTTAGCCTATAGTCCACATCAGTCTACATGAGCTTTAGTCTATAGCCCACATCAGTCTACACGAGCTTTAGTCTATAGTCCACATCAGTCTACACGAGCTTTAGTCTATAGTCCACATCAGTCTACATGAGCTTTAGTCTATAGTCCACATCAGTCTACACGAGCTTTAGCCTATAGTCCACATCAGTCTACATGAGCTTTAGTCTATAGTCCACATCAGTCTACACGAGCTTTAGTCTATAGTCCACATCAGTCTACATGAGCTTTAGTCTATAGTCCACATCAGTCTACATGAGCTTTAGTCTATAGTCCACATCAGTCTACATGAGCTTTAGTCTATAGTCCACATCAGTCTACATGAGCTTTAGTCTATAGTCCACATCAGTCTACATGAGCTTTAGTCTATAGTCCACATCAGTCTACATGAGCTTTAGTCTATAGGCCACATCAGTCTACATGAGCTTTAGTCTATAGTCCACATCAGTCTACATGAGCTTTAGTCTATAGTCCACATCAGTCTACATGGGCTTTAGTCTATAGTCCACATCAGTCTACACGAGCTTTAGTCTATAGTCCACATCAGTCTACACGAGCTTTAGTCTATAGTCCACATCAGTCTACATGGGCTTTAGTCTATAGTCCACATCAGTCTACATGAGCTTTAGTCTATAGTCCACATCAGTCTACACGAGCTTTAGTCTATAGTCCACATCAGTCTACACGAGCTTTAGCCTATAGTCCACATCAGTCTACACGAGCTTTAGTCTGTAGTCCACATCAGTCTACACGAGCTTTAGCCTATAGTCCACATCAGTCTACACGAGCTTTAGCCTATAGTCCACATCAGTCTACACGAGCTTTAGTCTATAGTCCACATCAGTCTACATGAGCTTTAGTCTATAGTCCACATCAGTCTACATGAGCTTTAGTCTATAGTCCACATCAGTCTACATGAGCTTTAGTCTATAGTCCACATCAGTCTACATGAGCTTTAGCCTATAGTCCACATCAGTCTACACGAGCTTTAGTCTATAGTCCACATCAGTCTACATGAGCTTTAGTCTATAGTCCACATCAGTCTACATGAGCTTTAGTCTATAGTCCACATCAGTCTACATGAGCTTTAGTCTATAGTCCACATCAGTCTACATGAGCTTTAGTCTATAGTCCACATCAGTCTACACAAGCTTTAGCCTATAGTCCACATCAGTCTACATGAGCTTTAGTCTATAGTCCACATCAGTCTACATGAGCTTTAGTCTATAGTCCACATCAGTCTACATGAGCTTTAGTCTATAGTCCACATCAGTCTACATGAGCTTTAGTCTATAGCCCACATCAGTCTACACGAGCTTTAGCCTATAGTCCACATCAGTCTACACGAGCTTTAGTCTATAGTCCACATCAGTCTACATGAGCTTTAGTCTATAGTCCACATCAGTCTACATGAGCTTTAGTCTATAGCCCACATCAGTCTACACGAGCTTTAGTCTATAGCCCACATCAGTCTACATGAGCTTTAGTCTATAGTCCACATCAGTCTACATGAGCTTTAGTCTATAGTCCACATCAGTCTACATGAGCTTTAGTCTATAGTCCACATCAGTCTACATGAGCTTTAGTCTATAGTCCACATCAGTCTACATGAGCTTTAGTCTATAGCCCACATCAGTCTACATGAGCTTTAGTCTATAGTCCACATCAGTCTACATGAGCTTTAGCCTATAGTCCACATCAGTCTACACGAGCTTTAGTCTATAGTCCACATCAGTCTACACGAGCTTTAGTCTATAGTCCACATCAGTCTACATGAGCTTTAGTCTATAGTCCACATCAGTCTACATGAGCTTTAGTCTATAGTCCACATCAGTCTACATGAGCTTTAGTCTATAGTCCACATCAGTCTACATGAGCTTTAGTCTATAGTCCACATCAGTCTACACGAGCTTTAGCCTATAGTCCACATCAGTCTACATGAGCTTTAGTCTATAGTCCACATCAGTCTACATGAGCTGTAGCCTATAGTCCACATCAGTCTACATGAGCTTTAGTCTATAGTCCACATCAGTCTACACGAGCTTTAGCCTATAGTCCACATCAGTCTACATGAGCTTTAGCCTATAGTCCACATCAGTCTACATGAGCTTTAGTCTATAGTCCACATCAGTCTACATGAGCTTTAGTCTATAGTCCACATCAGTCTACATGAGCTTTAGTCTATAGTCCACATCAGTCTACACGAGCTTTAGTCTATAGTCCACATCAGTCTACATGAGCTTTAGTCTATAGTCCACATCAGTCTACATGAGCTTTAGTCTATAGCCCACATCAGTCTACACGAGCTTTAGTCTATAGTCCACATCAGTCTACACGAGCTTTAGTCTATAGCCCACATCAGTCTACATGAGCTTTAGTCTATAGCCCACATCAGTCTACATGAGCTTTAGTCTATAGTCCACATCAGTCTACATGAGCTTTAGTCTATAGTCCACATTAGTCTACACGAGCTTTAGTCTATAGTCCACATCAGTCTACACGAGCTTTAGTCTATAGTCCACATCAGTCTACATGAGCTTTAGTCTATAGCCCACATCAGTCTACATGAGCTTTAGTCTATAGCCCACATCAGTCTACACGAGCTTTAGTCTATAGTCCACATTAGTCTACACGAGCTTTAGTCTATAGTCCACATCAGTCTACACGAGCTTTAGCCTATAGTCCACATCAGTCTACATGAGCTTTAGTCTATAGCCCACATCAGTCTACATGAGCTTTAGTCTATAGCCCACATCAGTCTACACGAGCTTTAGTCTATAGCCCACATCAGTCTACACGAGCTTTAGTCTATAGCCCACATCAGTCTACATGAGCTTTAGTCTATAGCCCACATCAGTCTACACAAGCTTTAGTCTATAGCCCACATCAGTCTACATGAGCTTTAGTCTATAGCCCACATCAGTCTACACAAGCTTTAGTCTATAGCCCACATCAGTCTACACGAGCTTTAGTCTATAGCCCACATCAGTCTACATGGGCTTTAGTCTATAGCCCACATCAGTCTACATGAGCTTTAGTCTATAGCCCACATCAGTCTACATGGGCTTTAGTCTATAGTCCACATCAGTCTACATGGGCTTTAGTCTATAGTCCACATCAGTCTACATGAGCTTTAGTCTATAGCCCACATCAGTCTACACGAGCTTTAGTCTATAGTCCACATCAGTCTACATGAGCTTTAGTCTATAGCCCACATCAGTCTACATGGGCTTTAGTCTATAGTCCACATCAGTCTACATGGGCTTTAGTCTATAGTCCACATCAGTCTACATGAGCTTTAGTCTATAGTCCACATCAGTCTACACGAGCTTTAGTCTATAGCCCACATCAGTCTACATGAGCTTTAGTCTATAGTCCACATCAGTCTACATGGGCTTTAGTCTATAGTCCACATCAGTCTACACGAGCTTTAGTCTATAGTCCACATCAGTCTACACAAGCTTTAGTCTGTAGTCCACATCAGTCTACACAAGCTTTAGTCTGTAGTCCACATCAGTCTACACGAGCTTTAGTCTATAGTCCACATCAGTCTACACAAGCTTTAGTCTATAGTCCACATCAGTCTACACGAGCTTTAGTCTATAGCCCACATCAGTCTACATGAGCTTTAGTCTATAGTCCACATCAGTCTACACGAGCTTTAGTCTATAGCCCACATCAGTCTACACGAGCTTTAGTCTATAGTCCACATCAGTCTACATGAGCTTTAGTCTATAGCCCACATCAGTCTACATGGGCTTTAGTCTATAGTCCACATCAGTCTACATGGGCTTTAGTCTATAGTCCACATCAGTCTACATGAGCTTTAGTCTATAGCCCACATCAGTCTACACGAGCTTTAGTCTATAGTCCACATCAGTCTACATGAGCTTTAGTCTATAGCCCACATCAGTCTACATGGGCTTTAGTCTATAGTCCACATCAGTCTACATGGGCTTTAGTCTATAGTCCACATCAGTCTACATGAGCTTTAGTCTATAGTCCACATCAGTCTACATAAGCTTTAGTCTATAGCCCACATCAGTCTACATGAGCTTTAGTCTATAGTCCACATCAGTCTACACGAGCTTTAGTCTATAGCCCACATCAGTCTACATGAGCTTTAGTCTATAGTCCACATCAGTCTACATGGGCTTTAGTCTATAGTCCACATCAGTCTACATGAGCTTTAGTCTATAGTCCACATCAGTCTACATGAGCTTTAGTCTATAGTCCACATCAGTCTACATGAGCTTTAGTCTATAGCCCACATCAGTCTACATGAGCTTTAGTCTATAGTCCACATCAGTCTACATGAGCTTTAGTCTATAGCCCACATCAGTCTACATGAGCTTTAGTCTATAGTCCACATCAGTCTACATGAGCTTTAGTCTATAGTCCACATCAGTCTACACGAGCTTTAGTCTATAGTCCACATCAGTCTACATGAGCTTTAGTCTATAGTCCACATCAAGTCCACATCAGTCTACATGAGCTTTAGTCTATAGTCCACATCAGTCTACATGAGCTTTAGTCTATAGTCCACATCAGTCTACATGAGCTTTAGTCCATAGTCCACATCAGTCGTCTATAGTCAGGGGTGCACATAACTTTTTCAGTGAGTTACTCAGGTGAGTACCAGGAGATGGTGTTTGGTACTCACCCCATAATGTAGCGTAGCCACAGCTGTCAATCATGACGTCACATTCCCGTTTTTATAGCATAAAATAACTAACTAAAACCAAACTAATTAAAAAAACTAACACTTAAATTTACATCAGCGTGGGGGAAAAAACTACCTAAAATGATAGAAAACACCTTTGGAAAAGATTTATTTAAAGTATTATTTGATTGTTCAGATATATTTATTTGTATAAATTAAATATAATAAATCCTTATTAAAGATATTAAACAGCAGTGAATTTTCTCTTTTTATTTTGTTACTTGATCAATATTAAGTGTACAGAAGGCATTAGGTTTATTACGCACTGTCACTTTAAGACCGAGTGTGCAGAATGCAGATCCAATTGCACTGATGCACTGTACGTTCTGTAAAGACATAACCGACTGTGTTTACGTGAATGCTCTCCAAAACTGACATTTAGACATAATGTTGTGTGTATTTGTCCATTCAGATGCGAAAGAGAGCTCAATTCAGTCCTTGCGCGCTGTCTATGTGCAGGACTGCACGCTTCGGGTCGCGTATGTGTGTGTGTTCGCACAGAAAAGCATACCGAATAAAGCTCTCTTTCGCGTCGTCTCTCTTATTCAGATCTATCCATGTCTGCTCTTCTCTTTATCCCAGACGTTTTTTAACGATTTGAGACATGCATCAAGCGCATGCCAACTCGTGTGCGCCGGGTAGATCAGCACGTTACAATTCAAATGTGCGCATCTACCACAAACGCAAATCAGTTCTGACTGGATCTCTTCCCCAATCGTCCCTCACTAATTTCCGTCTAGTTTTTATTCGTTGACGTGGTCGTCATTTAAAACGTGAAAAAATTAAATGATCACTGCCTATGTTGCATTTTGGCGACAGTTACCCTTAAAGTACGCAAAGGCGCGTAGTAACACAAGTGGCATTACGCATTCCTGATTTTTGTCGCGCATGCGTACCTGTTATGTGCACCCCTGTCTATAGTCCACATCAGTCTACATGAGCTTTAGTCTATAGTCCACATCAGTCTACATGAGCTTTAGTCTATAGTCCACATCCGTCTACATGAGCTTTAGTCTATAGTCCACATCAGTCTACATGAGCTTTAGTCTATAGTCCACATCAGTCTACACGAGCTTTAGTCTATAGTCCACATCAGTCTACATGGGCTTTAGTCTATAGTCCACATCAGTCTACATGAGCTTTAGTCTATAGTCCACATCAGTCTACATGAGCTTTAGTCTATAGTCCACATCAGTCTACACGAGCTTTAGTCTATAGTCCACATCAGTCTACATGAGCTTTAGTCTATAGCCCACATCAGTCTACATGAGCTTTAGTCTATAGTCCACATCAGTCTACATGAGCTTTAGTCTATAGCCCACATCAGTCTACATGAGCTTTAGTCTATAGTCCACATCAGTCTACATGAGCTTTAGTCTATAGTCCACATCAGTCTACACGAGCTTTAGTCTATAGTCCACATCAGTCTACATGAGCTTTAGTCTATAGCCCACATCAGTCTTCATGAGCTTTAGTCTATAGTCCACATCAGTCTACATGAGCTTTAGCCTATAGTCCACATCAGTCTACATGAGCTTTAGTCTATAGCCCACATCAGTCTTCATGAGCTTTAGTCTATAGCCCACATCAGTCTACACGAGCTTTAGCCTATAGTCCACATCAGTCTACATGAGCTTTAGTCTATAGTCCACATCAGTCTACATGATCTTTAGTCTATAGTCCACATCAGTCTACACGAGCTTTAGCCTATAGTCCACATCAGTCTACATGAGCTTTAGTCTATAGTCCACATCAGTCTACATGATCTTTAGTCTATAGCCCACATCAGTCTACACGAGCTTTAGCCTATAGTCCACATCAGTCTACATGAGCTTTAGTCTATAGCCCACATCAGTCTTCATGAGCTTTAGTCTATAGCCCACATCAGTCTACATGAGCTTTAGTCTATAGCCCACATCAGTCTACATGAGCTTTAGTCTATAGCCCACATCAGTCTACATGAGGGATTGCTCTAGTGTTGTCATTGTACATATGACTCCTAATGATCTCACACTGACTGCTATGCGCTCGGCAGATTGTTTCCCTCTCCGGGTGAAAGTGGGACTCCGTCTCTTCCTACACTCACATCCCGGAGGATGAGGGAATCCCTGACACGAAACAGGTAACTCCTCATCGCAGATCACATGAGTCAAAACCATTGGATTTCTGTAAATGTACACCTTTATTTCTATAGCACTTTATACAGTACAGACTGTTTCACAGCAGCTTCACAGAGATGACAGGAGAATAATGAACAGAGTTCAGCTGGAAAGTGGCTCTGAAAACAATAGTGAACTGTAGTTATTCAGCTGAAGACACTTCAGTTTTGGTTCAGTGTTGGTTTAATAACTGAAAGTTCAAGATGTTTTTAGTTCAAAAATAAAAATTAGTTCAATTCGGTGAGTTTTGTTGGGTAGACGCCACTAAAGTTGTGGTTTTATGCAAGCTCTTTAAATAACATTAGTGGATTATTGGAGCTAGGACATACAGTATGCTGTTGGTAAGGCCATCTAGTGGGATTTTGCTTTATGATATTTGAGTAATAAAGTGAAATGAAACTTGCGGTTGTCTTCAGGTTCCCCCAACCCTAGTTTCTTTGATGCAAGTCTTTGTGTTTATGCAGTAGTCCTTGTGTTAGCTCTGTGTCGACACTCAAACCCTCCTGTGTTCAGTTACTCCAGCCCGTCAGCGCTGACCCCGAGACTGCGCTCCACCTCCACACCCAACGTCAACATGCTCAGCACAACCCTGCCCGTACACACCAGCCAGATCCAGGTGACCACACACACACACACACACACACACACACACACACACGCACACACACACACACACACACACACACACACACACACACACACACACACACACACACACACACACACACACACACACACACACACACACACACACACACACACACACACACACACACACACACACACACACTCCTGTCTCACTGCTTCTCCACATCTCTACTGTCTCTCTCTTCACTGTGCTGTTGTTGTGCCGTGCTGGGAGTAGTTGGACTCGTCTCCGCGCTCCGGGTTTCATCAGCAGTGCTGTCTGAAGAGAAGAGTGGGTATTGTTCCTCTCTAAAGCGGCCAGGCGTGGGGTGGTGCTTGGCTGACAGAAGCTTCCTCACGCTGCCTGAGCTTAAGGGTGCTTTCTCACCTGGCTCGTTTTCTCTTTCGGTGCGGTTCGTTAAGACACAAATAAACACGGCAATCGCGCTCGGATCCGCACAGAAGCTATCGCCCCGAGATCGGCTGAACCAGGTGGTCTCGGGTCTCGGCCCTCTCACCCCAAGTTTTGTTTAAGTTTAAGTTTTGTTGTACTTAAAACACACTTGTTTTAAGTACAAGGGGCTTAAAATGCTTGAATTTGACTTTTTGAAATTTAAGTCCTGGAAAATCCGTAAACAGCCATATTTATGAAAAGGTACTTTTTTTCATTATTGAAAGTCAATATATGTGAAACTAGTGTTTAATTTTAAAGATATAGATATCGAGCCATTTCACATGGCTATGAGTGTGATATTGCTCATAAATATCCAAGTATATATTACAGCTTTCATTCAGGTCAATCATACATTAATAAAAAATCAGTTTGAATAAGGAAAGCGATATCTTTGTCATATCCTTTCAGTGGTAAGTTGCCACAGTCATTGCGTCTGCTGCACTTTATTTGTGCCATTTAGTTTTATTGGTTTATTTTTGTTTATCTATTTACTTTCTTTATAAGTTGAAAGATAATAAAGATTATTGTTTGATAATTGAGATCTCTGATTGAAGTCCTTAGAAGTAATGCTCAAAGTCCTGGAATATCATTTGACAGTCTCTGTACGAACCCTGAGAGAAAGCAATCCGACCGAACGGACCAACGAACTAAGCGCTATCATAATTCATAACGGGAAATGTTATATAAAAAGCAGCAGTGTCTGATTCTGAGATTCTGCACATTAGTTATCGCAGTTGAAAACGTACTCGGTTACCTAACGTAACCTCGGTTCTCTCTAGGTGAGAAATACACAACGGGTAAAGTCATCTTTGCTCAAGATATGAATCCAGAAATGTATCCTTAAATTTGTATATATTGTCAACGCAATGCAGCAGCAGGCAGACCTAGAGCAGGCTGTCTAGCGTGCCCATTGGCTGCCTCGCGGCAACTGCAGCAGCCTACCACTGAGCCGGGCGTGACGTAATGCCCAATGAGGACGCGTCGCGCCCCCACACGTCATAGCCCGCCAGAATGTGGGTGGCTTAGCTTATAAAAGGAAGGGCTCAGGGGCTGCTTAGCTGGTTTTTAATCGCCTGAAGCGAAGTGAGCTCCGGGCACGATCACGGCAGGGAACGCAGTACTCGTTCCCTTATCTAGAGAGAACCGAGGTTACGTTAGGTAACCGAGTACGTTCTCTTACGAGAGGTTCTCTCGTACTGCGTAATAGTATTACGGAACGGGAACCCCTTGTCAACCCCGTGCGCGCCAAGCATCCACTATATGAGTCCCAGGGGGGACGCCCCGGAGGACACAGATAAGTGGGAATCAGGCGGCCAACAGAGTGGGCCCGCACATGTACATAAGCACACTTTCTATATAAAGAGCGGCACCGCCGGTCTATACTGAACTCATCGACCCTTATAGCGCAGCTCAACCAGGGCAGTCGTTAGAGACTTTAGACTGAAAGGAGTCTAGCCTGCAGGGCGGGAACTTCCAGGTTAAAAAACCTAACAAATGTAGAGGGGGAGGCCCAGCCTGCCGCCGTACAAATGTCATGAATAGAAATCCCACTGGACCAAGCCCACGAGGAGGCCATGCCTCTGGTGGAGTGAGCCCTGACAACCCAGCAATAGCGTCCACTATCCATCTGGACAGACTGTGTTTCGAGGCGGCGAGACCCTTGGTGCGCACACCAAACGAAACGAAAAGCTGCTCCGAGCGCCTGAAGGCGGCGGAGCGCGTGATGTAAATTCTCAGCGCTCTGACAGGGCAAAGGAGGTTCGCGTCGACCTCGCTGCCGGATGTCGGCAAAGCTGAGAGTGAGATGATCTGCGGTCTGAAGGGGGTGCCGATTGCTTTGGGGACATAGCCATGTCTCGGTTTAAGGACGACTTTAGAGTCATTAGGTCCGAACTCGAGACACGCGGCGTTAACAGATAATGCGTGCAAGTCATCCACACGTTTAACTGATGCTAAGGCGATCAGAAACGCGGTTTTGAGTGCGAGGTGCTTCAGATCCACAGAGTGTAACGGTTCAAAGGGATGCGCTTTCAGGGCCTCCAGGACCAAGGAAATGTTGGCCGCGGGGATTCATCCTCCTGGCTCCTCTTAGGAAGTGGATGATGAGCTCGTTCCTTCCTATTGCCTGGCCGCGCGTCGACTCTGCGAACGCTGCGATGGCCGCAACATATACTTTGAGCGTGGAGGGACCTGCCCATGTCCAACAGCTCTTGAAGGAAGCAAAGCACCCATGAAACCCCACAAGCTTGTGGATCTAAGCCTTTGTCAATGACGCGTGAGGCGTCCTCATTGGGCGTGACGTCACGCCCGGCTCAGTGGTAGGCTGCTGCAGTTGCCGCAAGGCAGTCAATAAGCACGCTAGACAGCCTGCTCTAGGTCTGCCTGCTGCTGCACTGCGTTGACAATATATACAAATTTAAGGATACTGTGGCGAGCAGGACAAGGTCGAGGGACGTGAGAGCGGCAGGAAACTCTGACCAATAAGAGCGGCAGGAAACTCTGACCAATAAGAGGACCGCTTAACTCACATGTGACCTGAAATAAACACATGTTGCTATGCTTTGAAATGTTGCCGTGTGAAAGCGAACCGGGCCAAGAGGAACATGCAGCATTGTAATAAAGAAGTGCCTGGCTGGGAAATGAGCGAGCGATGTCAGGTGTGAGTGACAGCAGTGTGAGTGACAGCAGTGTGAGTGACAGCAGTGTGAGTGACAGCAGTGTGAGTGAGCTGGGTCAGGCTATGAGCTGCTGTGCTGAACACACACTCATGCTGCCATGAAGCCTTCTCTACAGCACAACAGCTGCCGACTCCAAACACCACCTCGGACATATAGTATTATGATATATTTTAAATATAGTCTAGCTGTGCAGACTGGGACTGTTGTAACATTTTGCTTTAATATCTGTAATGTACAAAGATTGCATTTATTTCTAAAGCAGCAAACACGCTTAAATATGACACATTTTGGAAGTATTTTGTGTGCTCTTCGTGGGTCCAGTAGACATAAATGGGTAAAGTAGTGTTGCGTCCCTGCACATCAGCGCAGCTAGAACATTTCTAATAAACATTTATGTGAACGTTTTATACAGTTCATCAAATTAAACGAGAGAATCTGTGTCTGATTAATTACTACAGATCGTAAAGCAGCTGTGAGTAACAGCCAGTGTATTGTGCGCTGAGAGAGCATGAGGTTTCTGTCTTTGCAAGCTCTAAAGCATTGTTCTTTGCTTCTGTTCTGTGCATTGAAATGCATCATAACATTTGCAACACTACAGGACATTGTGTAAAGTGCTCAAGCAACACGCTTCTGTCTTGCAGTGTGAAAAGATTGAACAGTTGTGTGTTATTTCCTGATATTTGTTCTTCTGTTTGCGTTTCTTCTAGGATGCCATGCGTGTTCACAGCTCAGGTGAGAATGAAACGGCAGAGCAGATTGATGTGAATCCGATGAGAAATGCCTTTGCTGTGGTGTAGTGTTGGCCTGATGTATACTAGTTTCCCATGTGTCTTCAGCTGGCGGTTCCCCGGCTCAGAGCCCCACGGCCCGGACCCAGCCCAGCATCCCCACCGCGGCCCCGAGAGAGCGCACGGCCCTCAGCCCGCAGGACAAACTCACCATCGTAAGCTCAGACCTCTCCTCTTCTCTTCTCTCTTTATAGCGATACACCAAACCCACCATTCAGGTCGTATCACGATTTTTGACCCACGATTGTCACGACACGCATACAAAAAGGGTGATAGTCCAAGTGCAGTTTTATTGGGTAATCCGTAATCATAAATCCAGGAACAGGCAAAAGGTCAAGGTCCATGTAAGCAGTCCAAAACAAGAAATAAACACTTAACCAAACCAAGACTGACTCTGGGAAGTGGGTGACAACATACAAGGATTCCAGAACAAGTGATTAAACAGACAGGGTATAAATAGACAGACACTAACAAGGTGAGTGGGAACAGCTGAGAGTGATAATGAATAATGAGTCCGACAAGGGTGATGGGGATTGTAGTCCAATAAACACCTGTGGGGGAAGAGGACCTCTAGTGGCTACCCAGGGGACATCACCCAGACATTGTGACAACGATTCGATACAAACCGTGATTCTTTAGAAAGACTTTGAGAGAAAAAAAAAAGATTTTTATTAAATAACATTTGAATCTTCTATAAATATTATATTTGTGAGTCTTCATTTTCTTTTATTTGCCTACTCCGGTTGTTGTTAAAACTCACTAGATATGTTTATTCTGTGCATTTTGGGCACTTTTTGTTTGAAATCATATTTGTTCTGTCCATCAAAAGTGTGCTTTTACTGGTAATCGCAAAGATTAACGCATTAATTCCCCCGGCCATAGTTATTATGCTTGTTGTTGTTGACGTTGTACAAGCAGCATGTGGCGGTTGGTCGGTGTGGTTTTAGTCCCGCCCCTCCTCCACTGTGATTGGACGGTTGGGTAAAAGTGACCGTGATGAGCGTTTTACCCAGAGTTGAACATTCTTCTCTCGGCGGCATGTAAAAAACGCAGAGCGCTCAGCGCCTCTTTACACTCATGGCGTTTAAAAAACGTGCCGCTCCCATTGAAAACAAATGGAAAAAATACTTCAGCCGCGTGAAAAAACGCTTTGGTGGACACACGGCCTAAGGCCCCGATCACACCAAACGCATTTTTCAGGTTCGAAAGCGCGAGGCGCACAGCACTGCCCCGATCACACTGAACGATCAGTACTCTGCGTTTTTTATGTTGCTAGGCAACCACCGAAACAGCTGTCCTGTCAGTCAAGTTAACGTCAAATTAGCTTTCTATTAACTTTATTTACTTTCTGTATTCTGTTAACATTGCGGTAGTTACGGTCCGTGAAGTCGTTAGCTCCTGGTAACCCGCGAGAGCACCACAAGTTTATCCTCCATCATTGCACTTTCCGGGTGTTCAAAGCCACTCATCACTACAATGGAAGGCCCGCCTCTCCATTCATTCGATTGGACAGGGGGGAAAAACGTGATGACGTGGGGCACTTTTTCTGCTCGTAGTTGATTTTTTTTTAACTGCAAAAACGCGAGGTGCAGCGGACGGTAAAACGCGTGGTGCAGTGGACGGTAAAACGCGAGGCGCTGCGGGCGGTAAAACGCGAGGCGCAGCGGACGGTAAAACGTGAGGCGCAGCGGACGGTAAAACGCGAGGCGCAGCGGGCGGTAAAACGCGAGGCGCAGCGGACGGTAAAATGCGAGGCGCAGCGGGCGGTAAAACGCGAGGCGCAGCGGACGGTAAAACGCGAGGCGCAGCAGACGGTAAAACGCGAGGCGCAGCAGACGGTAAAACGCGAGGCGCAGCAGACGGTAAAACGCGAGGCGCAGCGGGCGGTAAAACGCGAGGCGCAGCGGACGGTAAAACGCGAGGCGCAGCGGACGGTAAAACGCGAGGCGCAGCAGACGGTAAAACGCGAGGCGCAGCAGGCGGTAAAACGCGAGGCGCAGCAGACGGTAAAACGCGAGGCGCAGCAGACGGTAAAACGCGAGGCGCAGCGGGCGGTAAAACGCGAGGCGCAGCAGACGGTAAAACGCGAGGCGCAGCAGATGGTAAAAAGCGAGGGGCAGCAGACTGTAAAACGCGAGGCGCAGCAGACTGTAAAACGCGAGGCGCAGCAGACTGTAAAACACGAGGCGTAGCGGACTGTAAAACACGAGGTGCAGCGTGCGGTAAAACGCGAGGGGCAGCAGACGGTAAAACGCGAGGGGCAGCGGGCGGTAAAACGTGAGGCGCAGCGGACGGTAAAACGCGAGGCGCAGCAGACTGTAAAACGCAAGGCGCAGCGGACGGTAAAACGCGAGGCGCAGCAGACTGTAAAACGCAAGGCGCAGCAGATGGTAAAACACGAGGCGCAGCAGACTGTAAAACACGAGGCGCAGCGGGCGGTAAAACGCGAGGGGCAGCGGGCGGTAAAACGCGAGGGGCAGCAGACTGTAAAACGCAAGGCGCAGCAGATGGTAAAACACGAGGCGCAGCAGACTGTAAAACGCAAGGCGCAGCAGATGGTAAAACACGAGGCGCAGCGGGCGGTAAAACGCGAGGGGCAGCAGACGGTAAAACGTGAGGCGCAGCAGACGGTAAAACGCGAGGCGCAGCGGGCGGTAAAACGCGAGGGGCAGCAGACGGTAAAACGCGAGGGGCAGCGGGCGGTAAAACGTGAGGCGCAGCAGACGGTAAAACGCGAGGCGCAGCGGACGGTAAAACGCGAGGCACAGCAGACTGTAAAACGCAAGGCGCAGCGGACGGTAAAACACGAGGCGCAGCAGACTGTAAAACGCGAGGCGCAGAGGACGGTAAAACACGAGGCGCAGCAGACTGTAAAACACGAGGCGCAGCGGGCGGTAAAACGTGAGGCGCAGCAGATGGTAAAACGCGAGGCGCAGCGGACGGTAAAACGAGAGGCGCAGCGGGCGGTTAAACGCGAGGCTCAGCGGACTGTAAAACGCGAGGCGCAGCAGATGGTAAAACGCGAGGCGCAGCAGACGGTAAAACGCGAGGGGCAGCAGACTGTAAAACACGAGGCGCAGCAGACGGTAAAACACGAGGCGCAGCAGACGGTAAAACGTGAGGCGCAGCAGACGGTAAAACGCGAGGGGCAGCAGACTGTAAAACACGAGGCGCAGCGGGCGGTAAAACGCGAGGCGCAGCAGACAGTAAAACGCGAGGGGCAGGAGACGGTAAAACGCGAGGGGCAGGAGACTGTAAAACACGAGGCGCAGCGGGCAGTTAAACGCGAGGCGCGGCAGACGGTAAAACGCGAGGGGCAGCAGACTGTAAAACGCGAGGCGCAGCAGACGGTAAAGCGCGAGGCGCAGCAGACGCACTTTTCAGAACGATGAGCTTTATAAAAATCTGTGTTTCAGAAAGGCGGAGCATAGATGAGCAACAATAATGTACAGTATGTGTAAAATAATGACTTTTTTAAGCTAAAACCATGTAAACGCATTGCATTAAACCAAAAACACAAATTCATGTTTTTTTTTGTGCTAACACCAGTTATTGTTATTTAGCGGCCACGGGATAAAAGAGACTCCAGCTATTACTGGGAGATTGAAGCTAACGAGGTGATGCTGCTGAGCCGGATCGGGTCGGGCTCCTTCGGGACCGTATTCAAAGGGAAATGGCACGGTAAGCCTCGGTTTAACCTCGCCAGCTTCAGTCTCTAAATACCCGGTTAACTGGCGCTGTAACTCACTGTAGGAGATGTGGCTGTGAAGATATTAAAGGTCACCAACCCAACCCCAGAGCAGTTTAAGGCCTTCCGCAACGAGGTGGCAGTTCTCAGGTGAGATGCTAATGTGATAACTGCTAACTTCCCTGAGTTTATGAGGGATGGGGTTTTAGAGCAGTGTCGATGGCTTTGTCGATTGGCATATTACAGTAATTGTTTACCCAGAACTGAATATTCTGTCCCCACGTACTCATTTAATGGTTTAATGATAGTTCTGTTGAGTGAACTTATTGCCATTACAATATAACTTACAGTTACATTTAACACCACTAATCTTCTAATTGATTGCAAACACACAGGAGAGCAATTGCTTGTAAAATTGTTTACAAAATTGGGCTGATTTTTTCACCAGCTGAGCTTAATCAATGAATTACTAAAACCAATTCCAAGAATACAAATAATAAAAAAAGTATATTACTAAACAAAAACAAAAAAATGGCAAGAAAAAGTAGCTTCTATTTTTAAAACAATTTGCTCTTTTTTCACCTTTTTTCGCATGCATAAGTAAAGTTAAAGATTCACGCTTGATAGACTTGTTTTGGTCTGATTGCATTTTTTCAGTGTGTGGGCAACTTCAGCTACTTGGCACCCACTCTCGGTGGGCCATGTTACTCGCTCTCTGTAGGCCATGTTACCCGTTCTCGGTGGGCCATGTTACCCGCTCTCTGTAGGCCATGTTACCCTCTCTCTGTGGGCCATGTTACCCGCTCGGTGGGCCATGTTACCCGCTCTCTGTAGGCCATGTTACCCGCTCTCGGTGGGCCATGTTACCCGCTCTCTGTAGGCCATGTTACCCACTCTCTGTGGGCCATGTTACCCGCTCTCGGTGGGCCATGTTACCCGCTCTCGGTGGGCCATGTTACCCGCTCTCTGTAGGCCATGTTACCCTCTCTCTGTGGGCCATGTTACCCGCTCTCGGTGGGCCATGTTACCCGCTCTCTGTAGGCCATGTTACCCACTCTCGGTGGGGCATGTTACCCGCTCTCTGTGGGCCATGTTACCCGTTCTCCGTGGGCCATGTTACCCGCTCTCGGTGGGCCGTGTTACCCGCTATCTGTAGGCCATGTTACCCTCTCTCTGTGGGCCATGTTACCCGCTCTCGGTGGGCCATGTTACCCGCTCTCTGTAGGCCATGTTACCCTCTCTCTGTGGGCCATGTTACCCGCTCTCGGTGGGCCATGTTACTCGCTCTCTGTAGGCCATGTTACCCTCTCTCTGTGGGCCATGTTACCCGGTCTCTGTGGGCCATATTACCCGCTCTCGGTGGGCCATGTTATGCTCTCTGTGTGGGCCATGCTACCCTCTCTCGGTGGCCATGTTACCCGCTCTCTGTGGGCCATGTTACCCTCTCTGTTTGGGCCATGTTACCCGCTCTCTGTGGGCCATGTTACCCGCTCTCTGTGGGCCATGTTACCCTCTCTCTGTGGGCCATGTTACCCGGTCTCTGTGGGCCATGTTACCCTCTCTCGGTGGGCCATGTTACCCTCTCTCTGTGGGCCATGTTACCCTCTCTCTGTGTGCCGTGTAACCCTCTCTCGGTGGGCCAGGTTGCCCTCTTGGTGGGCCATGTTACCCGCTCTTGGTGGGCCATGTTACCCTCTCTCTGTGGGCCATTTTACCCGCTCTCGGTGGGCCATGTTACCCTCTCTCTGTGGGCCATGTTACCCTCTCTCTGTGGGCCATGTTACCTGCTCTCTGTGGGCCATGTTACCCACTCTCGGTGGGCCATGTTACCAGCTCTCGGTTGGCCATGTTACCCTCTCTCGGTTGGCCATGTTACCCTCTCTCGGTGGGCCATGTTACCCGCTCTCGGTGGGCCATGTTACCTGCTGTCGGTGGGCCATGTTACCCCCTCTCGGTGGGCCATGTTACCTGCTCTCGGTTGGCCATGTTACCCTCTCTCTGTGGGCCATGTTACCCGCTCTCAATGGGCCATGTTACCCGCTCTCGGTGGGCCATGTTAACCGCTCTCGGTGGGCCATGTTACCCGCTCTCGGTGGGGCATGTTACCCGCTCTCGGTGGGCCATGTTACCCTCTCTCTGTGGGCCATGTTACCCGCTCTCAGTGGGCCATGTTACCCGCTCTCGGTTGGCCATGTTACCCTCTCTCAGTGGGCCATGTTACCCTCTCTCTGTGGGCCATGTTACCCTCTCTCGGTGGCCATGTTACCCGCTCTCTGTGGGCCATGTTACCCTCTCTCTGTGGGCCATGTTACCCTCTCTCTGTGGGTCATGTTACCCGCTCTCTGTGGGCCATGTTACCCGCTCTCGGTGGGCCATGTTACCCTCTCTCTGTGGGTCATGTTACCTGCTCTCTGTGGGCCATGTTACCCTCTCTCTGTGGGCCATGTTACCCTCTCTCAGTAGGCCATGTTACCCTCTCTCTGTGGGCCATGTTACCCGCTCTCTGTGGGCCATGTTACCCGCTCTCAGTAGGCCATGTTACCCTCTCTCTGTGGGCCATGTTACCCTCTCTCTGTGGGCCATGTTACCCACTCTCAGTAGGCCATGTTACCCTCTCTCTGTGGGTCATGTTACCCTCTCTCTGTGGGCCATGTTACCCGCTCTCTGTGGGCCATGTTACCCTCTCTCTGTGGGCCATGTTACCCTCTCTCTGTGGGTCATGTTACCCGCTCTCTGTGGGCCATGTTACCCGCTCTCGGTGGGCCATGTTACCCTCTCTCTGTGGGTCATGTTACCTGCTCTCTGTGGGCCATGTTACCCTCTCTCTGTGGGCCATGTTACCCTCTCTCAGTAGGCCATATTACCCTCTCTCTGTGGGCCATGTTACCCGCTCTCTGTGGGCCATGTTCCCCGCTCTCAGTAGGCCATGTTACCCTCTCTCTGTGGGCCATGTTACCCTCTCTCTGTGGGCCATGTTACCCACTCTCAGTAGGCCATGTTATCCTCTCTCTGTGGGCCATGTTACCCTCTCTCTGTGGGCCATGTTACCCTCTCTCTGTGGGCCATGTTACCCTCTCTCTGTGGGCCATGTTACCCTCTCTCGGTGGCCATGTTACCCGCTCTCTGTGGGCCATGTTACCCTCTCTCTGTGGGCCATGTTACCCTCTCTCTGTGGGTCATGTTACCCGCTCTCTGTGGGCCATGTTACCCGCTCTCGGTGGGCCATGTTACCCTCTCTCTGTGGGTCATGTTACCTGCTCTCTGTGGGCCATGTTACCCTCTCTCTGTGGGCCATGTTACCCTCTCTCAGTAGGCCATATTACCCTCTCTCTGTGGGCCATGTTACCCGCTCTCTGTGGGCCATGTTACCCGCTCTCAGTAGGCCATGTTACCCTCTCTCTGTGGGCCATGTTACCCTCTCTCTGTGGGCCATGTTACCCACTCTCAGTAGGCCATGTTACCCTCTCTCTGTGGGTCATGTTACCCTCTCTCTGTGGGCCATGTTACCCTCTCTCTGTGGGCCATGTTACCCGCTCTCTGTGGGCCATGTTACCCGCTCTCTGTGGGCCATGTTACCCTCTCTCTGTGGGCCATGTTACCCGGTCTCTGTGGGCCATGTTACCCGCTCTCGGTTGGCCATGTTACCCTCTCTCGGTTGGCCATGTTACCCTCTCTCGGTGGGCCATGTTACCCGCTCTCAGTGGGCCATGTTACCCGCTGTCGGTGGGCCATGTTACCCCCTCTCGGTGGGCCATGTTACCTGCTCTCGGTTGGCCATGTTACCCTCTCTCTGTGGGCCATGTTACCCTCTCTCTGTGGGTCATGTTACCCGCTCTCTGTGGGCCATGTTACCCGCTCTCGGTGGGCCATGTTACCCTCTCTCTGTGGGTCATGTTACCTGCTCTCTGTGGACCATGTTACCCTCTCTCTGTGGGCCATGTTACCCTCTCTCAGTAGGCCATATTACCCTCTCTCTGTGGGCCATGTTACCCGCTCTCTGTGGGCCATGTTACCCGCTCTCAGTAGGCCATGTTACCCTCTCTCTGTGGGCCATGTTACCCGCTCTCTGTGGGCCATGTTACCCGCTCTCAGTAGGCCATGTTACCCTCTCTCTGTGGGCCATGTTACCCTCTCTCTGTGGGCCATGTTACCCACTCTCAGTAGGCCATGTTACCCTCTCTCTGTGGGCCATGTTACCCTCTCTCTGTGGGCCATGTTACCCTCTCTCTGTGGGCCATGTTACCCTCTCTCGGTGGCCATGTTACCCGCTCTCTGTGGGCCATGTTACCCTCTCTCTGTGGGCCATGTTACCCTCTCTCTGTGGGTCATGTTACCCGCTCTCTGTGGGCCATGTTACCCGCTCTCGGTGGGCCATGTTACCCTCTCTCTGTGGGTCATGTTACCTGCTCTCTGTGGGCCATGTTACCCTCTCTCTGTGGGCCATGTTACCCTCTCTCAGTAGGCCATATTACCCTCTCTCTGTGGGCCATGTTACCCGCTCTCTGTGGGCCATGTTACCCGCTCTCAGTAGGCCATGTTACCCTCTCTCTGTGGGCCATGTTACCCTCTCTCTGTGGGCCATGTTACCCTCTCTCTGTGGGCCATGTTACCCACTCTCAGTACGCCATGTTACCCTCTCTCTGTGGGTCATGTTACCCTCTCTCTGTGGGCCATGTTACCCGCTCTCTGTGGGCCATGTTACCCTCTCTCTGTGGGCCATGTTACCCTCTCTCTGTGGGTCATGTTACCCGCTCTCTGTGGGCCATGTTACCCGCTCTCGGTGGGCCATGTTACCCTCTCTCTGTGGGTCATGTTACCTGCTCTCTGTGGGCCATGTTACCCTCTCTCTGTGGGCCATGTTACCCTCTCTCAGTAGGCCATATTACCCTCTCTCTGTGGGCCATGTTACCCGCTCTCTGTGGGTCATGTTACCCGCTCTCAGTAGGCCATGTTACCCTCTCTCTGTGGGCCATGTTACCCTCTCTCTGTGGGCCATGTTACCCACTCTCAGTAGGCCATGTTACCCTCTCTCTGTGGGCCATGTTACCCTCTCTCTGTGGGCCATGTTACCCTCTCTCTGTGGGCCATGTTACCCTCTCTCTGTGGGCCATGTTACCCTCTCTCTGTCGGCCATGTTACCCTCTCTCTGTGGGCCATGTTACCCTCTCTCTGTGGGCCATGTTACCCGCTCTCTGTGGACCATGTTACCCGCTCTCTGTGGGCCATGTTACCCGCTCTTGGTGGGCCATGTTACCCCCTCTCGGTGGGCCATGTTACCCTCTCTCTGTGGGCCATGTTACCCTCTCTCTGTGGGCCATGTTACCCGCTCTCTGTGGGCCATGTTACCCTCTCTCGGTGGGCCATGTTACCATCTCTCGTTGGGCCATGTTACCCTCTTGGTGGGCCATGTTACCCTCTCTCGATGGGCCATGTTACCCTCTCTCTGTGGGCCATGTTACCCGGTCCCTGTGGGCCATGTTACCCACTCTCGGTGGGCCATGTTACCCTCTCTCTGTGGGCCATGTTACCCTCTCTCGGTGGCCATGTTACCCGCTCTCTGTGGGCCATGTTACCCTCTCTCTGTGGGCCATGTTACCCGCTCTCTGTGGGCCATGTTACCCGCTCTCTGTGAGCCATGTTACCCTCTCTCTGTGGGCCATGTTACCCGGTCTCTGTGGGCCATGTTACCCGCTCTCGGTTGGCCATGTTACCCTCTCTCGGTTGGCCATGTTACCCTCTCTCGGTGGGCCATGTTACCCACTCTCAGTGGGCCATGTTACCCGCTGTCGGTGGGCCATGTTACCCCCTCTCGGTGGGCCATGTTACCTGCTCTCGGTTGGCCATGTTACCCTCTCTCTGTGGGCCATGTTACCCTCTCTCTGTGGGTCATGTTACCCGCTCTCTGTGGGCCATGTTACCCGCTCTCGGTGGGCCATGTTACCCTCTCTCTGTGGGTCATGTTACCTGCTCTCTGTGGGTCATGTTACCTGCTCTCTGTGGACCATGTTACCCTCTCTCTGTGGGCCATGTTACCCTCTCTCAGTAGGCCATATTACCCTCTCTCTGTGGGCCATGTTACCCGCTCTCTGTGGGCCATGTTACCCGCTCTCAGTAGGCCATGTTACCCTCTCTCTGTGGGCCATGTTACCCTCTCTCTGTGGGCCATGTTACCCACTCTCAGTAGGCCATGTTACCCCCTCTCTGTGGGTCATGTTACCCTCTCTCTGTGGGCCATGTTACCTGCTCTCTGTGGGCCATGTTACCCTCTCTCTGTGGGCCATGTTATCCTCTCTCTGTGGGCCATGTTACCCTCTCTCTGTGGGCCATGTTACCCTCTCTCTGTGGGCAATGTTACCATCTCTCGGTGGGCCATGTTACCCTCTCTCTGTGGGCCATGTTACCATCTCTCGGTGGGCCATGTTACCCTCTCTCTGTGGGCCATGTTACCCTCTCTCTGTGTGCCATGTTACCCTCTCTCGGTGGGCCATGTTACCATCTCTCGGTGGGCGACTAACTTCACTGAGGGCGGCTCATATTTTGGGAGCATGTAAACAGACAGCGGATGCTCTTTTCAGGGATCTATTGCATCCTGGAGAATGGAGGCTTCATCCAGATAAAGTGGAGATCAGAAGATCTGGCTACGGTTTGGAAGAGCAGAGGTGGATATTTTTGCTTCAGAGATGATCACTCACTGTGGCTTATGGTCCTCCAATGATATGGCTTCTTCCACACTACATATCTATTATACTTTTCTGCATGGCATGGGGGGCATGCGATCGATCCTGCACAATTTCAAGAGTCTTAAGCTTTCTTCAACATTTACTGAATTGAGGGCAAGGCGACTTCCAAATTGAAAGTGTACATTACTGCACGAGATTTTACAGGAGCGTTCCTTTGGTGGGTGGTATCCCACATTACTATGCTGGTATATGTCATCTGCGGTCAGTAGGAATGAAACCGAATGCTAGTGACGGATGTAACTGTGGTTCTGTGGATCCACAGTGGTGGAATGTCCCTGAATGGGACAACGGCTCGTGAAAAGCCACAGCTACGTTATGCAGGCTGTGTGCATTTGTCTGTGGATTGACTGTTTTGAAACTTATATGGTAGTTACATAGCCCCTAGACCTCTGCATCCATGATAAAGCCAGGAAATTAGCTTCTTGACAATATGGGACATCTAGCGGTGAACTTGTATTTTGCATTCAAACGCCTCGCTTTTTCAAATGCGTGTTGCAACTACGGTAGCCGTTATGTACCAAGAAGCGATGACAACATGTTTTCTAATAGTGCTTCATCAAGTTTTCTTTCGGGTGATGAGATTCATTATTTCAAACAAACTGCAACTTGACACACAACGAACAAACGAATGTTACTGTATGAATCACAGACTGTAAAAAACAATCAAGCAATGAAAAAAACATGTAATTTAGACCGTCACATTTACTTACCAGTCGAGAAGAAAGCAGGAAACTTCAGCGTCCCTTTCAGTCTTTCTCCTTCATCAGCTCTTTCCACCTGGGAAATGCTCTCCCGATATTTACCTTCGTTTTTTTTATTTGCCGGTCACGTTTCCTTCTCCTGTGGCCTCTCACTGATCTCCTTGTCTGTCTCGGCTGGTTTCAGTCACGTGACGCTGGCTCTGAACGGAAACGCGTTGAGGTAGGCTTGTGCCTCTCTGCTATTATAGTTTTTCAAGATGGCGGAACGACATGGAAGCCTCCATGGACTTACCCGTCCCATGTAAATAAAGATAAGAAATGATTTGCTTACGAGCTTACGTTTTCACTCAATAAACGGGCAAATAACAAATTAACAAATGATCAGACACTATAAGAATGATGGTTATGGTATTTATTGTTTGAATTAAAAAATGACAAAATTTGAAAGCTGAGACTTTGTTTTATACCAAAGTAAGCTGCTCTGTCTGGTGTGTGGGCGCGGTGTCAGTGTCCTCTTTGTCTACGTTTACATGTGCACCAATCAGAGTTAGGACTCGATCACAGTAAGATGTTTACATGACACGAGCAAACCTCTTCACTCCTGTTAACATGCGATTTTCATTATTATGATCATTCGATAATTATATTGATGATAGTTTACTCTGATTGTGAGGTTTAATTTGTTGGCCTATTCAGCATTGTCCTGAACAGTTTACTGCAGCAAAAGTGAAGACATACGCTCTCAGGAGTGCATTTGCTAATTTCCTGACCCGTCATTTGTGGCTAAGACTATTTAAAGCTCAGTGTTTAGCCATTTTAGGATGTGCACAGTTATGTTTCCCAGGAGTGTATATTGTAGTAGTCTATAAGCATAGGTATATTTAAAGATTGATTCAAGACAAACTATTGCCGGATTAAAGTGTCCAAGAGCAGACTGATCTATTGTGGGAAGCACAACACATGTATTTGAGTTTGAAGAAGCATGCCTGCAGTGTTCACTCTTAACACATTGCCTTGGGAAACCAGATTGGGGAAATGCTTTAAGATGTTGGCCACACTGCTCACCACTTCTGCGTTTGATGGATCCGAATTGTGTCCTGTCGTCTTTTTTCTGCCTACAGGAAAACCAGACATGTCAACATCCTATTGTTCATGGGCTACATGACCGAAGACAACCTCGCGATTGTAACACAGTGGTGTGAAGGCAGCAGTCTCTATAAACACCTCCATGTGCAGGAGACCAACTTCCAGATGTTCCAGCTGATAGACATCGCCAGGCAGACCGCTCAGGGCATGGAGTGAGTTGAGGGATTCGTCTTCCTCCAGTGGGCATAACTTCAGTGTGAATGTCTCAACAATGTTTGCTTTCTCTCACAGCTATCTACACGCCAAAAACATCATCCACCGTGACATGAAATCAAACAGTATCCTTGTTACGTGACATCATTTCCTCTCCAGTTGTGTGTTGGGTCTAAAGGCAGATGTGACAGTCTTAGCTGTGTAGCTACAGTCACAGCTACCGCATCTAGTCTCTGTCCACGGTTGGAGCATTTGGTACATATTGCACACAAAAATCCAAAATCACAAGCTCTGATTGGCTGGCTTTACTCATCGGCTTGTAGTGCCTATAAGGAATCCCCAGGTTTTGTCCATTTTTGCAATAATCATGACATTTAGGCCCCATCCACACTACTGCGTTTTCGTTTAGAACCCTACGTTTGCACCCCCCGTCCAGACTACAACGGCAAAAACGAAGACCTAAAACGGAGAAGTTTAGAAACACTCCAACCCCGTTTTGTGTTTTGAATCTCCGGAGGGCGTTTTAGTGAAGACGGTCAAAACGGAGGACTTTAGAAACGCTGACGCAGAGGCTCACGCTCGGCTCTATGATTGGGTGTCATCAGTCATGGCGTATCCTTCCCTGATTCGTCAGACACCCATCACATGACCCGTCCCCGGGAAGAAAACATACAAAACCAGCCTGGACTACGTAACGTTAGTGACTGCAACATGGATAACGAATTACAAGCGTTACTGACGTTGATGTTTTTGCTAGCAGCTGTTGTGCAAGTAAATACTGCATTTTACAATCTTATAACCGCCTACATGCGGCTGTTTACACCGGCACGCGCAAGCCCAGTGTTGGTGAATGGTCACGTGATCCGCGTTTTCAGTCGTTTTAATGTGGATGGAGATCAATTCTAATACGCAGCTAAAACACTGGTGTGGACAGAGATCGTATTCGTTTGGACAGAGATCGTATTCGTTTTAATTCAGCGTTTCTAAACTAAAACGCAGTAGTGTGGATGAGGCCTGAATATTTGAAGGACAGCAAAACTGAATATTTGACTTGACTTGCATCAGTGTTTCCCGGCCGTTACCATGAACTTTATAGGGTGTTGCGTCGAGCTGCAATGTTAGCATTGTAATGGTTCAGTAGTTTGATTTGTTTGTCTACCCTTAAGCGCCCTCTTGTGGCGAGGATTGTGTTTGGAAACTTCCGTTTTACTTGTGTGAGTTGAGTTCATTGTAAAGTGTCATGGCTGAAGAGCGGCTCGCATGGTGAAGTCGTGGCCCGCATAAAGCTGTAAGTTACTATTATTTGTCTTGTAAATATGATGCTTAGTAGGTTTCACATGCTTGACAGTCATTAGTCTAAAGATGCAAATGTGCTATAAACGAAACGTAAAGTGCTTGTGTAATCCGTGATGAAAGGTGATTGCGCAATACATTGGCAGTAGTTAGCGCCGTATGCTAGCGATCTTTTGTTATGTTAATTAGGCTAATTTGGATTCCGTGATTTCAAGCAATTATCTAAAACTAAGAATATGAAAATAGAACTTTTAATGCTCAATATGTTGATTTAATGTTTCAATTAAGTGCTTTATTTAGGCAGTAAATACTGTTCAGTCAGATATGCACTTTGAATAATATGTACAATTCTAATTGCTGTATTTTCTTGTGTTTACAGTTTTACAATGTTAAAGATTAACGAGAAAAGATTCATGAGATTAAAAGCCATGAACCAACATCTCGCCTGTTCACTGTCTGTCTAGCTGGATAGAAAAGTGACACGTCTAGTGAGGACAGAACAAGCATGTTTTACTGAGGATTCAGAACTTCTACTTGCCAGAACAAAAATATCAGAATAAACCTGATTATCCTTCATTGCTAATACTTTAATCTAGGTATATTATGCAGTTTGATTGACCTTCACTAGTTGTCGGATGTTCATTTTAAACCCTGGTTATATCGTAATGCTTAAAGAACACTGTAACTTTTGGTCCTCTGGCAGTAAAAAAAACTAAATGCAAGTAAATTTAGTTTTAATATGCTTTTAAAAAATACTTTTAATATGCTTTCCATAGTGAATCAGGGTAAGACAAAAACACGTTTTAGAGGAAGAAGTGATGATGCATTTACTCATTATTTAAATTTAGTTCATTTTGAACAGAAAACTATCTGCATATGCATTATTAGACAGGCGAATGTTTGATGTTTTTTATGCCACTTACAAATAAATTTCAGCCATGCATTTCTAATAATTGATCCTTTACGAGGGATTTTTCTGCATCCAGGGGCAGAAGAGCGTCGGACATGCTTTCTCAAGAGCACACTTGATTTATATATATATCATATATAGTAGTTTTATCATCCAGTAATTCCAGTGATTATGAATCTTAATGCGTGTAATGGCAATTCTGTGCTACAAAATCTGTTCCAAAATGACAGCGAGGTCCACATATATGAGAATCACTCAGATGAAGATCACTGACCTCCAGAAAGCCCTGACCTGAACCCGTGCTTTCCTTCAGCGTTATATACAGCATCTAAAATGATTCTAATGGCTTATAGAGATTCATAAATGTGTGTATGCATGAAGAAGCATCGCTGCACGGCGGAGCGAGCTGTAGGCCTGTCTGCAGATCGCCAGTAGACTTTAACTCCAGCACAGACATCTTCTTACACGAAGGGCTGGCGGTGAAGATCGGGGATTTCGGCTTGGCCACGGTGAAGGCCCGGTGGACCGGTTCTCAGCAGGTGGAGCAGCCTTCGGGGTCCATCTTGTGGATGGTCAGTGCTGCGCTCCGGTTCTGCTGGCTTTAGTCCGTTGAGAACAAGCATCTGTCATTGACCCTCTGTTCACCCGCCAGGCACCCGAGGTGATCCGCATGCAGGACAACAACCCGTACAGCTTCCAGTCGGATGTGTACTCCTATGGCATGGTGCTGTTTGAGCTGATGACCGGAGAGCTGCCCTACTCGCAGATAGCTAACCGAGATCAGGTAACACACGCTGGCCTTGTTTCTTGGCTTTACCCATGTCATTAATGTTGCATTGTGTTTTTCAATAGTTCATTTGAAAGGGCAGTCGTGAAATAATGACTATATTACATGTATATGCAACAACACTCCAGCAAAAGCCTCTCAGTAACCATGAAGCTATTCTGCAGCTAATGGTTTCCCAGCATGACTGTGCATGCGTCTGTGAACATGCACTCAGGATCTCCGGCTGACCCCAGTGTTCAGCACGGCTCTGGGCTAAATTTAGACATGTGACCTGACCAGGGCCCCGGAGACTGAGGAGCAATTTAGACATGTGACCTGACCAGGGTCCCGGAGACTGAGGAGCAATTTAGACATGTGACCTGACCAGGGTCCCCGAGACTGAGGAGCACGCACTGGGCTCCCGAACCTGTCCCGAGGAACTTCTTTTTAATCTGTAGAAGCGTATAATGCCACAGCGTATACTTACCTGTACATGACCATTTTCTGCATTAGTAAATCATGTGTGTCACAGTGAAAAGCATCAACAATGATTTTAAATATAGATTTGTCTTTATACAAAATCTAATTATAAATATTATTATTGTTATTTGTCAAAATGTGACCTGAACGTTTGACCATTCTTGTGGGATTTACCAGTATCGTGTTAAGATTATGATTATTATTTTTGTAAGACGGTTCACCGCCACTTAGGAAAATGATCCATGATTTTGTGATCGATTACTGTTTGTATTACCATAGTTTTCCGACAAATATGATTAATTTATGGATAACATCGTATCTATAATCTATCAGAAATAAAAAAGCACAGCACTCCAAACGTCCTGTGAAACCCATCCAAGTCTGCGCTCGATATCGTTCTGCACAATCCTCTTGTGTTAACATTGCCAGGGTCTGAAACCGACTCGAAAGGTTTGTTAACATTTACATCTGACAAGAGCTCGCGGTTATGGAGCGGCTAACACGAGCTGACCGCTGCCAAGCACAACACACTGGGCGTTCGAGAGAGACTGGAGAGAGAGGAGCTGTAATACTGTAAAATATGTGCAAAATAATTCATTTTTTGAACAATCAAGCATGAAAACATATTCCAGTACACCCCAAAAACACACTCTTTGTGAAAGGGCATACTAGACAGGCCCTTTAACTATTATTTCATGAAGTCCTACTATAAATGGCTACGCTGTGCTGTTGTTTTCAGAAGTGAACCGCCGAATCAGTGTTTTCCTGTGCTTCAAGCTCTGTGTTACTGTTTTATGCAGATCATTTTCATGGTGGGTCGGGGATATCTGTCCCCGGACCTCAGTAAGCTGTATAAGAGATGTCCTAAAGCCATGAAGAGACTGGTGGCGGACTGCATCCAGAAGTCCAAAGACGAGAGGCCTCTCTTCCCTCAGGTGTGTTTGCGTTCCTTTAACCCTCTGGGGACCAAAAACACGCTGGCGCGTTTGCCTCGTTTTTTTCACATAGCAGCAAAATAGACTTAAAATACTCCCGTCATTTTTTGTCATACAGGCTTAAGAAATATGAAAAAATAAACGGTTAAATGTCTTCTTATTTATGGGTTCACTTAAAATCGAAATAAAACATTGTGCTTTTGTAAAATAAAGAAAGTAAACAGGGAGTGCTTTCTGCCTCTCCGTCTCCGTGAACTTTTTTTCTGAAGAACGTCTCTAAACTTAAACAAAACTCAGCGAATACTATTCACTCAGACATGAGATGTATATCTCTATAATCATTTAAGTGTGTAGTTTTAAATTATCTAATTTAAAACTAAAACAAATATTCTCTGTTTATGTAATCTATATATAAAGAGCGAGAGATCAGCCGTTCTCATTATGGTTCTGGCAGCTCATTACTCTGCTAATGTGACACGCCCATCGAGAGCGTGCGCTATTCAAACGCAGATCTGAAGCAACACATGCAAACCAGTGAACGCCCACAACAGCTGGACAACACACTCGCTGTGAGGAATAATAATATCGTGATAATCCTGGAGATTTTACCTCAAACGTGCTGGAGTAGCCGAACAACGGATCCAGCTGCAGATCATCAGTAAGTGCTTTGTTCTAATCGCGATATGAAATGGTGTCTGTAAACCGCAAAAGACTGTTTAAATTTGAATCGCGTTTCTGTGTTTGAATGAATGAACGGCACAGACGCATGTTGTTGTTTACTACAGCTCACGCATGTCTGTGTGTGTGAATGAAATATCTATATTGCCTACTGAGATGAGTAAAAACCGACTGAATACGTTGAAATAAAATGTCTTTGTATAAGCAACATATTAAACTGCAAATTAACATTTATGCCCTAATATATATTATAAAAGACGATGTTACAGATGAAATATGAAAGACAACATTTCGTTTTGGATAGATTATAAAGTTTTTACTGCCACATCAAAACCTAATTTACAAGGTGCAAACAAAATCTTAAAAGATCAATATAAGCCTTCTCTTTAAATTATTTTTGTGTTTTATTAGTGACAAATTTGGGGAGAGGATAGCCTACATCCAAAACTTTCTGAAAATACGAATGAGAATTAACTGCACAATTACTAGAAATGTTTACCTTGGATATTATACAATTTGCAAGCCTACACAGTTTGTGGAAAAATACACATTTTTTCAAGATGTTTCCAACTCTGAACCAATTCTGTAGTAATTATATATATATATATGTGTGTGTGTGTATATGTGTGTGTGTGTGTGTGTGTTGTCTTTGCATTCTTTCTTGTGGCTCAGTGACACCTGAATGAAAGGCTCATTAGTATGCAGCATTAGCAGGTCTTTGTCTTCAGGTGTGAATGAGGACATTATTCATGACCTTGTTGGATCATTCACGCCCCCCTGCAGACTATAAACAAAAAGTGTCTTACAAAATGTAAATCAATCTATTGTTTAATGTGTACATACATGTTGCTCACATATTATGATAGCCATGTTCGTGCTAAATAGAGTGTAATTACACCTTTGCCATTAATATGTTTATAAGCAACTGAAAAAAATACAAATATCAGGTCATGTCAAAACATCTCAAGGACCCCAAAAACACCTTAGACCCCAGAGGGTTAACAGACATGACACTACATCAGTGACGACACAGAGTTGCTGCTTGTCTGCCAGTGTACTTCACATATATAAGAATGAGCAAGATGAGTAAAACAAATATATATATTAGATTACATCAGTAGAGATGGCAGCCAACCAGAATGATGTTTTTCCTTCGCTGGAACACACAGGCAGCGTTGACCGCTCAGTGACTTTAATCGTGGGTTATACAGCAAACGTTTCAAGTGCATTTCCGCGAGTACCAGTCAACTTTGGGCTAGATGCTGCCGTCAGTGGATAATCTTAGAAAAACATGAAAATGTCCTGATTATTTACCCACCCCAGGCCATTCTAGATGTCTTCAGCCGAAGAGAAGTGAAGCGTTAGATCCAGCAGGTCACGTCAGTCGAGCTCGCATCGTCCAATCCACATCTCTGTTTACGTCCTCTGGGTAAAGGCCCAGTGCGGGTATGAATTATATCCAGGGTTCCAGACTAACGGTTTGTACTAGGAGCGCTGTGGCCCCTGACTGGAAATATTAGCAGCGCAAACAGAACATTTAGGGGCACACCGTAAAATCAGCTTGCAATGCAGTTATTCAAATTTCCCCCAAAATAACTAATACTGACAAAATCTTTAATAATAGACTTAACGTACAGATATTACAATGTGCAGTTTTAAGTTCACAGGCTCCAGACTAACATCTGAGGGCCGCAGCACCGGAGCCACTGACTTCTGCAGAGAGTCTGGGGCTGACTAAAGCACTGAGCTTAAGTTAGGGTGTAGATGAAATTACCTTGAATTATTATCATTCATAATGTCTTAATATTCATTAAAAAGCAAAATGAGTGAGAAAAAAAAATTAGGGAGTGAAAATAGCCAATAAACATCCAACTGTTTACAATGGTATTTTAATGTATTTTTAATTTTTAAATAAGTGTTTAAATAAGAGTTTTCCTACATCTTAATTTTTTTAGTTTTAGGACAATCTGTGGAAGGATGAACAAAAAATGTGTTTGTCATCACATTAACCCTCTGGGGACCAAGGTGTTTGTGGGGCCCTTGGGATGTTTTGAAACATTTTTTTAGCAGCCATATCACCCTGTAGCCCAAGTCTGGTTTCCCACTGAAGCTAAGCGGGGCTGAGCCTGGTTAGTACTTGGATGGGAGACTCCTGAGAAAACCAGGTTGCTGCTGGAAGAGGTGTTAGTGAGGCCAGCAGGGGGCGCTCACCCTGTGGTCTGTGTGGGTCCTAACGCCCCAGTGTAGTGACGGGGACACTATACTGACAAAAGAGCGCCGTCCTTCGGATGAGACGTTAAACCGAGGTCCTGACTCTCTGTGGTCACTAAAAATCCCAGGATGTCTTTCGAAAGAGTAGGGGTGTAACCCCGGCATCCTGGCCAAATTTGCCCAGTGGCCTCTGTCCATCATGGCCTCCTAATCATCCTCCTATATATATACTGATTGGCTTCATCACGGTCTCCTCTCCACCAGTAAGCTGGTGTGTGGTGGGCGTTCTGGCGCAATATGGCTGCCGTCGCATCATCCAAGTGGATGCTGCACATTGGTGGTGGTTGAGGAGATTCCCCCCTTCTATGTAAAGCGCTTTGAGTGTCCAGAAAAGCGCTATATAAATGTAATGAATTATTATTATTAAATGCCCTGACATTTGTGCTTTTTTCAGTTATTTATAAACATGTTAATGGCAAAGGTGTAAATTCACTCTATATAGCACAAACGGGGCTACCATAATATGTGAGCAACATGTATGTACATGTTTGTATTTTTAAGAGAATAATGTTTATGCGTGGTTATTGAAAAAATAAAAATGAAAGTTGCTGAAATAGACCACAAAACGCATACTAAATATGTGTTCCGGAGACTTTTGACTAATGGATGCTGTCGCTTCGAGTTCTGGCTTCAAAATGATGTGAACAACATCCTGCCTAATCGTTCACATAAAACAATACATTGATTTAAACTTTGTAAGACCGTTTTTTTGTCAGAAGAGGTTTATGCAGGAGTGGTAATGGCCCATCAATATTAATGAGATTCAGACCCGGGATGTGACAGACACTCCCCCAATGGCCCATCATGAGGCAAGCCTAAACAAAGAGATTCAAAGGTTTTGTTTTTCAATCTGTTTTATTGTAATTCCTCTATGTGGATGAACTAAATGTTCAACTGAAGACAGAAGTGAACATTACATGCCTGGCATTTCCAAGGTGTGTCCTGCCTTTTACCAAGCTGTCCTTTGCAAAGCACACAAATCTTGCGACCAACTGTACAAAAAGGAATATTTAGCAAAACTGCAATGGAAACAGTTTTTGCGCATTTACAGTCACCTGACTTAGAAGACGCGGTGTGTTTGGGGTCCGTGTACGCAAATAATAATAATAATTATTATCATCATTATTAAAACATTTATTAGGCTACATATTTAGAGACGCTTTTATCCAAAAAAGGAACAAAGCAATTCGTCAAATGTCATTCATGATACGGGTTAGACAATAATAATACAGGGCTAAGATTATCACAAATAAACACAAGATTTTGACGCATATCCAAGGGTTTGTGTGGAGTGTGGAGCGCGCACTACATGGCACGGAGCCGCGGACGTGAACACTTGCATTTTCCTATCAACAGTGGAAACAACTTAAAATAGCCTACTACTCTTATCATTTCTGGTCATACAGAAAATAATAATACATTATTCGCAACTACTTTTATTTGTGTAAACTCACAATAACAAGAAAGCGTTGTGCTTTTTTGTAAAATAAAATAAAACAATCAGGCGTGCTTTCATGATCTCCGTGAACTGGAGCGCGAGAACTGAAACTAAATATAGGCTATGTAGGCTAAAGCTTGAAATGTCCACTTTAAAATGAACAAATTCGAATAGAAAGCTAATACATTATGATTATGTAATGCGTATGAAAGGAGCATTTCTCTCTAAAAGTGCATCTGCTTAACAGCGGAGATGGAGATGTTTTTTAGCCGACTTAGAAAACAATAGTAATAATATTAATGGCTCTTCTCATTCAGCACTGCGGGGAAAATATCAATTCCAGGTTCTAATTTGGCCTTAGAAATCGACATATTTTCCATATTAATTTGGGAAAATATCTGTAAAATATCTGTAATAATAGTGGGTAAATATGTACTTACTCTTTCTGATTTCTGAATGTGTTGCTAAGCGCACTCCGAGTTGCAGGCGTAGGTAGTGATGAAGCTCCATTCCTTTTAAAAAAGTTGAAGAATATTATTGTATCGTGCCATCTTCCCAACGCGCAGGTGACTGAATGATGAAACTTAAAGCATTTGCTTGGGGGCGTTTACCTGTTTTGCATAGATGGCTTAACACATTATCTTGTGAATAGCGCGCTCCGTCAGTAGGCGTGAGCGAATTAAAGTCAATGAGCTCGTAATGAGCTCGACTGGAATCGCTCTCTTTTCATACAGATTACAGAAGCTGAGAATATTTGTTTTTTATATAAATTACTTCATTTGAAAGATGCGATCTCAAGCTTTATGCCCGTGGGTATGTTTGCCTGTTTGACTGCAGTTTCGCGGAGTTACAGATCATTTTCTAACGCGTTTCAAATTCAGTTCATTGTGCGTATATTGTGAGTATACAGAAAAAAAATAGAAACTGAACAGGATCGATTGATGTATAACACGAAAATGAAAGATCAAAATTAACAGAGCATTTTGAGTTTATTTTGCATCTCTAAAAAAAAACACGAGCAAAACGCGCCGGCGCGCTTTTGGTCCCCAGAGGGTTAAAAATAACATTTATAATAATATAGCTGCAAGCAGCAATCACCGGGGCCAAGCGCAAGCAAGACGACAAGACATGCCAAAGTGGCTGGGAGTGAGAGATCAACTGCAGCAAGGAGCAATTGAAGACATTTAAAGATGAATTTTGGCAAAATGGTTGAAAAATCACATGCATTAACTTAAAAATATGATTTAATAGATTATCACTTTCGACCAATAGGTGGCGCAGTTACAAAACTGTTGTGTTGTGGTCAGAGTGAAGTGACGACGACACATACAAAGTTTGGTGTCAATATGTCAAGGCATTGCAGATATAAAGCCTGAATAGTCATTTTGGCATTATGCCTCAACTTTGCATCTGCGGTATACGACCATGGTTTTGTCTATCGACACGAAATCCATAACTTTTACTTGGCACGGTCTGGAGATGACAAGATCCGATTTTGGTGAAAATCGGACACTCGGTCTAGGAGGAGTTCGAAAAAGTACATTTTAAAAGGAAATAAAGATGGCGGACAGGAAGTTTGGCTGACTATGAAGAAATTGGTATCTATGTTTTCAGCATAACCCAAGGAATCTATTAAGACCAGTGTCATTACTATAGGCAAATGTATGCAAAAGTTATTAGCATTTTGGGAAATTTTGTTACAACTTTTGACCAAAAGGTGGCGCTGTCTCATAATCTTTTGAGTACCTTTAGGGCCTTGTACTGATGACCCATACTGAGTTTGGTAACGATACGTTCATGCGTTCATAAAATACAGCATTTTAGCACATAATTCAAAATGGCCGACAGCCAAAATGGCCGATATGGGAAAATTGGATATCAGTCGACTCAGCATGACGCCCTGAATCTAACGAGACCACTTTTGTGATTTTTGGACAAACCGTTCAGAAGTTATAAGCAAAAACATAAATTCTTCATATCTCCGGACCAGTAGGTGGCGCTGCGCCGAAACGCAGCATGTAGCCTCAGGTTATGCTTGTGATGACATATACCAAATTTGGTCTGAATCTGATAAAGCGTTGTGGAGATACAGCATTGAGCCTGTTTTCGCAAGTGCTACGTAAAAAAATTTTGCGCGGTATTCGAGAACGGTAATTCGAATCAACTTGATTTCCATAAATTTTTGTCGGCATAGTAATTTTGTTTCTAGCCCTTATGGTTCAAAAGTTATTAGCATAAACATGAGTGCAACTTTGGACAGTTGGTGGCGCTAGAGGGATTGATTTGGAGACTCCAAATTTGCTATGGTGATAGTTCAGACTGTCCTCTATATGTGTGCCAATTTTCATAACTTTCCCGCAAGCGGTTCTATGGGCTGCCATAGACTCCCAGTCGGAACAATGAAGAAATATAGCTGCAAGCAGCAATCACCGGGGCCAAGCGCAAGCAAGACGACAAGACATGCCAAAGTGGCTGGGAGTGTGAGACCAACTGCAGCTAGGAGCAATTGAAGACATTTAAAGAAGAATTTTGGCAAAATGGTTGAAAAATCACATACATTAACTAAAAATATGATTATCACTTTCGACCAATAGGTGGCGCAGTTACGAAACTGATGTGATGTGGTCAGAGTGAAGTGACAATGACACATACAAAGTTTGGTGTCAATATGTCAAGGCATTGCAGATATAAAGCCTGAATAGTCATTTTGGCATCATGCCTCAAATTTGCCACTGCGGTATACGAAAACGGTTTCGTCTATCGACACGAAATCCATAACTTTCACTCGGCACGGTCTGGAGATGACACGATCCGATTTTGGTGAAAATCGGACGTTCGGTCTAGGAGGAGTTCGAAAAAGTAGGTTTTAAAAGAAAATAAAGATGGCGGACAGGAAGTTTGGCTGACTATGGCAAAATTGGTATCTATGTTTTCAGCATAACCCAAGGAATCTATTGAGATCAGTGTCATTACTATAGGCAAATTTATTCAAAAGTTATTAGCATTTTTGGAAATTTCATTATAACTTTTGACCAAAAGGTGGCGCTGTCTCATAAATTTTTGAGTACCTTTAGGGCGTTGTACTGATGACCCATAGTGAGTTTCGTAACGATAAGTTCATGCGTTCATAAAATACAGCATTTTAGCACATAATTCAAAATGGCCGACAGCCAAAATGGCCGATATGGGAAAATTGGATATCAGTCAACTCAGCACGACGCCCTGAATCTAACGAGACCACTTTTGTGATTTTTGGACAAACCGTTCAGAAGTTATAAGCAAAAACATAAATTCTTTATATCTCCGGACCAGTAGGTGGCGCTGCGCCGAAACGCAGCATGTAGCCTTAAGTCATGCTTGTGATGACATGTACCAAATTTGGTCTGAATCCGATAAAGCTTTGTGGAGATACGGCCTTACGTCTGTTTTCGCAAGCGCTACGTAAAATTTATTTGCGCGGTATTCGAGAACGGTAATTCGAATCAACTTGAATTCCATAACTTTTGGTTGTCAAGGTCTGGAGATGATCTGGTTCATTTTTCGTTAAATTCGGAGCAACGGCCTAGGAGGAGTTCGAAAAAGTAGGTTTTTTGGAAAATTCAAAATGGCGGGAAAACTATTATGACGGAAAATGACGTCATATGGTGGAGTCGAATCGTCATGAGCTCAGGAATCAGAGGAAAAAAGAATTTTGTTTCTAGCCCTTGTGGTTCAAAAGTTATTAGCATAAACATGAGTGCAACTTTGGACAGCTGGTGGCGCTAGAGGGAATGAGTTGGAGACTCCAAATTTGCTATGGTGATAGTTCAGGCTGTCCTCTATCACTGTGCCAATTTTTATAAGTTTCCCGCAAACGGTTCTATAGGCTGCCATAGACGCCCAGTCGGAAGAAAAAAAAGAAAAAGAAAAAGAAAAAGAAAAAGAAAAAGAAGCAGAATAAGAACCAGAACAGATACAATAGGTGCCCGCACCTTCAGTGCTTGGCCCCTAATAATAATAATAATAGTAGGAACGGGAACAGAAACAATAGGTGCCTACGCACTTTCAGTGCTTGGCCCCTAATAATATTATAGTTTTGAAGTGCTGGAAGTATTAGTATACCATAGTTATGGTTAGTTACTACATTAGCCTATATCCATGGTGAATGTTGTGGACTGAAAGTAGTCTATGAGTGTCTCTCCTGGTTCCACGTCAGCGCTGTATGATCTGATGTCTGTGGTTTATAACAGAACTCTGCGCTGAATCTGCATGTTTCTCACTGGATCTGCAGCGATGATGCTCAGCGGCATCCACCACCCCCACCTACACACAATGAGAATTATTTTATTGGAAACTTGCAAGTGCAAATACAAACCAAATATAAACACATCGTTGTTCACCTCTGTTTCCATGAGCAAATGATAACTGGGCTAAGCTGTCATTCCCATACACAATAAATGGCCCTTAAAGCATTTTAACATGCTCATTAACCTAAACAATAATTATAGCTGGGTTTAGTTTTTCAAGAGAGTATCCGTGTAATAAGCGGATGATGAACATCGAGCCGGTGTTATCTCAGAATAAACCCCCTCAGGCTGAAGAAGAGCTGATCCTGATCCCCCGTCGGGTTTACTCTCAGAGAACAACCGGCTGGATGTACATCATCCAGGAAATAACACTCTCTGATGGCTTTCTGTCACCCGTGTCCACAGATCCTGTCCTCCATTGAGCTCCTGCAACACTCGCTGCCCAAGATCAACCGCAGCGCGTCCGAGCCCTCTCTGCACAGGGCGTCCCAGAGCGAAGACATCAGCTCCGGCACACTGGCCTCCATGAAGCTGCCGGTCTTCTGAAGCACACACTGCTGCCCCATGGCCTTTACGGACACCAGACCGCTGCCCCACGGGATTTACGGACACCAGACCGCTGCCCCACGGCCTTTACGGACACCAGACCGCTGCCCCACGGCCTTTACGGACACCAGACCGCTGCCCCACGGCCTTTACGGACACCAGACCGCTGCCCCACGGCCTTTACGGACACCAGACCGCTGCCCCACGGCCTTTACGGACACCAGACCGCTGCCCCACGGCCTTTACGGACACCAGACCGCTGCCCCACGGCATTTACAGACACCAGACCGCTGCCCCACGGCCTTTACGGACACCAGACCGCTGCCCCACGGCCTTTACGGACACCAGACCGCTGCCCCACGGCCTTTACGGACACCAGACCGCTGCCCCACGGCCTTTACGGACACCAGACCGCTGCCCCACGGCCTTTACGGACACCAGACCGCTGCCCCACGGCCTTTACGGACACCAGACCGCTGCCCCACGGCCTTTACGAACACCAGACCGCTGCCCCACGGCCTTTACGGACACCAGACCACTGCCCCACGGCCTTTACGGACACCAGACCGCTGCCCCACGGCCTTTACGGACACCAGACCGCTGCCCCACGGCCTTTACGGACACCAGACCGCTGCCCCACGGCCTTTACGGACACCAGACTGCAGACTCTCACATGCAGAGATACATTCATACTGTCACTCAGAGCACATCAACCCTGCTGTCCTGCCCAACTGATCCTGAAGAGTGAGTGTGTGAGTGTGTGAGTGTGTGTGTGTTAGTGTGTGTGTTAGTGTGTGTGTGTGTGTTAGTGTGTGTGTTAGCGCTGGAGCTGAACTCTGCAGGACAGTGGCTTGAACACCTCTGATGCTCTCAGAAACGAAGGCTGTTTTCTGTTTGCAAGCCTGAGACGAATGCAGGGACTTTAGATAATAAGAAATTTGCTACAATCCCTCATTTTTGTGTGTTTGAAAAGATGTTGCCCGAATGCTCAAAGAGCGATGATGTTTATATATTATACACACATAAAGAGCTTCATAATTCAGTCAGTATTGAGTTGCCATTGAGTGGTGTTCAAGATGTGACTGTCTTACGCAATTTGAGATCAGTTTTGTGATGTCAAGTATTTGAAGGTGTTCTTGATATGTATAGAGTACATACTGTTAATCAGTTATTTTAATAAAATTAAGTTAAATACCCTTTTCTATCATTGTATGTCTTCTTATGCTGGGTTAATGCTCTTTTATCCATTACAGGCTTTATACAATTACACAATTACACAGATCATGGGTTCTCGTACTGTGATTCGTGTGTTTTCTCCTTGAGCATCTGCTGACCGCTGTTGGTTTAGTGAGTTGCGTGTGAATCCCTCATTTGTGTTTTGTGTGGCTAAAGATCAGCTTTACTACTCAGGGCAGTGGTTCTCGGAGAGACCAGAAGATGTTTTCAAGAAAACAGAATCATTTGAGTACTCGGTGTATCGTATTGCTTTCCAAGTAAAAAATACACACATGGAAGAAATCAAAACCAGCGTTCCCTTTCCCTCTGCGTTTTCTTTCTGCTGGGGAGAGGCTTTTATCTGGCTGTCAGTGCAGACCAGTATTGCCAACTTAGTGAATTGGTGACTACCAGCCGAAGTCCAGTACAAAGTACGAGTCCATATTGGTAAAACATGGATACATTCATCACATTGTGGCAACAATGCATCATCTGCACCAAGAAGTGTAAAACATGAAAGTATGATACTGGCTATCTTCAGTCTGGCTGTGCGTTCACACCGCCGCCGGCGAGAGCGTCAAAGTGGCCGGAAGTTATTCATTTTCAATGAGAGCCGGCGGCGAGCTCTGGTGAGGGCGGCGCGGCGCGTCTTGGACGGCGAGAGCGGTGAGGAGAGTTGAAGTCAGGTCAACTTTATGGTAATGAGCTATGACGCGGTTTGGCGGCAACCAATCGGAATGTAGAACTGCTCCGTTTGAGAGGATTCCAGGGAACGCAGTGTAAACTTTGGTTCCGACCACATTAGTTCCCAAACAAAATAAAGGAAAGGTTAATCATTTGAATTTGATAAGAAGGGACGCAACACTATTTATAGGCAAGATTTTCGTGCTAGAGCGCTTGTTTTTCAGCGGGAATGCAAATTAGAATGGCACTTAACCATGAACCCAAAAGCCACACCACACACACGGCTTTAAATTGGTTAATTTCGTTAGCAAACATGTCACTATAATTAAGTTCTTTCCATCGATCAATTTTCTGCGAAAATAACGGTTGACATTCTTGTTTGCTTTGCGGCCGCTTTAAATAAAGTTTTAAAAAAGACCAAGCATTCGATCTACGTCAGAGCATCCACGAATCTTTCCACGGCGTCGTTGGCAGTGAACGCACGGTAAGAAGTGTAAAACATGAAAGTATGATACTGGCCATCTTCAGTCTGGCTGTACGGTGGCTGGGACAGAGTGTGTCCTAGTGTGTTATATCCGCAGATGATAGCATGCAAGCTGAAGTGCCATTTAGAAACCAAACACCCGACACTCAAAGACAAACCCTTAGATTTTTTCAAATGAAAGTTATCTTGCCTTGCACAACAGAAACGCAACATCAGCAAACACACACCAGTGTCTAGAAGGTGTCAGGTCTCCTTCCACGTCTCGCAACCTGTTGCCAAATCAGGAAAACCTCACACAATTGCCGAGGCGCTAATCTTACCCGCTGCCAAAGATGTCTGTCAAGTTATGTTTGGAGAGAATGTCTCAGCACAGATTAGTGACTTCCCTCTGTCTCAAGACACCGGTAGCCGCTGCATATCTGACACGGCAAGCGACGTTCAGGAGTGATTGCTGGCTAACATGCAAAGCCAGTACTGTGTCCTGAAGCTTGATGAGACCACAGATGGTGCAGGACTGGCACAGTTGCTCAGATATATCATAAATGGCAATATTGAGGAGGACATTCTTCCAGCGCACACAACTGGCGAGGCAATGTTTGAAGTTCTGGATGGGTTTATACGGGATGCAGGCATGTCATGGGATAGATGCAGGACAGGGCCTGTTCAGTGAGGGTTATCGTCTGGTCACTCGTGTCCAGCATTCAGCCCCTTTAGCCAAGTGGACCCACTGTATGATTCACCGCGAATCTCTTGGAGCTCTTGATCAGCTGATTAATAAAATTGACATGCTTCCCATGTCTTAGCCGACTGTGAGTAAGAGAAAGGGATAAATATATCTCTCCTTCGATGAACACAGAAGCTCAACATGTTGAAGGAATGATTCAACAAAATTTCAGTGAGGATTTCAATTAATTAGCCGATCAGAGATCCTTCAGTTGGGCTCTACAGCTCTTGGTTGGCCTGCGTTTTGGTTTGGAATATTTGGGTTATTTGGAATAATCCTCAATTGTCCAACATTGAATCGTGAATTGTGCTTCTTTGTCCCAATGATTGATTATGTCATGACTAACGAGACGGGCGCTTTGTCCCAATTTGCACAATTCGTATGTGACTGTTTTTACAATGCAAGATTAATCTAATGCATTTATATGTAAAATAGTAATAGTATGTTATTACAACCTAGTTCTCTTGTCCAAAGTAGTTATGTAGTTTAGAAACATTTGTAATAATTAATGCCTCATACCTGTCCATTATATAGTTTTATAAAAGTAACAACATTTCTCTAAAAGTTATGAAAAGTAATGAGCTATAAACGCTTCAGTTTACCAGTGTTCATTCACTTGAAACTTCAGATCAAGTGGGACAATCCATGCGTTTTGAATTTGATTGGGAAAATAGCCATTTTGGCCACTTTAACCTTTTTATCTGGCATTGATAGAATTTCTGGCAATCCATACCGGTGTGATGAATCCCAATCTTCAATCAGGAGGAGCTGGATGAAATACTCTGAGTGATATCAATCCACAATCTGACCTCTGACCTGTAATGCTGCCTGAACCATAATCATACACGGTTGGTTTGTTGGCCAGAGGAGATCTGACCTCCGACTGAACCTGGGTTCTCCCGAGGGTTTTCCTCTGTTCTGTCACTGATGGAGTTTGTGTTCTTCACTGTTGCCTGACTTGCTGAGTTGAGGACACTCAATATTCATCAGTATTGTTGATCTGCCTGCACTGACACCATTATATAAGAACTGAACTGAGCTGATGAAGGCATCGCTGTTTTCTGCAGAGCTGCTTTATACAGTGGGGAGAACAAGTATTTAAAACACTGCTGATTTTGCAGGTTTTCCTACTTACAAAGCAGGGCTGTCTCTGGGCAATACGGACTCTCAGCTTCTCCAAAGATCTTCTATTGGGTTCAGGTCTGGAGACTGGCTAGGCCACTCCAGGACCTTGAGATGCTTCTGGCTGTGTTTCGGGTCGTTGTCCTGCTGGAAGACCCAGCCACGACCCATCTTCAATGCTCTTACTGAGGGAAGGAGGTTGTTGGCCAAGATCCTGTGATACACGGCCCCATCCAAAAAGCTCTATTTTTGTCTCATCAGACCACATGACCTTCTCCCATTCCTCCTCTGGATCATCCAGATGGTCATTGGCAGACTTAAGACGGGCCTGGACATGCGCTGGCTTGAGCAGGGGGACCTTCTGTGCGCGGCAGGATTTTAATCCATGACGGCGTAGTGTGTTACTAATGGGTATCTTTGAGACTGTGGTCCCAGCTCTATTCAGGTCATTGACCAGGTCCTGCCGTGTAGTTCTGGGCTGATCCCTCACCTTCCTCATGATCATTGATGCCCCACGAGGTGAGATCTTGCATGGTGTCCCAGACCGAGGGAGATTGACCGGAATCTTGAACTTCTTCCATTTTCTAATAATTGCGCCAACAGTTGTTGCCTTCTCACCAAGCTGATGCCTATTGTCCTGTAGCCCATCCCAGCCTTGTGCAGGTCTACAGTTTATCCCTGATGTTCTTACACAGCTCTCTGGTCTTGGCCATTGTGGAGAGGTAGTGTTAATTTTGTCACCTATTTTTAATTTAGTCTTAGTCTTAGTCTTGTGCCAAATGTCCTTGTTAGTCTTAGTCATATTTAGTCATTCACATATCTTTTTTTGTTAGTCTAGTTTTAGTCGACTAAAAGTCTCATCATTTTAGTCTAGTTTTAGTCAAAAGAGAACTTAAGGTATCTTAGTCAAGTTTTAGTCGGCTAAAAGTATTTTCATTTTAGTCAAGTTTTAGTAAAAAAAATCGTCTTTTTTTCAAATAACACATTATTACTGAGATTATTTCTGATTAACATTTCAGTATAAAAGTGTTTCACATATCTCAAATATTGGTTAAATGTCATAACCTGACAAAATACACTTGTTGAATGATTTTTGTTGAATGCAACTGTTAAACATGTCTGGTTTTCAATTTCTGAGGAGACACATTTACAAATGAGGAAACTGTTCTGAAGAGTATTTTATTTTAACCAACACAAATTAAAAGCTGGGGCCCAACAGACGACTGAAGTTACAAAGGCGCGGGAAGACGTTTCAGGTTGGGGTGCTCCCCGGTGCTGAGTTTTTTTCATGATGATACCAGAGCATTCTCTGATGATACTTGATGAGGCACACGCGCGCGGTCTCTTGCTCTCTCTCCCTCTCTGCCGTGCATGCGCTGCGCGGTTTGGAGCACAGTCTCTGTCTCGCGGGCGCGCTCGCTCTAGATTCCGGAGATTTTAACTAATTCGCGGGCATCAGTGAGCCGCTATCAATATGCGGGAGACTCCCGGAACTTCCAGGAGGCTATTTTTTTTTACACCATAGCTTCGTAACGTTACTTGAGCAACAGCGCGAACTCATTCGGAATATTTTAAAGGCGTAACAGCTGATGAAAAAGCAGAGACGATTGTAGACGAAAATGAAGAGAGATTTTATCTTATTTTTTATTTTATGCAAAACATTTTCGTCTCGTCTTTTTTCGTCAACAATAATGCATGTTAATTTAGTCTTAGTCAGCGTTTTTGAACAGTAGTGCAGTCTCGTCATCGTCTCGTCTCAGTCATGGAAAAAAAAGTCGTTGACGAACATATTTCGTCTCGTCTCGTCTGACGAAATTAACACTATGGAGAGGTTGGAGTCTGTTTGATTGAGTGTGTGGACAGGTGTCTGTTTGATTGAATGTGTGGACAGGTGTCTGTTTGATTGAGTGTGTGGACAGGTGTCTGTTTGATTGAGTGTGTGGACAGGTGTCTGTTTGATTGAGTATGTGGGCATGTGTCTGTTTGATTGAGTGTGTGGACAGGTGTCTGTTTGATTGAGTGTGTGGAGAGGTGTCTGTTTGATTGAGTGTGTGGAGAGGTGTCTGTTTGATTGAGTGTGTGGAGAGGTGTCTGTTTGATTGAGTATGTGGGCATGTGTCTGTTTGATTGAGTGTGTGGGCAGGTGTCTGTTTGATTGAGTGTGTGGACAGGTGTCTGTTTGATTGAGTGTGTGGGCATGTGTCTGTTTGATTGAGTGTGTGGACAGGTGTCTGTTTGATTGAGTGTGTGGACAGGTGTCTGTTTGATTGAGTGTGTGGAGAGGTGTCTGTTTGATTGAGTGTGTGGACAGGTGTCTGTTTGATTGAGTGTGTGGGCAGGTGTCTGTTTGATTGAGTGTGTGGGCATGTGTCTGTTTGATTGAGTGTGTGGACAGGTGTCTGTTTGATTGAGTATGTGGGCATGTGTCTGTTTGATTGAGTGTGTGGACAGGTGTCTGTTTGATTGAGTGTGTGGACAGGTGTCTGTTTGATTGAGTGTGTGGACAGGTGTCTGTTTGATTGAGTGTGTGGACAGGTGTCTGTTTGATTGAGTGTGTGGACAGGAGTCTGTTTGATTGAGTGTGTGGACAGGTGTCTGTTTGATTGAGTGTGTGGACAGGTGTCTGTTTGATTGAGTGTGTGGACAGGTGTCTGTTTGATCGAGTGTGTGGACAGGTGTCTGTTTGATTGAGTGTGTGGACAGGTGTCTGTTTGATCGAGTGTGTGGACAGGTGTCTGTTTGATTGAGTGTGTGGACAGGTGTCTGTTTGATTAAGTGTGTGGACAGGTGTCTGTTTGATTGAGTGTGTGGACAGGTGTCTGTTTGATTAAGTGTGTGGACAGGTGTCTGTTTGATTGTGTGTGTGGACAGGTGTCTGTTTGATTGAGTGTGTGGACAGGTGTCTGTTTGATTGAGTGTGTGGACAGGTGTCTGTTTGATTGAGTGTGTGGACAGGTGTCTGTTTGATTGAGTGTGTGGACAGGTGTCTGTTTGATTAAGTGTGTGGACAGGTGTCTGTTTGATTGAGTGTGTGGACAGGTGTCTGTTTGATTAAGTGTGTGGACAGGTGTCTGTTTGATTGAGTGTGTGGACAGGTGTCTGTTTGATTAAGTGTGTGGACAGGTGTCTGTTTGATTGAGTGTGTGGACAGGTGTCTGTTTGATTAAGTGTGTGGACAGGTGTCTGTTTGATTGAGTGTGTGGACAGGTGTCTGTTTGATTAAGTGTGTGGACAGGTGTCTGTTTGATTGAGTGCGTGGACAACACTGAATCCATTGAGTTCTTCCTCGGTGTCGCTTCTGAACAACTCCGCCAACTAGAGCGCCCTCTCGCGGCTGTAGACGGTAATGTTTTCTCTCGGTTCATCTCAGTCAGTAAGAATTAATTTGATATATAAGTCGCACCTGACTATAAGTCGCAGGACCAGCCAAACTATGAAAAAAAGTGTGCCTTATAGTCCGGAAAATACGGTATATGCATTTTAAACACATTCTTCATCCTAATTTAATTCAACAGCTCAGGTAAAGTTAATCATATGACCCATATCAGTCATCTTCATATTACAGACTACTTTCCTTGACCACCCCTGCAAACCCGTAATTCACACACGCTGCTTACACCCCCCCCCCCCACCCCCACCCCCACCCCCAATGTTGTTATGAATGTGTTCTAATACACATGAAGACTATTAGAGTATCACCCATGGGTTGATCCGTTTAAACATTGACTGGTGTATATAAGTGGCCAATCAGCTGAACCAGACATACTAGAATCCAAACAGCATTTCAAAGTCAGCATTTCAACCCAAGTTACAGTAATAAAAACACCTACATTTTTATTCGTTACACTTTATTTTAAGGTGTCTGTGTTGCAGTTTAATTATGCAAGTACTGAGTGCTGACTGTGATGAAGATGACGACGATAAGCGAGAACAGACTCAGACTGTGACGATATGATCAAGGTTTGTTGCATGTAATGCAGAATACAGTTATTACTATGATAAGAACATGTAACTTGCAACAAGGATATTTTAAAATAAAGTGTTAACTTATTTTCATAAATTCATCAAAACGTCTCAAAATGTGATCATTTTGTTACTTTAATTGTGATTTTTATTTAGTGTTTTTGTCACAAATTGTGGTGACAGGGTTTGTGTATCTCATATAAAACGAATAGACATTAAAAATTATAGATAGTGTTCAGAGTTTTATTTTTATTTGTATTGCTCATTATTTATTTAATTTGCTATTCTGCAATAATATTGTTAACAATAAACAAATTGTCCACATTTTTGCAACTCCAGAATGACAGATGTCCAGTAATATACTTTCATTCAATGTAGGAAATACATTTCACCATATTTTATAACACATTTACAATACTAGAGTGCAAGAAGGATTATTATTATTAATATTATTTCAACAGTGATCACAAAAGAAAACACACACCTCTCCGTTCAACACACAATGACACACAACTTCGATCATGCAATTAAAGTATTTATTTACGTTTTATAGTCTCCTTTCTTTCATGTACACACACACACACACACACACACACACACACACACACACACACACACGCCCTTTGTCCACAATTTACTGAAACATAGACATAAGACAAGAAAATATATATATATAAAGTACGATTAAAAGAGCACTAGGCACAATCTGCTGATCACACACAACAACCCTGAAGAGGACACCGCTTCACAGAGACACAAAAGCAACCGTCACAAGCGCACAACAGTGAGAGTTACACAGTACAGACTGAAATACAGATCAGGCCCACACTAACACATTATTTGTTCACTTGCATCTCAGGCATCACTGTTTGAATGTTCGAACACAACCGGTCAGGAGTTCTTCCTGGTTGTGTTTTAGTTTGCCTGCACTAGCTTTGGTCCCACAGCAACACCATTACAGTCCAGAATGTACTGCAAACAGCCTTGTGGAGCCGCCTTCTGCGCCGCGCCGTTCTTCAGCTCAACCAAAGCGTCCTTTTCAGCAGTAACCTGAAACACACACGCACACGCACACACACACACACGCACGCACACACACACACACACTGAGCATCTGAGCTGTTGACACGCTTGCATATAAAACATTCAACTTCCAAAATGTTCTCCTAAATGTGAAGTAGCTTGAACATAGATTTTTTGAGTAATTCATTTTTTTATATAAACAGAACTAGAATACTCAAACATGTATGTTTATGTTAACTATCATACAGTTCAGAGTTAACATTTCTTCTTCCCTAATATTTGTTGATCATCATTCGTTGACGGTTTTGAGATTTGTAAGGTAATTTGAGGTAAATGTGCATCTCATTGCACCTTTTAGAATTGAATATCAAGGTAATATGAACTGAACGAAATTATAAACGCAACACTTGTTTTTGCCCCTATATGTGCTGAACTCAAAGCTGGGAATTGGCAAAAATGTGATGATTCGAGAGTATTGCGATATTTGGTCCACGGTTCAATATTATTGCGATTCTTAACATATTGCGATACAGCAAGTATTGCGATTCGATTCTGCGATATACTGCGATTGATGTCCCCCATATTACTCAAAGGCATTACAAAAAATGACACATTTAATTCTGTGAACATGATCTTCTACACATTAACTGTGCAAAAACTTGAACATTCAGGACCTTATTACAGGACAGGCCGTGATTATTCTCTGAATAGGAGACCTCTCACAGGAATGGGGAGCTCCCAGCACATAAGTTAAAATGATTTACATACAACAGAGTAACATAAACCTGATAATAAGCATATAATTAAGAGTAACTTAGATTCAATCAAATTGAGAAAAATAAACAAAAATGTGTTCTGCTCTGTCCAGTCCTGTTAGCTGCAAGCTCATCAACCCAAATTACTTTGGGAATATTGGCATTTTTGTTTATAACAAGGAGTTGGTCAACATGCTCAGAGGTTAAAGTGCTGCTCTGGGCCGTTCCTATATCTCCTGTGTGATGAATACCTAAATATACCCACACTTTAGATTTGACAGAAGGCGAGCGTCGTGTGCAACCGGTTGTGATGGTGAAGCCATTTTCATTTGCTGTTGAATGCACGACAACAAAGCACCGTAACAAGCGCCCTTGTGGATGTAATATGTAAATTATCAGAGTAAACTTGGAGAAAACCCGAAAGTAAAACAGATAATTTTATAATTAAATATTGCAATACTTTGCGTTACTGTATCGATATAATTGCGTGCACTAAATATTGTGATACTGAACAGAATAGATTTTTTCCCCACCACTATTTTCTATGTACAAAAAAGGTCTATTTCTCTTAAATATTGTTCACAAATCTGTCTAAATCTGTGTTTGTGAGCACTTCTCCTTTGCCGAGGTAATCCTCCACCTCACAGGTGTGCATATCAAGATGCTGATTAGACAGCAGGATTATTGCACAGGTGTGCCGTAGGCTGTCCACAATAAAATGCCACTCTAAAATGTGCAGTTTTACAGTATTGGGGGATCCAAAAACCAGTCAGTATCTGGTGTGACCACCATTTGCCTCACGCAGAGCAACACATCTCCTCCGCACAGAGTTGATCAGGTGTTGATCGTGGCCTGTGGAGGGTCGGTCCACTCCTCTTCAGTGGCTGTGTGAAGCTGCTGGATATTGGCAGGACCTGGAACACGCCGACCCAGAGCATCCCAAACATGCTCGACGGGTGACATGTGCGGTGAGTATGCTGGCCATGCAAGAACTGGGATGTTTTCAGCTTCCAGGAATTCCTTGCAATATGGGGCTGTGCATTATCATGTGCAACATGAGGTGATGGTCATGGAGGAACGGCACAACAATCTCGTCACGGTATCTCTGTGCATTCAAAATGCCATCAATAAAATGCCCCTGTGTTCGTTGTCCATAACATACGTCTGCCCATACCATAACTCCCCCGCCACCATGGGCCACTCGATCCACAGTGTAAACATCAGCACACTGCTCACCCACACGACGCCACACACGCTGTCTGCTATCTGCCCTGTACAGTGAAGACCGGATTCATCCGTGAAGAGAACACCTCCCCAAGTGCCAGACGCCATCGAATGTGAGCATGTGCCACTCAAGTCAGTTACGGTGACGAACTGCAGTCAGGAGACCCCGATGAGGACGACGAGCATCAGATGAGCTTCCCTGAGACGGTTTCTGACAGTTTGTGCAGAGATTCTTTAGTTTCAGCCGCTGTCCGGGTGGCGGCTCTCAGACGATCCTGGAGGTGAAGATGCTGGATGTGGAGGTCCTGGGCTGGTGTGGGCACACGTGGTCTGCGGTTGTGAGGCCGGTTGGATGTACTGCCAAATTCTCTGAAACGCCTTCAATTCACGGGCAACAGCTCTGGTGGACATTCCTGCAGTCAGCATGCCAATCGCACGCTCCCTCGAAACTTGCAACATCTGTGGCATTGTGCTGTGTGATAAAACTGCACATTTTAGAGTGGCCTTTTATTGTGGACAGCCTACGGCACACCTGTGCAATAATCCTGCTGTGTAATCCGCATCTTGATATGCACACCTGTGAGGTGGAGGATTATCTCGGCGAAGGAGAAGTGCTCACTAACACAGATTTAGACAGATTCGTGAACAATATTTGAGAGAAATAGGCCTTTTGTGTACATAGAAAAAGTCTTAGATCTTTGAGTTCAGCTCATGAAAAATGGGGGCAAAAACATATAAAACGTTTATAATTGTGTTTAGTGTATTTGCCACAGTAGGCTTTGAAAATCAATTGGGTAAAACCCTACAAATTGTTGTTCCTTGCATTGCTAAATTCTAACATTTACTGTAGTTGCTTAGGCATATTCACTTACATAAGTCTTTGTCAGTTACCAAATATGATAAAAATATTGTAGTTGTCAGAAACCGCAATTTGAGTTGGACAGAATTAATTGAGTTAACTGGAAAAAAAATAGTACAATAGGTCGTTTTTTTTTTGTAAGTCGGCTTTGTTTTGTTTAGTCTTTGCAGTGTGTTGTTACATCATGTACCTGTTTGGGTTGAATAGCAGTTGGTCTTTTGGGATTCTGTGACATTACATGATTCATTTTGGCAATGACCATGTCTGCTATTAGCTGCTGGTCCTCGGCCTGGTGGTCCCCCTCTAAAGGCATAGACGAACCCATCACCTACCCAAACAAACACAGGTATTAGTAATATTACATGAAGAGTAAAACACAATGGTTGAAGATACAAACCTGCATAAACGCTCTACAATGTCTTTGTATATCACATCTATTAACTAGTAAGCAACTCTTCCAAGCCATTTTAAGTAGAGCACATACCTCAGTAATGTAATCTTTTCCATCTTTTCCATGAATAGCTTTCACAGCACAAATTTCAAGGCCTCCAAATATTTCGCAGCAGGTGTCTACCCATAGCTTATACCTGCAAGACAACGCAACATGCTTAGTCATGTTCCACGCATAGTTGCTTACCTGTAGTGGATGCTGTAAAGCTGCCATTGCTGTGTGTGTTACCTGTCTGTCATAGCCACCTGCTCCACCATGGCAGTGCCAGTGTTGGACTTCCAGTTACCTGACACCGACGTCCTCCTATGAAACGAGGAGCATTCTTCATCTGTCAAGAACAGCATTTAGCTGAATCTGAGATGTGTTCAGAAACTCTACAGAATAGCATCTTTACTCACATGTAAGCTTTGTAATCATTTCCAATTTTCTGGATCCTGATGTCATATTTGGGTTCGATGAAAGGTTCACATGTGCTGTATGTCTGAGTGACGGCCACCACACTAGCTATGTCCTGAAACTTTGTGTGGTTCTCCACTTTCACCTTAACAACACATACGATTGGATTAGATGTTTAACTACATAATCACAAAGCTCTTCTTCTACAGTCCTTGTTTTTGAGTTTCAACGTTACCTTCCCCACACCAGAGTGAGCGTGCCCGATTTTCACCACAACGGGAAATGCCGGCATGGTCACCTGGTTTGTTTTTGCACAAACAGATTATTTATTCATTTAATTATGCAGATAATAGTGATTGATCACATTGCTGAAAAAAGAAAACTGTTTGTGAAACTATCTCTTACCATTTCTTTATAGTTGGGGTAGAACGTCTGTTCAATTAATGGAAATTTCTCCTGTCCGAGTTTCTTGTATGTGCTGATCAGACATGCAAACTGCAGATAAGTTTAGAGAGATGAGGTTGGAGATATCACATATCTATCAAATGCCATGTCAGATTGAGCGTCCTCAAACTTACGGCCCAGGGTTTGTCACAGAGGTTGTAGATGGACTCCAGGGAGTTGATGCTGGGAATACCAGCGTACTGCAGTCCGATGATTAAGTTACGGAAGTCCTCGTTCTCTGCCATGCTGAAAGCATGTTGTCGGATCAGGACAAAGTCGGGCTTAAATGACCTGTAGGGGCATACAGTACACAGACACAAGCAACTGTAGTTATACATGCAACGCTTGACATTTATAATATGTCACAATGGTTCTCCTCCTAACAGTCGTTCAGTGCCCCATCTGTCAGACTGGCAGGCCCATCATGACAGCGACCAGAGTCCCTGAGCTCTATTCTCACACTCCTCCCCGTGTAGATTTTGGGAGCCACACTCACAGGGCATTATTGTATTTCCCATTTTGCCGTTTACAGACTGAGCTGGTCCTGTAACAGCTGGTGCTGTGAATCCTGTTTTGCTTTTGGCTGGGGGTGTGTCTTTTCGCAAGAGTGGAAAACAGCCGTGCCAAGGCCAGTTTGTCCATTCTCATGAATAAGCATCCTAATTTTCAGATTTAATAATTTTGCATTTAATCATTTAGCATTTAATCTTTTATCCAAAGCGACTTACAAATGAGGAGAGCAATAGAAGCAGTTCATTAGTATTCAAAAAATAAATAAAACAGTTGTTGCCTTCTCCCCAAGCTGATGCCTATTGTCCTGTAGCCCATCCCAGCCTTGTGCAGGTCTACAGTTTATCCCTGATGTCCTTACACAGCTCTCTGATCTAAGCCATTGTGGAGAGGTTGGAGTCTGTTTGATTGAGTGTGTGGACAGGTGTCTGTTTGATTGAGTGTGTGGACAGGTGTCTGTTTGATTGAGTGTGTGGACAGGTGTCTGTTTGATTGAGTGTGTGGACAGGTGTCTGTTTGATTGAGTGTGTGGACAGGAGTCTGTTTGATTGAGTGTGTGGACAGGTGTCTGTTTGATTGAGTGTGTGGACAGGTGTCTGTTTGATTGAGTGTGTGGACAGGTGTCTGTTTGATTGAGTGTGTGGACAGGTGTCTGTTTGATTGAGTGTGTGGACAGGTGTCTGTTTGATTGAGTGTGTGGACAGATGTCTGTTTGATTGAGTGTGTGGACAGGTGTCTGTTTGATTGAGTGTGTGGACAGGTGTCTGTTTGATTGAGTGTGTGGACAGGTGTCTTTTATACAGGTAACGAGTTCAAACAGGTGCAGTTAATGCAGGTAATGAGTGGAGAACAGAAGGGCTTCTTAAAGAAAAACTAACAGGTCTGTGAGAGCCGGATTCTTACTGGTTGGTAGGTGATCAAATACTTGTCATGCAATAAAATGCTTATTAATTATTTAAAAATCATACAATATGATTTTATGGATTTTTTTTTTAGATTCCGTCTCTCAGTTGAAGAGTACCTTTGATAAAATTACAGACCTCTACATGTTTTGTAAGTAGGAAAACCTGCAATATCGTCAGTGTATCAAATACTTGTTCTCCGCACTGTATATATATATACACTGATTGGCTTCATCGCTCTGTCTCCTCTCCATCAGTAAGCTGGTGTGTGGTGGGCGTTCTGGCACAATATCCTCCTTCTATGTAAAGCGCTTTGAGTGCAGAGAAAAGCGCTATATAAATGTAATGAACGGTCCAGCTGAAGGTCATTCCTCCAGCAGGGAACGGTCCAGGTGAATGTCATTCCTCCAGCAGGGAACGGTCCAGGTGAAGGTCATTCCTCCAGCAGGGAACGGTCCAGGTGAAGGTCATTCCTCCAGCAGGGAAGGGTCCAGGTGAAGGTCATTCCTCCAGCAGGGAAGGGTCCAGGTGAAGGTCATTCCTCCAGCAGGGAAGGGTCCAGGTGAAGGTCATTCCTCCAGCAGGGAAGGGTCCAGGTGAAGGTCATTCCTCCAGCAGGGAATGGTCCAGGTGAAGGTCATTCCTCCAGCAGGGAACGGTCCAGGTGAATGTCATTCCTCCAGCAGGGAACGGTCCAGTTGAATGTCATTCCTCCAGCAGGGAACGGTCCAGGTGAAGGTCATTCCTCCAGCAGGGAACGGTCCAGGTGAAGGTCATTCCTCCAGCAGGGAACGGTCCAGTTGAATGTCATTCCTCCAGCAGGGAACGGTCCAGGTGAAGGTCATTCCTCCAGCAGGGAACAGTCCAGGTGAAGGTCCTTGAAAGAGATGTTGTGCCTCTTTGAGATGATGGCACCACGAGGCCACTTTACTTGCAGAACGCAAGCTTCTGGATGGCACGTAAGTCTGGAGTATAAAGGTATAAAGGGAGCAGAGCCAGTGGTTGTTCTGTAGGAGAGCATCAGTGACTTGAATTTGATGCGAGCGGCAACTGGCAACCAGTGCAGGTTTATGGCGCTGCTGCTGTTGTAATGTGGCTGCCGTCGCATCATCCCAGTGGAGCTCACACTGGTGGTGTTGAGGAGAGACATGACTGTAAATCGCTTTGGGTGTACAGTAGTACATGTGAAAAAGCGCTATATAAATGTCTAATTCATTCATTCATTCATTCATTCATATCCCAGATATGGGGAAACGGGAGCTAGACCTCATCAGCCTGCTCGCGTGAACCTCACATCACAGTTCAACGAGGGCTACCCAGATTACTGGGGTTATTACCCTCACCCACCTCATCATGTCACAGTCTAAACGGCTTAAGGTAAGGGAACAATCCTACGCCACAGATGCAGCAAACCAACCCTGCCGATCTCCTGGGTGAGAGAAACAGGCAGGCTTCATCGGGCCGAGACCTGTTCTCCAAGAGCCGCACCACCGGTCTTCAGCTCCAGCGCTCAGAGTTCAGCGTATGCAGTCGTGATCAGTCCCTTTCGCTCTGAGGTCATTGGTGTTGATGGCATCGTTTCCCTGGGGCTGTTGAGAACGAGAGCATTTCAGCTCTGGACGGAGAATCAGAGCTTGAGTCTTAGTAATGAAAGCATCACTTCTGAGCTGGGAGTGCTGTTGAACAGCAGAACGGTGTGAGGGGTTTTAGTCGTCGCCTATATAAACAGGCAAGGGGTGGTCGATCTCCACCGCTTCACAGTCTGGAGAAGAGACTGAATGTGTTGAGCAGCACTGCGACTAAACACATAGAACAACTCATTATACTCAGTGACGTACTCCAAGCGCTCGCACTACTTCTAACCCTACTGGATTTGCATCAGTCGCTTTGTCCCATCCAGCGCCGACAGCCTCAAGCGCCGGTGTTATTCTCTCACGTATAGACCAACATCGAGACCAAATATCACTCAGTTGATCAGAGATATTCTCTCACAGAGCGCAACAGCCCTCCTTTTTCATTACATCGATTTCTGCCTGATTGAACTCCCGTCACTCGTGTTTCCCGCTATCCTGATTAGTAGAGCAGAATTGAGCAGAATGGTGCAGTTCCATGACTGGATATTTTTTTAAACAAACACCGTTTCAGAGATACAGACATGCCAGATTGGATGGGGAAATTGTGGCAAATTGCCTGTTTTTACTCTTCCTGCAGGAACTATTGATGAAAGCAACAACGGTTTGTGAAGGGTACATGTCAGCTCAATCCTGTTTAATCACTGTCCTGAGATGTAGTGGTCTACAAGTGCCCTCACTGGCCCATATTCAACCATTGGAGAGCATTGTCTGACAGCTCTTCCTCTGAAGACAGCAGTACTGCTGGCTCGCACTGTGGCACAGCGACTGAAGTGAAGAACGTGCTTTCTACATTCTTCTTGTATGTAGTTTGCATTGGGGGGGATTTAAAGTTATGCTTAAATCCAGTCCAGCTTTTGTTCAGACAGTCCATGATGCAGGGACGGCCTGAACTCTGGAGCTATCGCTGTTTCCCACCGGCTTTTCCTCACCGCAGGAGGAGCGTCCAGAGCTTGCTTGCATATGTGCAGGACATAAGTTACAAGTAATCAGCTCTTCATCTCTCGGGCGGACGTTTATAAAGGCAAACCTATCTCTCATTAGCGGCTCTCTATAGAGACTTGTTTCCAGCCACAGAATTAAAAAGGTAATTGTGAATCTCACGATTGCGAGTTATAAAGTCAGAATTGCGTGATATAAACTTTCTTTATATTCTGAGGAGCAATTCTCTAACTAGCAAAACTAGCAATTCTGAGGAAAAAAGTTTTTTTTTCCTTAGAATTGGACTTTATATCTCACACTTCTGAGAAAGGATTCTGGATTCACGATTCTCACAACGCTGCTCATTCAGTGTGTGAGCGGTGCATGATAGGGCACATTACACACGTCTCATTTTCAGGTTTTCATTTAATATGTATGATAATCTATATAATGTCTCCTATAGTAATTTTAGACAGGGTTTTGGATATGTGTCTGAAGACTTCATGGGACATTGGTGTAAACAGAAGCATTGTCTCGGTGACACCAAGCCACTCAAATCATTATGAATGGCCTTTTATTATAACTGTACTTTATTACATCCCAGGATAATGATATGCTTTCATATCTCACATCATGTTCTCTCTGAGCGGGTTCATTTAGCTTTCATTCTGATTGAAGGTTAAGAAATGTTGATGACTGTTATTGTACACACAATAGCACATTAGATTATAGAAACTGATGTTTTTAGATCATATTCAATAGTTATTGCACATTATCTCAGTTATTGCAGTATAATATGAACAGCTTGAGGTGATTTCTAAACACAAGTTTACCTGACAATCTTGTTTTCATTCTGCAAACCCTGCACAGCCACCGTACATGATCCGTTTGCATGAGCCACGACACTGATGTCAGCAAACTCAGCCTGGAAAACAAGAGGAAGGAACGAATAAATAAGAATACTTTCATTTGATTTGTCTTTTGACTTTTATAAACTCACCTGTTCAACTTTAATGTCATAATCTCCATTCAGTTTTTTTCCTCTGAAGAGTTTGGCCCTGTAGAAAAGGGAAAAAAAAGATGATTTAAAAAGTGATAAAATATGCACTTAAAATATGTTTCCATTGTGTCTGATTGTTCAGTTCAGAGAATCATCTAAAAGGAGATGCTCAGGGCAAGATCAATGGTATCATGCAAAAAATCATAGGAGTTATTTGCATTTCACAAGCATAAGAATAATTAACTTGGCTTAAAATGATGTGCTTTATTATCTGTCTTTAATGATCTATTTTTCCATCACTAATATGCAAGAATAACTCTGAACTGTGTCAGTTATATAACCGGGCTAAAGACACAACTTAAGAAAAATTAGCTTTTTACCACAGTGTATGATTGAAGAATATATATATATATATATATATATATATATATATATATATATATATATATATATATATATATATATATATATATATATTTGTATTGAACAGATTTTGTGTGAAAAAAAAATCATAATAGTGGTTTGTTTGTTTGTTTAAAAATGGTATAAATGTATGAGGTGGCGAGGTCTGTTACCCCACACACACACGGGGCAAATATATATATGTTTTTAATAATGTCTAAGTTAATACTTGTTCAAAATAATCAATTTACCAAAGTTTGTACTATTTCCGTTTACTTTGATAAAATAATTATTTTTACATTAAAATGTCATTTTATACTGTCATTAAAATGTTAATATAAAAATATCTTTTATAAATACATACAAACAAAATTATTTTTTTTAAAAAGTAAAGATTCTGAAAGGAGGTCCCATAATAATTGAATACAGTAGTAACAATAAACATGACATTTTATTATATAATATGATTAATATGATATTTTTATATTATAATATGGTGATTATCTCTAAGGTGGACACCCAACTTAATATATGATATTTACCATCTGTCTGTTTCTAATCATGCTAATTATTGTGCCTTTCGCCCCAAATACCATCATTTATATATTATTGTTATTGAAAAATACACTGGGTTGTTTTAACCCAATTTTGGGTCAAATATGGACAAATCAAAACGTTGGATCAAAAATGCAATTTAAAAACTTAACCCAATGGCTGGGTTTGTCCATATTTGACCCAAAATTCGGTTAAAACAACCCAGCATTTTTTTTTTAGAGTGTATAGTCAAAATATAATCAATAATTTTATCGATTCTCATTTTCAACATAAATCTACAAGATTTTAAAAATCATTAAATATGAGATCACATGAAGAGATTCTGCTTGGCGCTGCTGTCTGGAGTCACGTCTGGAAGGCGGATCTTGAGAAGCGCATGTTTTGCTGCGGAGAGTGTGTGTGGGCATCTTGTGTTTTAGAGGAAAATAAAATCTTTCCCCACGTTTGTGCCCTGTACTGTGTCAGGCTTACAGCCAAACCGTTACAGCGGATAAGACGCGCTTGTTTGTACACGATGCAGGACTGGCTAATAAATCATATGATGTTATCATAAAACCAATCATTGGTCAACACAGCACACAATATTAAAGTGACTCACTGCACAAGCACGTGCACTGCAGTGTTGTACAGCACGACGGCGGAGTGTGTGAGTGTTTTAGCGCTGCATGTTGGCATGAGGATGATGGCGTGTTGTTTAGCAGGCTAGTTATCAGGGGAACAACATTTTTGCTATATTTTTCCACATATAATATTCCACCTGCGATAATCCAGGACTTCCTCGATTACGTTTCCTTGCTACAACATGAATCAACTGTCTTCACTTCATCTAAAGATAGGCACACACACAATCTAAATGATCATTGCATTTATTTGCAGTGACAAAATAAGTCACTGTATATGTTAAATATGTATGTTGAAATATATGTCAATTATAAACCAGGTCCATGTGCTTTACAGAGTGCCAACACAGCCCGACTGTGATCTCAGTAACACAGCTATAATTCAGCTTCTCGCTAGTGTTCACATGTCAGGAATAGTGATGAAGAAGTGCACTGACTGTTCATGTGCAGACGGACACGAGAGACTAAAGCCGAGCGTCTCCACACGGATGTCCACTGCGGATCCACCTTTACACTATAAACTGCAGAACCGCATCAAGTCAGAAATGATATTAATGCGCATAAAAGGTAAGCTGGTGTAGTAAAAGCAGTGGTATTTATATAGTCATAGTTTCATAGGGCTAGTATACTGTACAGTAGCCTAGGATTATTAATTCCTAAATGCCTGAGTTTAAAGGTTTGGGCCATATCCCAACACAAAAGAAAGCATTTTAATGTTGAATCTAATTATTTGAATGTATTACAGTCAAAGATATGATATGTCAAATGTCAAACACAATTGGTTCACTTACAGCACTTGTGTAAGGGTAAACTGAGCCAAGGAACCAAATAAATAACAACCAGTGGAAGATTTTAATTTCTTGAATATCTTACGAGAACTCTCCGCTCCAGAAGTACATCACCGAGGCCTTAGAAGAGCCGTACAGCCGTAAAGCAGTGACCGCTACAGATGTGCGGTGATTATATTCCTCTCGGCTGAGGACAGTGCAGAATATGAGTGTCATGATTTGTGCTAGTCTTGAGGCAGGATCATGACAGAGCCATGTTTCGTGTGCAAGCACATGCCTTGTGTTTGGGCCGTGTGCTTGTGTTGTCTCGTCACTCAGCCCCGCCCCCTTGTTCTCCTCGTTAGTCATTATTGTGTCATCTGTGTCACCTGTCGTCATTATCAGTTTCTCCCTATTTAATCCTCTTGTGTTTGCTGTCCTGTGCCGGTTCATTATCTTACGTTGTGAAACTTTGTGAGTATCCTGTCAAAAGAATTGTAGTGAAAGTTCTGATTCTGCATTTGTTTATTGTCTAGTTATCTGTCAAGTCATAGGGCGTTTTCACACCTGAGAGTCCGCACCAAGGTCCGAACCAAAGTTCATGTGTTGATACATTTTATACATTCGGTAAGTCTTGGTTTGGTTTCACACTGCAATTATGCGAGCGCACTAAAGAACTTCACATGACGTGCTTGCGTGCTGTCGTCATCATCTCTGTGCGCTGCATCTCGACAGTGATTGGTTTGTAAACGGACGTGCGTCTGACGTCAGCGTGTGTTGTCAAAAATCGGCGGGTAACTTTGACAACAATAAATGAACAGACGCATATTGTTGAAACTATATTGTTATTATTATGGTATTACTACCTGCAGCACCAACTATACGCGAGGCTAGTTCAAATTCGCCAAATGAACGTCCTCGCTGTGCGAACATTTGATCATCGCCGGCAGGAAAGGAGGAGAAGACGGCAAGCGTTTTTCCAGTTGACTTCATATTATGTCGTCAGACCATATTTCAAATAAAAACCTTGTTTCCTCCTCTCCACATGTGCTACCACGGCTCATTCTTCCTGCTATCTTTGTCTTCTTCGGCTACACGGGAACAGCCGGAACTTTGTGTAAATGGTCCGAAAGTCTGAACCTTACAGAAAATGCTTTCACACTATAACGAACCAAACCTTTGTTCAGTGTGATCCGGACCGAGACTACCTCTTTTCATCAGACCAAATTTCGTCTGATTGGTCCGGACCGTGGTCCAGGGGAGGTTTCACACCTGTAATTTTGATCCGGACCAAACTGAAAAGTCAGAAAGTCCGGAGCAAACAAGGTAGTCTAGTTTAGTCACCCTTGTCCTGTCTGTGTTTTGCCGCCTCGTGGGTTTTGTTTCCCCCGTTTTTGTCATCAATAAACCTAGTGTGTTCTGCAAGCTGTCTGCGATTGGGTTCATCCTGAAAATCATAACAATTAGTCCTATAATAGATCCAACACCGAGTGTGTCTTCATCTGTGGAGAGGATCTCTTTACATTGGGGAATGACCAATAAAGCGGATCTTATAGATAAAGGTACAGTGGATGACATACTTAACATGCTCCAGAAAACATGCAGGCTTTAAAGAGGACACAGTAAACCTTATAGAGTTATCTTGAAGATTTCACCACATTATGGTCTTTACATTAAAACTGTAGTCCAAACGTGACCGTACAGTCCTGAGCTTTCAGGGGTTATTATAACTGTTCACTGAGAGACACATGTAAACCTATGCTGACTTTGGGCATTAGTGACACATTTCATCTCATATTACTCCCAATCCCAGCTGAGCGCATGTATTTTACTGAATGAAATTAAATTAGCAGTTCACCCCCTGAAAAGCCCCACCAGAAAGCCACAAACAATAACATAATACTAAAGAAGAAAAGTAAAAAGGAGATGCAAACTCTTTTTCACTTAATGTAACAACAATAATAACATTAATAACTAAAAACCCTAAAAAACAAGGCTGTGTTTTTCCACGTATGACCACTACATGAATGCATGATTTAAATGAGCAAGAGCCATAAATATATGAATGACAAACCCTTTAAACATGACATGTATTATAGGTTATTACATGTTCTTTCTTTTGAGCGTTGACACAAGCAGGAATTGAACGGCTCTGGTCATGTGACTCTTTACAGCAGCCATGGGAAGATGATATGTGTGGTGTGTGCCATCTCAAAGCAGTGTGTGTTTCTCACTCAACACGATCACAGAAGCTTTAACACGAGCGGTACCACAGACATCCCCAGCCTAGGCTTGAGCAGTATCTGCATGTGTGCAGAAGCTGAATAATGATAGCATGTGTTCCCTCACATTCACATCCATCTTCTGAAGAAATGCTGCAGATATTGCTGCTCAGATTCACCCATACTCGTTTACATGGCAATCCATAAATCAATCAACGCTTATTTATATAGCACAATAAAGCAACAGTAGTTGTTCTGTACAAGAGGATACAAATAAAATAAAAACAAGACCGCAAAACAAATGATAAAGGGAATTTACATCAAAAACATCAGAAATATTCAACATTATATTCAGCGTATGAGAAGAGGGACGTGTATTATGAATAGTGGAAGACAATTCAACCATTTTGGACCAACAATAGAAACCAAAGCAAGTGTATTTAATATTAATACTAATATATGATCAGATAGAGCTGTTACCCCCAGGCTCACACAGAAGAAGTTGAACAGAATCACACACACTCAGGCGTATATCAGAGACACCAGATTAATGCAGTGATGGCGGGGGTTTCCCAGTACCAGCAGTGAAACGGGCATTATATCCTCCACCAGTCACAGTAATGATGTAGCTCAGCACTAAACACACGAGGGTGCGCTCGGCTATCAGGGGGAGCGGTGCCTTACCAGTCGTGCTGGGCCGCGTCGATGACCAGCAGGAGCTTGAGGCTGCGGGCCGGCTGCTCCACCAGCCCCGCCGAGGCGGCCGTCTGCTTCACCGCACTGCTGATGGAGCTGAAGAAGCCCTGCGCCGGCGCCGCGCCGGCTCTCCTGTCCGGGCCCGGGGACACCGGAGCGGGGCCCGGCGGGGGAGGCTGAGGGGGGTCTGGCTTCTGCAGGTCGGACATGTAGCCATTCGGCAGGTTGGAGATGAAGGTGCTGTCCGACAGGCGCCGGCGCAGGTAGTTCATGGCTGACAGTAGAGGAGCAGTGTGATCGGGACACAGACGAGGGGTTATCCCACAGGAGCGAGTAGAGGAGCAGTGCTGGAGGCTTTATCCCACAGGAGAAGACGGATCAGAGCTGGGATGCTCCTCGAGTCGCAGTGTTTCCTCCCCTCTCTGCGCTACACACCTCTGATGTCACACATGCAAGCAGCCAATCAGACGCTTGCTGCATCCCTGCATGAGATGCCCGGCCTCTCCCCTCCCCCACGCCTGAGCGCTGCGCGGCTGAAGCTGTCCTGCAGTACGTGTGTGTGTGGGGGGGGGGGGGGGGACAACAGCCACGAGCTTCCCTCAGCAGTGCTGTGCTCACTCGAAGCCTCACTGAAGACATCGCATGTTCATCACTGCCGTCACACGTTCTCTGATTTACTGTCAGCCTTCATTCTGGCTGGAATGTGAAAAGATTGCAGTATCTTTGAGCTTGACATTCATTTATTATTAACCGACATGCAATCTTGACAGACAGACTGAGAGCCAAATAAAAATGCTCCTGTTTTAATGCTTCATTGTGTGTTTTCTATTTATCGTCTGCGTTTCTCAGTGTTCATCATCATCCTTCTGTTTAATGCATGCACATTTGGTCAGTCCGATCACAAGTGGTCAGTTCAGGAGATGCATGTACAGCTGGCACACTCGTGACTGAGCTCTGTGACGGCTGGGTGTCTCTACATCAGCTGGGGAAGCAGAGGCAATCATAGTCTATAGTCTCACAATTATATATCATAGCACTGAATCTGAGACGAGGCACTGTCAATCAAATTTCATCTTTATTTTCATCTTTTTGGCATGTTTTTCCACACCACAATGCGTACCACATCCAGTTGGTCCAGGCCGGTTTCTGCTGGTCTCGTGCTGGTCTGGTCTCGTGTGCTGGTCTCGTGCTGGTCTGGTCTTGTGCTGGTCTCGTGCTGGTCTGGTCTGGTCTCGTGCTGGTCTGGTCTGGTCTCGTGCTGGTCTGGTCTGGTCTTGTGCTGGTCTGGTCTGGTCTCGTGCTGGTCTGGTCTTGTGCTGGTCTCGTGCTGGTCTGGTCTGGTCTGGTCTGGTCTGGTCTCGTGCTGGTCTGGTCTCGTACTGGTCTGGTCTGGTCTCGTGCTGGTCTGGTCTCGTACTGGTCTGGTCTCGTGCTGGTCTGGTCTCGTGCTGGTCTGGTCTGGTGCTGGTCTGGTCTGGTGCTGGTCTGGTCTGGTGCTGGTCTGGTCTTGTGCTGGTCTGGTCTCGTACTGGTCTGGTCTGGTGCTGGTCTTGTGCTGGTCTGGTCTCCTACTGGTCTGGTCTCGTGCTGGTCTGGTCTGGTCTTGTGCTGGTCTGGTCTCGTGCTGGTCTGGTCTCGTGCTGGTCTGGTCTGGTCTCGTGCTGGTCTGGTCTCGTGTGCTGGTCTGGTCTCGTGTGCTGGTCTCGTGCTGGTCACATAATACCAGCTGGTCCAGATGCTGGTCTGGTCTTGTGCTGGTCTGGTCTCGTGCTGGTCTGGTCTCGTGCTGGTCTGGTCTCGTGCTGGTCTGGTCTGGTCTCGTGCTGGTCTGGTCTCGTGTGCTGGTCTGGTCTCGTGTGCTGGTCTCGTGCTGGTCACATAATACCAGCTGGTCCAGATGCTGGTCTGGTCTTGTGCTGGTCTGGTCTCGTGCTGGTCTGGTCTGGTCTCGTCCTGGTCTGGTCTCGTGCTGGTCTGGTCTCGTGCTGGTCTGGTCTCATCTCGTGTGCTGGTCTCGTGCTGGTCTCGTGTGCTGGTCTGGTCTCGTGCTGGTCTCGTGTGCTGGTCTGGTCTCGTGCTGGTCTGGTCTCGTGCTGGTCTGGTCTGGTCTTGTGCTGGTCTGGTCTGGTCTCGTGTGCTGGTCTCGTGCTGGTCTCGTGTGCTGGTCTGGTCTGGTCTCGTGTGCTGGTCTCGTGCTGGTCTCGTGTGCTGGTCTGGTCTCGTGTGCTGGTCTGGTCTCATGCTGGGTGCATCACCTGGGTTCCCTCGACAAAAACCCAATAGGATTTTCCCACAGGCTTTTGGATTATCGCTAAAAACAAGCTCTGTGATCAACTAACGTTTATGAAACTTGCACATTTTGTCCATCAAGACAATTATCACAGATGAACACAACTTTTGTGAATTTTGAAGCCTAAATGCAGTCGCCAGAATTAAAAAGCTAAAGGTAGGCTACAAGCTAACTACACCACGGTCCCGCGACTTCAACGTCACCGGTCACTAGCTTCTGACAAATCTGAAAACATTTTCCCCAGAAAGTTTGTGTTAGAATTGTCTATAAGAGTACAATTATAAACGTAACGATGCTGTAAAAGCGGACTGAGTTTACCTGTTCAACGCGATGATGTGTAATCTCCTCGACAGCCTCTGTAGTCCCATTTAGCCTTTTTCAAGACACGTAACAGCTTCAAAATACGCTAGATTGCAGTGAAAACCGGAAGACAAAAGACAACAAGCGCAGCGCTGTAAAGGGGTGGGGCTACATATTGTTATATACATTATACTATAATATGTTCACTGACACACCCTCAACTCGTTAACATGTGGGCTTAAAGAAAATCCAGAGCTTCCCACTCGCATTTATGTTATTAAGTGCATTTATCTCGTAAATACGATATTTTCTACATAACTTGAATGCACCATATTATCTAGCATAAAGTGTTCAGTCTTTGCTTTATGCATTTCCCAGGCGAAACCTGATTCCTGGCCAGATGTCAATGACCATGGACCACTGGTTCTTTTGTGAGTTGTAAGAAACATTGAGTCCAACTGTCTTTACTTATCTAATCGTTTGTTTTAATCGCGTTTTCGCAGTTTGCTGCAGAATGTTTTGCCACTCGTGTTCCGGCGGGAAAGTGACGCCAAGGCATACTATCGCGAGAGTTCGGCATGAGGCATTCAGCAGGAGCAGAGACGGTGGTCACCTGACACGTGATGCTTTTCTCAGCGCTGGTCAGGACGGGCCAATAGCGCTCGTCTTTGATGACTGCAAAACTATTATTTCATTGAGTTTGGTGTTACAACTCATAGCTCAGTATGCTAAAAACAACGTAAACTTTATTAATATTATTTTTCACATCTTACTAATGATTGTAAGATTGCTCATGTTTCCCCTTCAGAAAGGCCGGTACTTCAGCTCTATAGATGAGCTGGACTAACCGATTATAATTCTGCTTTAAATGTGCATGTTTGTGGTAAAATGCATATTTTGATTAATCGATTCGTCAGTAAAATGAATAATAATATCAGCAGGCTGCATTGTAATCCATATGAGGGTAAGTACAACTCCTAAACAATATTTAATACTTGATTATGGAATAATAACATCGGAGGCAGTAAGGAAAATACATCTGTTAGTAAAATATGTTCCAGTTTCGTTTTTAAGAAAGTATGCATCTTGTGTTCATGTTGCTTTCATAAAAATAAATGCCATACTTTAGAAACATAAAAATTTCATGACTAGTAAAAAGTCAAGTAAAAGTAATAACACAAGTTACTTTCCATACACAACGAGTGCATGTTAGTGTACATAATATCTTGATATCTTATTTTAAAAAATGTTTTGAAATATATGTGTCAGGGTAAAAAACTAATTATTATTTTTTTTTTTACAAATAATACATTAATAATTTCTAAATTAATCTCTATATTGTTCTGCCCTGATCTAATCCTTGCTGTGTCATAAAGTCAAATTATCGTATATTTTAATGTTTTCTTTCCAAGGATCTCAACCTTTTATTGAAGGTTTCCTCATTATTAAATCAGGACAGTTGATACGGTAGCCTATTTATGACTTGCAGAAAAAAATATAACATTGTGAGTTGCATTTTAAGTCTAAGAATAAATGAATATGTTGTTAATCGTAAATATTTTTACTGCTGAACTCTTGACCCTACTATATACTGACGAATAAGATTTTCAATCAAACATTTGCATATGAACAATTTTAAAGCTCATTGACTTTTTTTGTCTGACTTACATATTAGAACATGATGATGATCTAATATCTTTGTGGTATATTTTAAGCATTATTAGTATTATTGGCAATTGGCTAATCACAAAACATTAGACAAACGTGATTAATATGACTGTCAGTAATAGGGCTGTCACTTTTGAGAAAAATCTAATTCGAACAGATATTAAATATCAAGCAATGTATTTGAATATCTACGAGCAGCCAAAATGAGCTGCCGTCTGTTTAAAGGGATAGTTCACTTTGAAATTAAATGTTGGTATGTTTTATCTTACCTGAAGTGCATCCAAGATGTCGGTGTCTTTGTCTCCGCAGTAGTTTCAATGTTGATATTTTTAGGTCAAACCATTCTTGTCTGTCAGTCATATAATGCAGGTCTATAGGCACTGTCTCCAAAAGCATGCAGAGAAAAGTCAGAATTAAAAAATTCCCCATCGTAAGTGCACATTGATGGCCTAAGACACGAAACAAGCGGTTTGTGTGATAAAACGAACAGTATTTGTATCGTTATTATCTCTTTTACACGACCACGTCCAGGCGATCTGTTTACTTAGTCTGCGTAGAGCGCCGGAAGGCTCCGGAAGTGATCTCTCTCTCGCGCGTGTACGTCACTCATTGTTTACACCAGAACCTACGCACAGAACAGAGATTGTAGGCAGGACGGCTAATAGAAATGGTACTAGTTTGTGCTTATCCGGGATGTTTAAACCGATAAAAAAAAACATTTACATAAGCTCACGCGAACTCATCCGGGAGAGATGAGAGATCACTTCCGGCGCTCTACGGTGCTTACGCAGACTAAGTAAACAGATCGCCTGGACGTGGTCGTGTAAAAGAGATAAAAACGATATAAATACTGTTCGTTTTCTCACACAAACCGCTTGTTTCGTGTCTTAGGCCATCAATGTGCACTTACGATGGGGAATTGTGTAATGTGGACTTTTCTCTGCATGCTTTTGGAGACAGTGCCTATAGACCTGCATTATATGACTGACAGACAAGAACGGTTTGACCTAAAAATATCAACATTGAAACTACTGCGGAGACAAAGACACCTACATCTTGGATGCACTTCAGGTAAGATAACACACACCAACATTTAATTTCAAAGTGAACTATCCCTTTAAGGCGAGAAAGGGCAGTATCAATAGCCCTCACTTCTAGTCCCTTGCGCACGGCTAGGTTTAGCGTGTGCGCCAAGCAAGGTACATGTATGAGGGCTGAATCGCGTATGGCTTTCACATCATTCTCTGTGGTGACCGCTATACTGCTTCACGGGATATATCCCAGTCGTCCGGGGTGTTGCTGATGCTCTGCTCATGGGCAGCGGTGTGACTTCCCCTTAGCTCTTTCGTACAAAGAACGAAATTCTCGTTGTGATTGTCAGTCACGTAAGCATGTGTGGCCAGTGATTAGGGGTGCACGATATTGAAAAAAAAAAATTTTGCGATATCGATAATAACATATGTTTTAAACATATGTAAAATTACATTATAAAATTAAAAGTGTCCCACTATCTTTTTGCACAACTTTGTAGCCTTGTCAATGCGAGCATCATCTTTAGTTGCGTTTTCTAGAGATAAAAGGAAGTAAAGACAAAATCAAAAAGTGAATATATAATTTTTTCCTAAATAAACACCAAGTCATCACCACCAGTGGTGAAAGAAGTATTCAGATCCTTTACTTAAAGGAGAACTCCGGGCAGTTCTTAAGTTAATCTTGATCGTTATATCTTTGTGAGTTCGGTCTATAGAAAAAAACCCGAACCGGATTGGTGTTTGCAACACGAGCTGCTACCGCTAATGCCCAGAGCTCACTCAGCTAACGGCAGTTATGGGGCATATTCATAAAGAGTGTTTCTGTGCCTCTTAACAGACACAACATGCAATTAAAATGTCTGTCCAACATGAACAGGGTCCTTACATGACAACAAGATGCGTTTAGCAACTTAGCCATTGTTTAAATTCACCTAAATAGTGTTTTAGAGACGGCTAGCTGTAGTCTCGCGCTGAAGTCCCGTGGGAACTCCCGTTGTAGCCGGGAAATGTAAAAAGAGGTGTGCAGGAGGAGGAGCGTCGTGTGTGTGAAGAGTGTGAGGAGGAGCGTCGTGTGTGTGCGTGAAGAGTGATGATCGGAGTTGCTCACAAATGAAGAAGAAATGGTTCGTAACGTAACTATGGAGAATATAGAAGATTTTGAACACATGGAAGAGGCTTTTGAGTTTGATGGTCGTCCTTATTTATTCAAACCCGAGTATACAGACGAAGAACTAGCCTCACACTCTTCACACACTTGACGCTCCTCCTCACACTCTTCACACACACGACGCTCCTCCTCACACTCTTCACACACACGACGCTCCTCCTCAAACTCTTCACACACACGACGCTCCTCCTCCTGCACACACTTCTATTGACCTTTCCCGGCTACAACGGGAGTTCCCACGGGACTTCAGCGCGAGACTACAGCTAGCCGTCTCTAAAACACTATTTAGGTGAATTTAAACAATGGCTAAGTTGCTAAACGCATCTTGTTGTCATATCAGGACCCTGTTCATGTTGGACAGACATTTTAATTGCATGTTGTGTCTGTTAAGAGGCACAGAAACACTCTTTATGAATATGCCCCATAACTGCCGTTAGCTGAGTGAGCTCTGGGCATTAGCGGTAGCAGCTCCGTGTTGCAAGCACCAATCCGGTTCGTTTTTTTCTATAGACCGAACTCACAAAGATATAACGATCAAGATTAACTTAAAAACTGCCCGGAGTTCTCCTTTAAGTAAAAGTACTAATACCACACTGTAGAAATACTCTGCTACAAGTAAAAGTCCTGCAGAAGTATGTGTATATCATCAGGTAAATAAGTCTGTTATACATGCTAAAACAACAGAGAAAACAAACTACCAAACCATGTTCATTATTATCTCAAATAAATTTAAAGAGTTTTACATATTCCGTCAAAGTTAAAAAAAAAATTTAAACGTTGAAAAGTCGGACAAATTTGACGTCTTTTCAATTTTCATTTTCAACCTTCAGTGGACCGTAATTAGACCGTAAAAATTACGTCTATTCAACGTCTAATAGACGACTTTTTGCTGGCTGGGAAGCTTCGAGATCTAAATGCATTGTAGCCTCTGCAATTTGTTGAGTTCTGCGGCCTTCTTTATATTGATCCCGTTGTCCGTCGTTATAGCAACTGATGCTCTGGACGCAAGCCCCATGAATCCAGGGCAGCCCTTAGGCCAACGGAGATGTCTTGTCCCGTGTGGTCCTCGGGGAAGCAGGAAGTCTGAAGGCACTTGCTGACGAGCTCGTACTCGGGCGTAATAGTGCACAGTGAGACTTCTGTATGGTTCCGTCGTGCGGCTGGACCTGGTCGGTCGTGGAGGAAAAATATTCGATCTTTCCGACTCCAAACTCTGCCTGCACCGCCTTTCTGCACTGTTCATAGAGTTGTGGGATAGCTACCTGTGAGAAAGATTTGGTACCGTCTGTCTAGTACATCCAGAAGCTTCTTGAAGCCTTTCTTTTCCACTGTGTGGATGGACATCATATCTTTGGCCAAATAGTACGTTATGGCATTGGTGATTTCGGTATGTCTCTTTGAGTTCTTGTCATACTTTGTGCCACTAGCAAAAGCACTCGCTAGCGAGGCTTGTTTGGCTAGCTGTGGCGTATTAACGGCAACAGGTTTTTTGGGGGGTAGTATCATGCACTTGATGAGTTAAATCCTCATGTTACTTCATCAGCAAAAAATCTAGGTTTCCTGTTCGATTCAGGCCTTAAGTTTGATCAACAAATTAACTCTGTTGTTAAATCCTGTTTCTTTCACTTACGGTGTCTCGCAAAATTAAAATCTTTTCTCTCTTCTAAACTGAAAACCCTAATAAGTTGATTGAACTCAATTGATTTCAGTAAACTCGTTCCCTCAATTTAATTGAGTAATGGGGTCTCCCAAAACATGCATATTTAACCCCCTGAGGTCGGCAAACGCGCGGGCGCGTTTTGCTCGTTTTTTTTTACATAGCAGCAAAATAGACCTAAATACTCCGTCGGTTTTGGTCATACAGACTTAAGAAATATGAAAAAATAAGCTGTTAAATGTCTACTTTTTTATGTGTCCACTTACAATCGAAATAAAACATTGTGCTTTTGTAAAATAAAGAAAGTAAACAGGGAGTGCTTTCTGCCTCTCCGTCTCCGTGAACTTTTTTTCTGAAGCACTTCTCTAAACTCAAACAAAACTCAGCGAATACTATTCACTCAGACATGAGCTATATATCTCTATAATCATTTAAGTGTGTAGTTTTAAATTATCTAATTCAAATCTAAAACAAATATTCTCTGTTTATGTAATCTATATAAAAAGAGCGAGAGATCAACTGTGCTCATTATCGTTCTCTCACCTCATTACTCCACTAATGTGACACGCCCATCGCGCGCTATTCAAACGCAGATTATCTGAAGCAACACAAGCAAACCAGTCAACGCCCACAACAGCTGGACAACACACTCGCTGTGAGGAATAGCTCTGCTAATAATATCGTGATTATCCTGGAAATTTTACCTCAAACGTGCTGGAGTAGCCGAACAACGGATCCAGCTGCAGATCATCAGTAAGTGCTTTGTTCTAATAGCGATATGAAATGGTGTCTGTAAACCGCAAAAGACTGTTTAAATTTGAATCGCGTTTCTGTGTTTGAATGAATGAACGGCACACGTGCATGCGTTTGTTTACTAACGTTACAGCTCGCGCGTGTCTGTGTTTGAATGAATGAACGGCACATGCTGTTGTTTACTCCAGCTCGCGCGTTTCTGTGTTTGAATGAATGAACGGCACATGCTGTTGTAACTCCAGCTCGCGGGTTTCTGTGTTTGAATGAATGAACGGCACATGCTGTTGTTTACTCCAGCGGTTTGAATGAATGAACGGCACATGCTGTTGTTTACTCCAGCTCACGCGTTTCTGTGTTTGATGAATGAACGGCACAGACGCATGTTGTTGTTGTTTAGCATGTCTGTGTGTGAATGAAATATATTGCCTACTGAGATGAGTAAAAATCGACTGAATACGTTGAAATAAAATGTCTTTGTATAAGCAACATTTTAAACTGCAAATTAACATTTATGCCCTAATATAGGCTATATTATAAAAGACGATATGTTACAGACGAAATATGAAAGACAACATTTCGTTTTGGATAGATTATAAAGTTTGTAGGCTACTGCCACATCAAAACCTAATTTACAAGGTGCAAACAAAATCTTAAAAGGTCAATATAAGCCTTCTCTTTAAATTATTTTTGTGTTTTATTAGTGACAAATTTGGGGAGAGGATAGCCTACATAATCCAAAACTTTCTGAAAATACGAATGAGAATTAACTGCACAATTACTAGAAATGTTTACCTTGGATATTATACAATTTGCAAGCATAGGCCTACACAGTTTGTGGAAAAATACACTTTTTTTTCAAGATGTTTCCAACTCTGAACCAATTCTGTAGATGTGTGTGTGTATGTATGTTTATATATATATATATATATATATATATATATATATATATATATATATATATATAATGTGTGTGTGTGTGTGTGTGTGTTGTCTTTGCATTCTTTGCATTCTGTGTGGCTCAGTGACACACTCAGTGAAATACTCATTAGTATGCAGCATTAGCAGGTCGTCTTTGTCTCCAGGTGTGAATGAGGACATTATTCATGACCTTGTTGGATCATTCACGCCCCCCTGCATATTGCCTTTCCAAACAAAAAGTGTCTTACAAAATTTAAATCAATCTATTGTTTAATGTGAACGATTAGCCCGGATGATTTTCAGATCATTTTGAAGTAAATACTCTAGCCGACCAGATCCATTAGTCAAAAGTATTGTGGGAATATGTGAAGTTGGTCGTTTGTGGTCTTATATCAGAACATTTAAGTTTGAGTTTTTTGAATAACCACGCATAAATAATATTCTCTCAAAAATGCAAACATGTACATACATGTTGCTCACATATTATGATAGTCATGTTCGTGCTAAATAGAGTGTAATTACACCTTTGCCATTAATATGTTTATAAGCAACTGAAAAAAATACAAATATCAGGTCATGTCAAAACATCTCAAGGACCCCAAAAACACCTTAGACTCCAGAGGGTTAAGTTTACTTAACTTGGTGCTTATGTAGACTTGACTTAAATTGTTTAGTTCACCAAACTTGACGATTATTTAATGTACTTAGACAATAAAGTTCACTTAACTTAGTGTTAATTTCCACTCTTAACCCGAATTAGTTGACTTTACTAGCAAATCGCGTGGAAACCCATTGCCCTATACTACTTTAGTTTTTACACATGCTGAAACTAAACATGTTGAGTTGTATTAACATGGAACCCTAGCTTTTTACACAAGCTGAAACTAAACTTTTCATTTGAGTGTCACCATTGTTGAGATTCATATGCTGATTGTTGATGTCTATGTGTGACAAAATAACATGGCATTTAAAAAAAAGTTTTTTTCAACTGTTCAAATTATAAGAATTCTGTTGGATTTCCTGGTGAAAAAAAACACAGGTCTTTCATATCAATCATATGGAAAGATCCAGACAATAATAGATTAAACTCTAGATGAAATGAGGTGCTACTGATTTATAATCTTTGTCGATGACCTTTATTGATGATAACATCAATACACAGTCATAGTCACTGGATCACTTACTCTTGGCTTTTTTGCTATACCAATTGCCTTTTAAACACACAGTTAAAGCAGCCAGAGAAAAACTAATGTTCAAATGTCAAGGGCCCAACTAAAGCCAACACTTTACAAATTAAACAATAATTCATCAACATCTAAACCTCTGTTAATTCTCAATACCGTCTGCTGCCAAGGCCTGTGCCACGTTAGACGCGGGTCTTTTCAAGTGACCAGGCAGGTTTTAACCCCCTCCCCTTCCTTATGCAACTAAACATACTAAGTTATCTCTGCTAAACCTGATTAGTGCAATGAATCTTTCAGCTGAATAGTACAATCAACTAATGTTGTTTAGTAATGATAGCAGGTTTTTACTAGGGCCGGGACTTTAACGCGTTATTTAAGATTAATTAATTACACCAAAAATAACGCGTTAAACATTTTTAACGCATTTTAATCGCACTTATTTTTGCACCGCGTAACGTTTCTCACTGGATGAGTTTAGGCGGACCGATTATACTGGAGCACCAACTAGCGTTCACAACTTCCATATACAGTATTTAAACGATAACTTCTAGCGTTGCCACCCGTCCCGTTTTTTTGTGAAAATGTACTTCTAAAGTAGAATTTCCTGGTTTCAAATTAAACCGTTTCCATCTACTGTTACTTTGTTATCTTCATGGTTGTGTACATCCAATCCTGTGTCCGTAAACGGGTAAAACAGTGGATTGGCCAATGCCAGGCGTTTACTTTTATTTGATTGGAAGCTCAACTTATCGCCTAGCAACTGCCTGCGCTGTCTGTCGGATCAACAACACACATCCAGGACTAAACAGCGTGAGCAGTTGCTAGCTAGCTTTAAAAAACGTTCTATTTACATCTATTGTGTGAAATTGGGGGAGAGACGGACGAGGAGGATAACACAACAAAATCGGATGAGCCACCAGTGTCAAAGAAAAAACTATTTACAACCTATAAGAGCATGGTTGTGTGCAAGCTGTGCAACAAGGAATTCGGAACGGCTATTGCTAACGTTACAGGTCTGCTGGACTTGGTTAAACAAAAATAAACAATATTTTGTTGCTTAAGCTTATGTATTCAGTCATTATTAAATGGTATACTAAAAATCCATGTGAAAAAAATTACTTCTCACTGTTCTCAGGTCAAATATTTATATGCGATTAAAATGCGATTAATTTCGATTAATTAATTACAAAGCCTCTAATTAATTAGATTAATTTTTTTAATCGAGTCCCGGCCCTAGTTTTTACTAAACATAAAAGAATAAGTAATGATCACTCGTAAGTTTAATTAGAAACAAAATCTGGGTTTACAGTGTAAGAACTTAGAAATAGTCATTCATGTGTTTATCACTTCACGACTAGAATATTGTAATTCACTTTATTTTGGAGCTAACCAATCATCAATTGGGCGCCTTCAATTAGTACAAAATGCTGCTGCCAGGCTGTTGACTGGTAGTCGAAAGTTCGATCACATTACGCCTATCCTAACCTCTCTAAATTGGATACCAGTCAGAAAGAAAATAGAGTTCAACATTTTAATTTGTGTTTTTAAATCATTACACGGCCTAGCACCGGGGTACCTATCGGACCTATTACACTACCACAACCCACCCAGGTCACTTAGGTCTAGTAACCTTGGATTGCTCTCTGTACGTCGATCGAGACTGAAACATCGAGGTGACCGAGCCTTTGAAACAGCAGGCCCCAAATTATGGAATAGCCTACCATTATCAATTAGAATCAGTCGTCAGTTGCCACTTTCAAATCAAAGCTTAAAAGACACTTTCTTAATGCTGATCCTTAATCTACTTTCTTAACCTGTAACTGTATATTCTATGTGTTATTTATTTTAGTATGCCTGTAATCATATTGACTGCTCTTGCAATTTTACTATATCCTTGTATTGATTATTTTGTCCTGTTCAGCACTTTGGTCAACCATGGGTTGTTTTTAAATGTGCTCTACAAATAATGAATGAATGAATGAATGAATGCACTCATCGTAAAGTGGCTTGTGGTGGTTCTTAAGATGCGAAAATAGGTTTGTTGTATTGCCTTTTGTACGGCTTACCACCATTCGACACGTTTTGCATAGTGCATTAGCTTGTGCAACATCTGTTGGCTTAAACCCAAAGTATTCCCAAGCTATCGAGGAGGAGGCATTACTTTTGGCCACTAAAGTTTCCTCTTCAATCTCTGTTATTTCGTCTTCTCCCTGAGCAAGGGAGAAGACGCCCCCGCGGAGGCGCAACGCTAGTGTAAGGCTGGAAATAATCCAAGATTATTTCAATGCAACAAAGACACTGCTTTTCATTAAGACATTTCCAGCATAGCGGTGATATGGTCCTGTGGGCCGGAGGTTGGGAACAATGGACGAAATTGTGATGGTCTGATTGGTCAGTTTGAATATTTCACACCTAGGTGTTGGGAGATGGTCGGGGGAGAGATGACAAAACAGGACGGCAAATGTTCTTCACTCTCTTGTCTTTGGATGCGAAGCTGGGGAGAGGGCTCTCTCCCTCTCCCTCTCGCTCTCTCTCTTTCTCTTTCTCTCCCTCTCTCTCTCTCTTTCTCTCTCTCTCTCAGGTAACATTTATGTTGGGTACAAATGATTTAAATTCTCATTACATCATGTTGTAACTATTTAAGTGTAAACATAACCTTATTGCACATTGAACTTTTATTTAATTCATGGAGTCAGATTAAAACGAGATAATTGCATATGAGAACCTGTGTCTTATTTAACCAAAATTCCTTTAAAACGCTGGAGAGACTCGAACACGCGTTTCCTTCCCCGTGCTACTGGAAACCCCCATTGGACCAAAATAGCGCGACTTACACTAGTCTGGCTCCGCCCTCCTACGTACTCCGCTCATTTTTCATTTTCCTTCAGTACTCCGTCTGCATGGTGGACACATCATAAACAAAATATCGCATAATTATCGCGAGACTTTCAATATGATATCGGGCAACGTGATATCGCGATAACGATATTGATTCGATATATCGTGCACCCCTACCAGTGATGTCCACCCGTCTGTAGTTAGAGCGAGTCTCTTGTCCTGCGGTAAGGTCTTAATGTTTTCTTGTGTGGTGTCATACAACTTTACTATGCGGGCTGACATAGTGGTGCGACTGGAGTTGTGTATCGTGGCGCCAGTTCCATTATGAGGTCCTGAAACCCGTCTCCCGAAATTACACTTATAGGTCTCATATCCCTGCAAATAAACCTTGCCATCTTATCGGTGATGGCCTTTACCCGAGCATCTGCAGGGTGCCGACCGGTTGCGGTATGCAGGTCATACGATGTTGGACGCCTGGCGCTGCTCTGGCCGTCTGCTGTGTCTCTGACGCCGCTGCCTCATTTGGATGGTAACTCGACTGCGTACGTTAACCGTTTTTTGCAAATTCGGCAAACTACCTTATCTTTAACGGTTACTTTACCATCAACGGTGTAGAACCCAAAATGTTTCCAGACACTACTTTTTAGGTGAGTTGGGGTCGTAATTGTCCGCTCGTGCGTTCTGTGCGTTATCTTCCATTATGTTTAGAGCGCCCTCTACTGATGGATGAGATGTCAAACAATAAAATAAAAAACAAACGGTCTAATCATAGACTGTAGAAAATGCGCTATACATGGCACTTTAAAAACCGGATAGTTTATTTATAGTTCGATTACGGATATTTCACGTCATGTTCGAATGCATATTAGAATAAAAAGTGACCGCCCTAGTCAGTAATGATTGTGCCTTTACGTGTTTGATATGAATTTGAATCTGATTTATTGACAGATGATTCAGGGGCATCGAGGGTTCTGCTGAACTCAGGCTGTCAACCCGTGAGCCCAACCAAGAGAAAACACCATGAACACGAAGACTCTGATGAAGAACACATGAACAAAACGAGATCGCATCTGTACGTCTGCTGCAGTTCCGTTATTTACAATGCAGACAGGTTTTGCTATAGAATTCTTCAATATTTGTAAAAAATTTGTACAGCATGTTTTTTTTCTTCTTTTTTTTTAGGAGAAATCCAAATGGAGATGCTGTGAATCTGGAGTCGTGGAACTACAGTTCATTTGGACACGTGTCTGTGAGCGCTCTCCATAGCCGTCGTGTTTTCCCACAGTTCCCCAATCTTGCGGTTGATCCACCCATGGAGAAGAGCAAACACAGCTCAGATCCTACGATCCTCAATCCTGGATCCAGCACAACAGCCCAGCAGGTCAGACTCAGCGGCCGCTTACACCACAACACACTTTTATGCGGTTTAGGCGTTCATTTATGCAATAGAGGTGGGCGATATATTGTTTAGACGATAATATCCAAATTGTTGTCTGGACGATATGCAAAATTGGGATATCGAATATTTCATAATTTGTACAATCCAACCCCCCAAACATGAAAAGAGCTGAAGGAAGTTAAAGAGAAAACAAAAAACGCACACGATAACCTTCTAAACAATTATATGTAGCGATTTTAATATTGTAGGGGTTTGTTTGACTATTTTATGTTTTTTTACTAAATCACGATCATTCCTCAATTGCACGAGAGTTGCTAATTTGCAATACAACGGAGTTCTTACCTGTCTGTTATGATGACGTTTCTTAGGTTGAAGCAACAAAATCCAAAAACGTAAAGAGTAAAGCCTATGTACGATTAATAAAATAGCTGTTAGAAAAGGCAAAATATGCGTTGTTTGTGGAAAACTGAAGTCTGAAGTTGAAAAGTTTTTCTTAAATGTCTGTGGCAGTGTGGCATCCTCAAGTGGCGAGCTTCGTGATTGCATCATTCGAAAATTGCGTTGTATAATGAGTCCAAAAGATGGAATACATTTTCCCAAGAGATCCACCGGAATAGCCTCCGAAAAGGGCTTCTTTTAACTTCTAGAAAAAACTTTTTTTAGTACAAACTGTAATGTTCAGCCTTCTGTTATTCAAGAAGTCACGCATTAACTGTTATGCTGCTAGCTTTTATTATATAGCATCCACAACATCATAAACATGTGTTCTCTTGTTCGGCTGTTTTACCACATCTAACATCACACAGAAGGAAAGGCTATACTGCCACCTTGTGGTTACTCAATAGAATGCCTATCATTACACAAACTAAAAAAAAATTATTAATTCGGGGAACTGCCCATAATGCCTCGTTTCCCCTGACGTCTTACGTCATTACAGCGTGCCGTGCTCAATCACTTGTTATCTAGCTTTGAGCGCAACAACACAAAAATGAGCGAAGAAAGTGAAAATACACAGTCATCCTCAGAACCAGTGCCAGACGAACTAACAGTGAGACGTGGGTCAGCTTCTTTAGCCTGGAGATGGTTTGGCTTTGACAAAAAAGACGAGCGACAAACGTTGCCCATCTGTAGAATTTGTCGCAAGCAGATCGCCGTACAGCAGAGCGCCACAACCAACCTCTTCCATCATCTCCGTACCACGCACAAAACACAGTTTGAAGAGTATGAAAGGCTTCGTGCTGCTGCTACAAACACGGTACAACAACAAAAAAACAGACACAACTCAACTACAGACCTTGGCAGAAACATTCACAAAGAAAACGCCATATGACAAAAAAAAACGAAAAGTGGAAAATGATTACAAACTCTGTAACAAGTTTTATTGCAAGGTCTATGTTGCCAATTCAATCAGTCGAGAATGATGGGTTTCAAGAAATGTTACAGACTTTAGATCCCTGATATAATCTGCCTTCAAGGAGATATTTCAGTGAAACAGCTCTACCAAAACTGTACGAGTCTTGTCGACAAACGCTGTCCCATAAATTGCAGAAGGTCACCTATTATGCCACAACCTCCGATCTGTGGTCCAGCAGAACCTCGGATCCGTACCTATCTCTGACAATACATTTTGTCGATGAAGAATGGCAACTACAGAGCTATTGCCTTCAGACATCATACTTACCAGAGGATCACACCGGTGAACTTATTGCTCAAGGACTAAAAGATGCCCTGTCCTCGTGGTCTTTGGACGATGAACGTATGGTTTGCATGACCACTGACAGCGGGGCTAATGTGGTCAGTGCTCTGAGGATCAACAACTGGCAACGACTTCCATGTTTTGGACACAGACTTCACATTGCCATTGGTAAGTATTTAAATTTACTAACACTTTCATTACTAACACGTGTAAATTTACTAACACTTTCTCTTCCTTTCTATTAAAAAATAAATAAATCAATAAATAAAAACCTTTACGGGTTCTGCGTTAGATTCAACTGATAAAGGTTATAGCACTTACATTTTTTTGTCCTATTGTTAGTTTAACTGCTTCTATTGTTCTCATTTGTAAGTCTAAATAAGTCTGCTAAATGAATAAATGTAAATTTGAAATGGACTATAACCAATTATTGATATTTTAGTTAAATTTTGTTGTTGTTGAGATGTTTAACAATATAAAAGAACAATAAAGACTTTATTGAATAATATTGTATTATTTAAAAAAAGTTAAGTGTTTTTGTTTTTTCCCCCACAGAGCGGAGCATCCCCGCATTGACAGAGCCTTAGGAGTCACAAGGTGGGGCTCAAGGCAGCGAATGATCGAAAGGATTTTGGAGCAGCACAAGGCCATACAACAAGTACTGTCTGAAGACAAAAAGCACAGGCACTGCAAGATGTTGACGTTTTGGAATCTTGGTCCCTTGTTGGAGTTCACAGATGCTCTGTCCGGTGAGCAGCAGGTTACAGTTTCTTACGTTACACCTGTACTGTCCTTGTTCAACAACGATGTACTGGCAGTTCAGTCGGATGATACAGACTTGACCAAAGACATCAAACGATCCATTCTGACATACCTGAACAGCAAATTTGCAGAAGACAACGTGGTGGAGCTGCTAGGGATGGCGTCTACAACTTGACCCTCGATTCAAACATCGCTACAATAAGGATGAGCAAATCCTGGCCATTGAGAGTGCGATTAAAGCTGAGCTTATGGCTCTGGGAAATGAGAAGGACAACCCGGCCGCAACAGAACCGCTACAGCATCTCATTCCACTACAGCAGTCATTGAGGATGAAGGCACCAGTGACAATGAGACACTGCCTGCAAAAAAGATAAAGAAATCTTTTGGAAGTTATTTTTTTTAAAACACAGCAAGGCAACAGGGTAGAGGAGTCTCTCCAAAGTGCAGTTGAAAAGGAAATGCAGAGCTACCTCATGATACCTGAGATAGACAGTGACAAAGATCCATTAAGCTGGTGGAAAACACAAGGGGTAAATTTCCCTAAAATTGGGAAATTAGCCAGGAAGTATCTGTGCATCCCTGCTTCAAGCAGCCCTTCAGAGAGGGCATTCAGCACAGGTGGGAATGTAGTTACATGTCAGAGAGCTTCTCTGAAGCCAGAGGCTGTGGACAGGCTAGTGTTTTTGTCCCACAATATGAAGAAAATGTAAGTCAAAGAAACAGTTGGCTGCTTTAGTTTTTTGTGTGGAAGTTTATAATACTTGAAGTCTAAAAGTAAAAGGTTAAGATTTATATTTATATTATAGACATCTATATTTTGGTCTTTATGTTCATATTATGTTAAAGACAGTGCAGTATAGGCTACTAAACGTATTACCAGTGTTGATCAAAGTACATAATTTAATACTTGAGTAAAAGTACAACTAGTTCTACTTGCTGTAGAAAATACTTCCATGCTTTTTACTTTGGAACCTTTGGAAAAATGTAGGAGAGAGTAGAAAGTATTACATTAATCTTTCAAATATAGAGGCATAAAAGTAATCAGTTCTCAACAAAAAAAATCTCAAGTAAAGTAGAGATCTACTTAAGTAAATTTACTTGTTACTGTTACTGCATGTTTACACTTACAGTTTACACTGGTGTTTACCAAAGAAGTGTTTTGTAATTTCAAAAGCAAAAAATTTTTTACCTGCAGAGCAGTGTCTGTTATTTATTTAGTTCCTTTTGTCTTTTTTTTATCCTCATCTTTTTTTATTAATATAATGTGCAAAAATTTTATATTGCGTTGTTCTAATGTTTACATTTTGTAAAACAACTTTTTTTTAAAGAGGTAGTCACATTGTTGTTAGTCTATTTCTAGAGTTTGCAAAGCACAAAGATAATTTATTACGTACATATATTGTACTGAAAAAGCACTGTTGTATTACAATAAATATTTAGTACAGTAAATCAAGAATGTCTCTCATATCTTTATGTACTAGTAATAATTCTATACAATAATAGGTCAAATGCAGCAAGTCAAAAGACCAACTGGACCTTCTTTGCCAGTTTGCACACATTTCTTTGAAGGATTGCAAAAATTTCGTCTGAATATCTATATCGAGATATTGAAAAAAAATATATAGATATTAATTTTTGTCAATATCTCCCACCCCTATGCAACAACAGCGTTTTGGGCCTGAAAACGCAAACTTTGAAAACGAGTTTCAAAGAGCACGTTTTTCAAACCGACATCCTTGTCATCTATGCAAACTACAAAAATGCCAATCTGTGAACACGGTGAAGTAATGCACGTCTATAGGCTTTTCTTTCTTCTTTTTTTCTTCTCGAAAATGAAAGGATACAGATATTAACAGTAAGAAATAAGGGGGACATACAGACATAATCACAAGTGGTTATAATAGTTACACAAATCAACACAACAAAAGATTTTGTCATTATGAAAAATGAACGGTTCCTTACTACAGACTCAAGGATGATGTTCCCTTTTGAAAGGGAACCAGTGGCGGAGCTAGACTTTTAAAACAGGGGTGGCAAAGGCGTGACAAGGTATTATTTTGGGGGGTCAATATACAAAGTTTTCAATTACACTAACAATAAATTATTTTCCACAAAATGTATATAGATTAAATTAAAGTTGTTTATTTTCCAAAATGTACACAATTATACATGTATTAAGTATACAGCAAAAATAGAACAACAAGTTTTCAAAGTGCTCCTTGGACTAATCAAGTCCAGTAGTAAACAAAAACTGAGGTAAACTTGGACCTGTCAAAACAAGGCAGGACAAGGCAGTTGTACACATTCAAATATGTACCACAAGAATAATAATAGAACAACAATACAAAAAAACATAGAGCCCTTTAACACTGACTCTAATGATAAACTTCAATAGTTGTAACAGGTATGACCTGCATCTACCCAGTGGTATGGCACCACCAAGTTCACAAAAACAAACATTCAGAACAGCATAATTCTGCGGTTCTGGTGAGAAGAAGCAAAACGTTTTACAAAGTCCTCCATATTAATGGAATATGCCCTCCTTGACTCAACACTGAGTATGCCCAGGTGACTTAAGCCTAGTTCACACTACAGGATTTTAAGCCCGATTTGCAAATCGTTGAGCTCGCCGACAGGTCGGGTTGTTATCGCGTGCAAATCGCGGGGGATTAGCGGCCGATGAACGCTCGCCAATCTGTTAGTATGAAAGAGCCAACAACGCATCAAAGACGCTCGCAGACGCCTCGCGGACGCGTCGCCGAGCCCAGAAAAATATCTAGCATGCTAGATATCTGGAGCTGTCGCACGACTCAACCACATGTGATGCCATGAGCTACAGCCAATCAGAGCAAGGCATGGGTTGAGACTGTCTATGGGAATTTTTTTTTTTTTTTTCCAGAGCAAATCATCGCGCAAACAGTTTGCAGCACTAATTTCTGTCTGACGTCCATATTCAAACAAAGACTCGCGTGTTGTGTACTTGTGTTCTTCTTCGCTGGGTAGTGGCGCGCGTGCTGTATTGCGTCATTTCCGGTTTGTTTTATCGCGTGATTTCTTCGTGATAAAACGTGGTTTGTAGACAAGATAGAATCGTTGGCTGACAGAGTTGTTGTCACCTCGTGTAGTGAGTTACCTCCTGTTGTGGATCAATCACGTTGTGTCGTGTGGTGTGAACAGCTCAACAACTTGAACACTACTGATTTCACAGAGAGCAAGTCATGTAGTGTGAACTGCACAGTTCAGCCCGACGTTTTAAAATCCTGTAGTGTGCACTTGCCTTTAATCTATCATCTGCCATTGTTGTCCTGAGGTGGGTTTTTATTAATTTAAGGGCAGAGAAACTTCTTTCGCAGGATGCAGTGCTAACTGGAATCACAACCGAAATTTTACTAAGCCTAAAAAGTTCATGGAAAACCTCTTTGTAAGGTTCCAAAAACCCCACAAACTCAAGTAGAGAAGCTGGTCTCTCTCCACTTTTCTCCCTTCTTAAAAGAAGCTGTCTCGTTTGATGAAGCTCATGCTTAAGGTCTTCTAAATCTGACTCGAATGTTTTCCCCAAAGCAAGCAGGGGTTCCTCTTTTAAGAATGATGGGCTTTTGGGGTCAAGAGACTGCACTCCTTCCATTATCTCACAGTTCTTTTCGGAAAACCGCCTATCTATTTCTGCTGTAAGACAGTCAAGTACCTGATAGAAAATACTTTTATTGAACTCTTCATTGTTTGCAAACTCAGAGTGCCTTTGTCCAACAGTGCTCATTACAAGTGAGTTCAGAAATTTCACATTGGTCTTTGGTCGTCTCTTGTTTTGTGCTTCTGTGCTAATGTTGCAGTGTTGCACAAGTTCTTCAATCTCCTTCCATAATTCACCAAATGTACAGTCACTTCTGTAGCTTTTTAATGTGTCTGTAAGGGAGCCAACTAGATCTATTGCTCTAAAGGCGGGCGTACACGGTGCGATTTTTCTGCTGTTTTACAAGCTCGCAGATTATTTTTTCACTCGGGAGAAATCGAGTGCAAATCGGTGATGCTCGCATGGTCGCGGCTCGCAGCGTGTGAGAGGAATTACGAGCCGAGCCGAGCACGTTATGAGCACCTCCCCGACCTCCCGATCATTTTTAAACATGTTTAAAAAATTCGGGGAGTCGGCCTGATTTTCACCAGCGTATAGGCTGTCCCCTATTGCCAAATCATACACAACCGCCTCACAGGCTAGATCGATGGGGCTATACCTCAGTGGCAGCAACCACACAGCGTGCGCATACACTGTCACACACACACACACACACACACACACACACACACACACACACACACACACACATACACACACACACACACACACACACACTCTCTCTCTCATGTTTTTATGTTGAACGGAATGGCTACTGTTACAGTATCTGCATTTGCACACACATTTCTGTCATTTTTCTATCTGAAGCTATTGCCTGAAACATTGAAAGCTCTCACAGAGACCGTGTTTAACCGCCAGCTCGGGATAAAATTCGTGCAGGAGGACAGTCGTGCCGTGTACCAGCTGCTTTGACGCGATTATCAGTTTAACTGACTCGTAACGTGTGCAATATCTCACGACCTCCCGAGTGTCCGAACTCGCACCGTGTACGCCCGCCTTAACCAGATCAAGACTTTTGGATTGGAGCATGTCAGACAGGATTTTCACATCCCCAAACACTTTACAAAAAGTAACCAAAAGTCCTACAAACTGTAGGTCAATATGAGCCAAAAGACCCTTTGCTTCTATTTTCCTATCTCCACTATTCTTCTCAAGTGAAATGTCTTGCAAGAGCCTCAAAACTGCTGGAAGCCTGTCTCTCATAGTCCTACATGCCATGTACCGGCAAGCCCACCTAACATCTGAAAGTCGCTTGAGTTCCCTAGGCTTTTCATGTGGGTACATTTCTTTTTGAACATCAAGCCACTTCATATGGACAGCAGAGCCAGACACAAACCTATAAATACTCTGCAGAAGAGCAAAAAACTCCTCAGCTTCAGGCACTGACTTCACCGCATCAACAAGAACAAGGTTCAGGCAATGAGCACTACAATGCACATAAAATGCAAACCTGGCATTGCTTTTAATCCGTGCAGACACACCAGAATGTTTCCCGCTCATTACTGATGCACCGTTATAGCCTTGGCCAACAAGGTTGTTTCTGTAGTCAAGCCCATGCCTCTCCAAACACCCAACTATCATTTTGGTTAGACCTTCTGCATCCAAGCTTTCTGCTGACTGAAAGTGCAAGAAGCTTTCGTGTACAGCACCACTGTAATAGTATCGCAGCACTAAAGACATTTATTCTTTTTTTTGCAAGTCTTTCGTTTCATCTGCCAATACACTGAACACTTCGCTTTCTTTTACTTCTGCAACAATTTGCTTCTGCACCATATCTGCTAAAACCTGAAGCATCTCATTTTGGATTTGGTGGCTAGTGTACTTAGCATTGCCCTGTGCAGCAAGTCTTTCATCAATAAAGGGGTCATGCTTTGCAACGAGATTCAAAATGGCTAAGAAATTGCCTTCATTCTCAGACTCACCACCCTCCCTGTGGCCCCTCTGTGCAATGTTTTGAGTAGCAGTTAAGAGTAAGACCTCGGCAATTGTCTTGATGTAATTTTTATTTTTCTCAACTTGCTGTTTTCTATTCTCATTTAAGGCATCAAATATTGATTTCTCACTTTCCCTGCTTTTTTTGTATTCTGCCCAAGCATACATTGCATTTGCATGTTGGTCTGATCTGGAGTGACGTTTAAAACCAGAATCTTTAAATAATGCCTTTTTCCAGTTGGAAAACCCACATTCAGATGTAAAGGAAGATTCCGTGGAACCTGGGAGGCAAAAGTGGCGGCAGGCAAAGCAGTAACTCTGACTTACTTTTGACTTACAGAGTACTCTAGTCATGGATTGTCCTTATACCAAAAGCTGTTGAATGACCTTGTAAATTTTACAAATGGGGTTCGTGGAAACTTGACGAGACATGGCTGAACAGGTTCTTCATCTTTTGATCTTGAGATATCTTTAAGTAAAAATGAAATGAAATAAATACCACAGACACTTTTTATTATACTAGATCAAGAAGTGAACAACACTAGTCTATATCATGGCTAGTAATGGACGATATGCGATATAAACGATACAAAATTGGCCTACGATAGAGATTTTAATTCTATTGCACTATCGCGATAATGCATGTTGATGACGCAATCTACCCGCGAAATTTAGAGCCACGAGCTGCAACCGGCGAAACGCATCTTATTCGTTGTCATCTTGAGTAAACATGGCTGAAAGCGAAACGGAGGAGCTGGTGAAAAAGATCGGTGCAACATCCATTATAGTTGGACTTGGTTCGGATTTAAGCCGTCGGACGAGCAGCAGCAAACTATACAGAGTGCGTGGGGCAATTTTGATGATTATGGCTTACAGCTTTATGAAAACCTTTTCACAATATTCTAATTTTGAATTTGGGGTTTTTATAAGCTGCTAGCCATAATATGTAAACATTAGGGCTACTTAAAGTCTGCAGCTAGTGTACTTGAATGTTATTTATCTGCAACATTATGTTGTATAAGTACAGTTTTGCACAGTTCTCTAAACTATATACACCGTTTCTTTCTTTCTTTAAAAAATATTACACCTTCATTTAGCAGTTGTTTGGCTTTCCTTAGGGTCTGTGTAACCTGTTCTGAAATGGTTTTATTATAAATAATTTATTTATATATCGTGATATATATCGTTATCGCAAGAGGCTGCAATGTATATCGCCATATCGCCCATCCCTAATCATGGCTATTATAATGTTAATGTTTTTGTACATGGCTAATGTACAAAACCACTTGGTCCTTTTAGTGCACATGTGATGCTTGAGCTGGGTGTGGGGAGTTCAGTGCATTGTTCTTCTTTTTCTATTAGGACTGGCTCACTGTCTTCCTCATCACTGGTAGAAATAACCGTCTCACTCTGGTCTTCTTCTGAAATTGAATTATAAAATTATCATTGGATATTATACCATAATTCTTCAAAATGCACAAAAATCATCACAGAATCTGAATTTAAGACACAATTTACTGCCTCTGCTCATTGCTCTGACCTGCTGGTGATACACTGGGTTCTTGTGTGTCATCATCTTTCTCTTCTTGACTTCCCTGTCCACCTACATATGGTTCACTACAACTGACACTGGGACTGGGATCTGTTTGGCCCTGATCTGCACCTGACTTTTGCTTCTTTAGAAAGAAGTTGGTGATATCGCTTTTTCTCTTCATTCTGCTGTCCCTATTCAAAGGAAAGCTTGGTTACACACCTCATGAAGAAACCAAAATTTGGAACAATTTGCTTATGTTATTATTTACCATGAGTAGGCCTACACCGTTACTAATACACATACTAAAGTAATACATTACGACAAAATCTGAGTATATTGAGGTCTAGTCTATTTAACAACACAAGGAAAATTGCTTAAAGACGTCTAGACATGTTATGTTAAGTGCTAATAAATTGTATGTCTACCCAAACTTACTTCAGTACATTTCTACAGTCACATCTACTATCTCCACGGTGGTTTTTATTAAGATTAGTTCAATATGCTGCATTACACGTGCCAATATGAATAAACCTACCTAATGTCTGTAATTGTTGCTGAACATTTGATATGCTAACGACATGTTTTAAGCATCTTCACGCAGGTGTGACAGTATCAGTCAGTCAGTTTCACGAGACTAGTAATGCTCATTGAAGTATTAATGCTAAGCACTACAGTGCAACGTCTCCCTTACTGTTTAAACAGTACTTCGTTTAATTTAATACCAATAAAAGCCGTACATACGAGCAAAAAGCTCTTCATCGATCCTGTGTGTCCTGCCGCGTTGTTTTGGCGCCGTTTGGAGCACGTCACGAAGAAGGAGCTGCGTGTCAGCTTAACCAATGAAAAGTGTAGCAGCAACAGCGCGCTGCACGCTCGTGCGTGCTGCGTAAGGATGCATTTATGTCCGCTGGGAGATTTGGGAAATGTTCGTAAAAATCAAACAGTGTAACGTTTTCAGCGGGGTGGCAACAGGGGTGGCAAGGACTTCGTCTGGCAACTAGCCCTCTGGCTCCGCCACTGCACCAAACTCGCACTGCGTCAAATGACGCTTTGGTGACAGGTGTCTGAAACTGCGATCGTGTCACGGCAATCATATTGACCTGCGACAGCCCATGATGTTATCATCGTGCGACCTGGAATTATTAAAGGGGTGCCTTGCAAACATTCATGACATTCATCTTTTCGTCTTCAGGGACTGTTCTGTTTGTAAATGCTGAAGGATTACGGTAAGAGAAATTTAAAAATGAAACACACGGGGAAGACTGATTGTTTTCAGAAGTGTGCTGACCCGTGCCCAAGATATTTGATGCCGCGTGACATACATGAACGGTGCGTTTTCTGTCTGGGTGAAGAGCACGCACAGGCGGTTCTCGAGGGAGAACTCGCTGTGCAAACTGTGAGCGTTTTTCTTTGAGAATGCTCCGCTCTTGTCTGGCCCTCTTCTCGAGTGAGGAGGGCTCAGCATCTGGACCTCGTGGTTCAGGTCCCGCATCGTGCTGAGGCAGAGTGGCGATTTGCAGCATGGGGTTCCCAGAAAGACCTTGCCGATCGCCTTGAGAGGGGTGTAGACCTCTCAGACGATTCGGCGGCTGATGAGGGTGAGTTGCAGGTGGATGAGGAAGACTATTCTCCTACTGTTCCTGCTGCGAGTGCTCTTCAGGACGAGCAGGAGATGACTGATGAGGGTGATAATCAGGTAGATCCTGAACCCTCTCAGCCACCCTGCCCCGTGTCTGCTGAGCTGGTGGATGTTATGGCACACGCTGCTGGCAGGCGTTAGGGGAGAGACTGCTCGTTGCAGGGTTGACGATCGGTTTCTCCCCGGCCATTGACCACAAGCTAAGGCAAGCCTTCTATTCCTTCCTGACCTTCACACAGAGATCGAGAGGGCATGGGAGGACCCATACTCTGCCCGGATCCACCAACATCAGCGGGCTATTTTCGCTGATGTTGAGGGAATCAGAGAGCATGGGTATGTATGGATGCTGCCTATTGACGAGACGTTTGCGAACTATCTCGTGTCCAGGCGGGCGTCGACACTGAGAGCTCCAACCCTGCCATCCAAACCGCTGAAGACCAGAAGCATGTTTGAGTGGCAGAGCATACACGGCACACCATGGCGGTGTTGCAGGCATACCAGGCCGACCTGCTGAGGGATCTTGACCAGGGGGCAGGGATGTCCCCTGAGGCGGTCGCTGATCTTGCTCTCCAGATCTAGCAGCTTTTAAAGCCTCTCTGTAAGCAATCGAGCTCTCCTTCCATGAAACGCAAAATACCTCTAGTTTTGTTTTCTTCCAGTTGCGCTCCATTTTTCTGGCTCCTCTCTTAAGGGCCTGAGTGTGCTCGTTGTGCCACGCCGTTGGACTATGTTCTTTAATCTTCTTTAAGCGCAGCGGAGCAACTGTGTCTAAAGTGCTGGAAAAGAGAGAGTTAAAAGTTTCTGTTGCAATATCAAGTTCTTCTAAGCTATCCGGGATGCTGAGATGATGAAACTGATTAGGAAGATTATTGATAAAGCAATCTTTAGTGGCAGAAGTGATCGGTCTAACATATTTATAACACGGAGTCGGCTTTGCAGCCTTGGCTAAATGTAATTTACACGAGACTAGATAATGATCTGAGATGTCATCGCTCTGCTGCAGTATTTCAACGGCATCAACATCTATTCCATGTGATAGTATTAGATCTAGAGTATGATTACGGCAATGAGTAGGTCCTGACACGTGTTGTCTAACTCCAATTGAGTTCACAATGTCTTTAAATGCCAATCCCAATGCATCTTTTTCATTATCTATGTGTATATTAACCCTCTAGGCGCCACGGTCGAGTTTACTCGACAAGATGCGGCACTGAATAAAACGGCCGATTTTGTCAAATAGGGTGTCACATTTCCTTCAACCTCCCATCCACTAGTTGGCAGACATGTTATACTCCATCCCAGACTCAAAAAAACGCCATGTTTTTATACAAAATCTTCGAGCTAGAGCGCATTGAATCAGCGCGAACAAAAGCGGAGCTAGTGTGCGAGTGAGCCGTTTTATCAGAGCAATATTGTCAACGTCAGCGAGTATTTGCATTAGATTATTATTATTATTATTATTATTATCTAATTGCATCAATAAAGCTTACCCAGAATGAAGTGTTGGGTCTTCTATTCGCGGACCCTGGTTCTGAAGGGAAATATCTGCCTTCAGAAGTTGACGGTGATTATGAAAGTGAAAGTATAGCCCGTACGTTACACCAAGCACAAACGGTGAATCCTTTGCCCAATGTAGATGGTCCTTTGCCCGATGTCAGTGTCGGGAACAATGTTTCCCGGGGTCGGAGTGTTCATCGCGAAGTTAGCAGGTGTGTTATTGTTGTGGGGAACGAGGCGGGAGATTTTTTACCGCGCTAGCCATGTAGTTTGTCTTCTGACCGTGCCTCTCCGCAATTGCGGCGACATTATTGTGGTGGAGACCTTGTCTAAAGCTACTGGCTATGTTAGATGAGGTCAAAGTATTCATAGGACAGTTATGGGCAGGGTGGAGAGTCACAATGACAATGACAGTAGTCCGAGCTGTGCGCACTCGGCGCGCGCGCGCGAGGCAGATCTGGCCGCGCCCGCGCTGCTCGTAGCAGGAGCAGAGGCGGTGTGACACAGGGCAACTAAACAGGTCTTGTCTACTTGTGTTTGTGTGTCATATGAATAATATATATATGTAATATATATATATAATCAGAGTGCCTACTGTAGTAAATGGAAAATCTCTACAGCAAAAGGCCAACCACTACATGCATTCGGTTTGTTTCTACTATTTATTAGTAATGATTTACACAGTTTGTTTACTACTTACTATTTACCTGAGCATTCAGTATTGTGCAATATAGCATACAGAAGGTGAGGGACATTTTTTGGGGAAAGAAGTGCTGCATTTTATCATTTAAACTTGTGAATTTTCATGAAAATTCTATAATCCAAGGTGGCCGCCACCATATGACGTCATTATATGCAAATTAGATGGGAAAATGTAATCCCTACATAAACATTGGGTCATCCTTAATATTTCTCTAATTTACAGAAAGTCTCTATCTTTTATCACTTTTAAGATATAGGCTTTTGAAATTAAGATGTCAAAATCAAACGTTTTGGGAAAAAACCTCTGGCGCCTAAAGGGTTAAAATCACCAACAATTAGTACTTTATCTGCAGCCAATACTAATTCTGATAGAAAGTCAGCAAATTCTTTGATGAAGTCTGTATGGTGCCCTGGTGGCCTGTATACAGTAGCCAGCAGAATTTTCAAACGTGATTTATCGTTTACACTATATATTTTTACATTAACCCCCTGAGGTCGGCAAACGCGTGGGCGCGTTTTGCTCGTTTTTTTTTACATAGCAGCAAAATAGACCTAAAATACTCCGTCGGTTTTGGTCATACAGACTTAAGAAATATGAAAAAATAAGCTGTTAAATGTCTACTTTTTTATGTGTCCACTTACAATCGAAATAAAACATTGTGCTTTTGTAAAATAAAGAAAGTAAACAGGGAGTGCTTTATGCCTCTCCGTCTCCGTGAACTTTTTTTCTGAAGCACTTCTCTAAACTCAAACAAAACTCAGCGAATACTATTCACTCAGACATGAGCTATATATCTCTATAATCATTTAAGTGTGTAGTTTTAAATTATCTAATTCAAATCTAAAACAAATATTCTCTGTTTATGTAATCTATATAAAAAGAGCGAGAGATCAGCTGTGCTCATAATCGTTCTGGCACCTCATTACTCCGCTAATGTGACACGCCCATCGAGAGCGCGCGCTATTCAAACACAGATAATCTGGAGCAACACATGCAAACCAGTCAACGCCCACAACAGCTGGACAACACACTCGCTGTGAGGAATAGCTAATAATATCGTGATTATCCTGGAAATTTTACCTCAAACGTGCTGGAGTAGCCGAACAACGGATCCAGCTGCAGATCATCAGTAAGTGCTTTGTTCTAATCGCGATATGAAATGGTGTCTGTAATCCGCAAAAGACTGTTTAAATTTGAATCGCGTTTCTGTGTTTGAATGAATGCACGGCGCATGTGCATGCGTTTGTTTACTAACGTTACAGCTCGCGCGTGTCTGTGTGTGTGAATGAAATATCTATTGCCTACTGAGATGAGTAAAAATCGACTGAATACGTTGAAATAAAATGTCTTTGTATAAGCAACATTTTAAACTGCAAATTAACATTTATGCCCTAATATAGGCTATATTATAAAAGACGATATGTTACAGACGAAATATGAAAGACAACATTTCGTTTTGGATTGATTATAAAGTTTGTACTGCCACATCAAAACCTAATTTCCAAGGTGCAAACAAAATCTTAAAAGGTCAATATAAGCCTTCTCTTTAAATTATTTTTGTGTTTTATTAGTGACAAATTTGGGGAGAGGATAGCCTACATAATCCAAAACTTTCTGAAAATACGAATGAGAATTAACTGCACAATTACTAGAAATGTTTACCTTGGATATTATACAATTTGCAAGCATAGGCCTACACAGTTTGTGGAAAAATACACTTTTTTTTCAAGATGTTTCCAACTCTGAACCAATTCTGTAGATGTGTGTGTGTATGTATGTATGTATGTATATATATATATATATATATATATATATATATATATATATATATATATATATATATATATATATATGTGTGTGTGTGTGTGTTGTCTTTGCATTCTTTGCATTCTGTGTGGCTCAGTGACACACTCAGTGAAAGGCTCATTAGTATGCAGCATTAGCAGGTCTTCTTTGTCTCCAGGTGTGAATGAGGACATTATTCATGACCTTGTTGGATCATTCACGCCCCCCTGCATATTGCCTTTCCAAACAAAAAGTGTCTTACAAAATTTAAATCAATCTATTGTTTAATGTGAACGATTAGCCCGGATGATTTTCAGATCATTTTGAAGTAAATACTCTAGCCGACAAGATCCATTAGTCAAAAGTATTGTGGGAATATGTGAAGTTGGTCGTTTGTGGTCTTATATCAGAACATTTAAGTTTGAGTTTTTTGAATAACCACGCATAAATAGTATTCTCTCAAAAATGCAAACATGTACATACATGTTGCTCACATATTATGATAGTCATGTTCGTGCTAAATAGAGTGTAATTACACCTTTGCCATTAATATGTTTATAAGCAACTGAAAAAAATACAAATATCAGGTCATGTCAAAACATCTCAAGGACCCCAAAAACACCTTAGACTCCAGAGGGTTAAGCACCAACACTTCAAAATAATTAGTATATAAAACTAGATTTCTTAGTGGTTTTGAAAATAATATAAATTACAGCAACACCTCCTCCTTTGCGTGTCAGACGAGGTTCATGTTTATAACCGTAATCTTGTGGGGTTGACTCATTTAACCCTCTGGGGTCTGAGGTGTTTTCTGGGTCCTGGAGGTGTTCTGACATGCTCTAACATCTGTGCTTATTTCTGTTACTTGTGACATTTTCATGGCTAAAGTTTTATTACACTGCATTCAGCACAAACTCTGCTACAATAATATGTCAGCAGCATGTATGTAAAAGTTTGTAGTTTTGAGATAATAACATTTATGCGTGGTTTGTGAAAATGACACAAAAAAAAGTCACTGAAATAAGGTTATGAAACCCAAACTGATTATTTCTTTACAAGACTTTTGAAAATTGTATCACGTAGCCTAGAATATTTGCTCCAAAACTATGTGAAAATCATCCTGAATACTCATTCAGATAAGACAATATATTGATTTCAAATTTGTATGACATGACTTGTGTAAGAAAGCTTTATGCGAGGAGGCGTTAACCACCATGAATATTGAGTGTTTCACACTTGAGAGAAACAAAGAGCCTCCCATAATGGCCCTATTAGGAGCTCTCAGGCACTATCATTATAAGGAACCTTGCACAAAGAATGAGGAGATTTAAAAAAGAATGGCTTTTTGATTGTTTGAATTTATTTACAACACAACATAATCCAAAGATACACAACAAATGGCAAAAAAGTACATTATTTAACACACTGAACTAAAGACAGAGACTTAACCAGTCACACACCTTTGTGCCATTCCTGAAACATAGTAGCCTACATACCTGTCATTTCCAAGGTGTTTGCTTTTTCACTTTACCTCCTCATGCTCATGTTGAAGTCAGCAGGACGGGTAGCTACCTAAAAAAAAATATATATATATAAAAGCTGTGAACATGCTGATATCAAGAAGAAACTAGGGCTGCATGATTGTGGGAATACATTTTAGATTTCTGGTGAAAATTCCTTTTTAAAATTTACTAAATACACACACACACATATATATATATATACATATATATATATATATATTTGTTGTGCCTTGTAGGCATATAGCCTACCTGCAGGGCTAAATAAAATAATAATAACAATAGTATAGCAGGCATTGTTAAAAAGGAACACTTCAGTAACACTACACTAGAGAAAAACATAATGATTATCATATGTTACTTCAAATGTTTACAATCGATATGACGTTATGAAATGAGATTGGAGTAAAATCATGGTGCTTTTTGCTTTTCAAACGCACGTCGCGCGACTCAAACTCTCACAGCGCGTGCAGGGAACATTTACTGAAGCATCGAGCAACAGTTCAATGGCAATGTGAAGTTTATAAAGCAATAACACTAACTAATATAATTCAGAATTGTTTCTTACCTTAAAATCGTTCTTGTCTTCAAATCGCATTCTTCTTCTTCTGGTTTAAACCCAATAATCTCACAGCGTGTCTTCCAAACTCGACGACTGTAGAGGACTGATAAAGTTTGGCGCTTTGTTGTTGAGGTAATGGGGGCGTTCACGCGACCCATGGACAATTTGCATCTTTATATGTTTTGCGCGTGTGGGTGTGGTCACATTAAAACTAATGAGCAAGGGCAAGAGCAAGCGAATATCTTGTTGGTTTTATACAAATTACTTAAACAGAGAATATTTGTTTTCGTTTTGAATCAGATCATTTAAAACTACACACTTAAATGATTATAAATATATAGAGCTCACAAATGTGTGACAAGTATTCGCTGAGTTTTGTTTGTGTTTAGAGACGTGCTCAAGAAAAAAAAGTTCACGAGACGGAGAGGCAGAAAGCACACCCTGTTTAATTTCTTTATTTTACAAAATTGTAAGTGGACACACAAAAGTAGACATCTCACAGATTCTTTTTTCATTTTTATTAAGTCTGTATGACCATACCTGACGGAGTATTTGAAGTCTATTCAGCTGCTATGTGAAAAAAATTGTGCAAATCACGCCGGCGTGATTGCCGACCCCAGAGGGTTAAAGCAATGTAATCGTTTGGTTTTAGCCAGGTTTCTGTCAAACACAGCACATCTAGGTTATAATCTGAAATCATATCATTAACTATTAGCGCTTTTGAAGTAAGAGATTGAATATTCAGCAACCCAAGCTTTATCATTTGCTCATCCGTATTATATCTGTTTTTTATTTGTTGAACATTAATTACATTTTTAACCTTAGATGGGTTTGAACGTTTTTTGGATTTCCAAGTTTGGGGAACAGACACAGTCTCTATATGATGATATCTAGGTGAAAGAGTCTCTATATGATGATATCTAGGTGAAAGAGGCTCTATGTGATGATATCTAGGTGAAAGAGTCTCTATATGATGATATCTAGGTGAAAGAGGCTCTATGTGATGGGATTTATCTGACCTTGGTGACGTGAGGCCGCTAGCAGACGGTCGGTTAAGCCAGTCTGTCTGCTTCCTGACCTGAGCCCCAGATTGTCATGTTTGAGCTCTAAGACTATGAGCCAAATTACTAGAGAGAAGAGCAGCACCATCCCAGGAGGGATGAATACCATCTCTTTTCAACAGGTCAGGTCTGCCCCAAAAACTTTTCCAATTGTCTATGAATTCTATATTATTCTGCCGACACCACCCAGACAGCCAGCCATTGAGTGAACACAATCTACTAACTATCTCATCACTCCTGCGAACAGGACGGGGGCCAGAGCAAATTACAGTGCTTGACATCGTACTTGCGAGTTCACACACCTCTTTAATATTAATTTTGGAGATCTCCGACTGGCGGAGTCGAACATCATTAGTGCCGACGTGAATAATGATCTTAGAGAATTTACGTTTAGCATTAGCCAGCACTTTTCAATTTGCTTTGATGTCAGCCGCTCTGGCTCCCGGCAAACATGTGACTATGGTGGCTGGTGTCTCTATTTTCACGTTCCGTGTGATCGAATCACCAATAACTAGGGCACAATCAGAATAATTCTCAGTGGGTGTTTCACTGAGCGGGGCAAATCGATTTGTTATCGGAACGGAAAAGTGGTTTTTTGATCCGCGACTAGAGCGATCTCTCACTGTCACCCATCTGCCCTGCTGCACGGGCTCTACTTCAGCCGGAACCGACTCATGTAAAGAGTTCACTAGGCTAGGCGCATCCAAAATAGTATCTAAAGCTCTAGCACTCTTCTTACTATTCTCGATTAAAGTTTGGATGCGTGTCTCTAGTTCTGAAATCTTCTCCGTCAGCCTGACTGTCTCCTTGCATTTATCCCATATAAATCCTATATTGCCGACAGAGAAGGCTATGGTAAACATGTGACATGAAGTGCAGGTGACAATAACAGGACAAGACATTACTCACCGTGTTTGTTGACTGATTCTTACTCACCTGGGCTTTTGATGAACTCAAAGGTGCGGGAGCGTGAGATAAAAATAAATAACTGAGCGCACGGGTGGCGCGTTAACAGGCTAGCGAATTACTAGCGTGTTGTGCTGGTAGTAACGGAAGCTAGCGATGTCAGGTTAATCTGAGATATTGGGTAAGCTTTATTTAGTAATATAAACAACTAGAAATCATAGGCCAGCAGCCATATCACCCTGTAGCCCAAGACTGGTTTCCCACTGAAGCTGAGCAGGGCTGAGCCTGGTTAGTACCTGGATGGGAGACTCCTGGGAAATCCAGGTTGCTGCTGGTTGAGGTGTTAGTGAGGCCAGCAGGGGGCGCTCACCCTGTGGTCTGCGTGGGTCCTAACGCCCCAGTGTAGTGACGAGGACACTATACTGCCAAAGAGCACCGTCCTTCTGATGAGACGTTAAACCGAGGTCCTGACTCTCTGTGGTCATTCAAAATCCCAGGATGTCCCTCGAAAAAGAGTAGGGGTGTAACCCCGGTGTCCTGGCCAAAATATGCCCAGTGGCCTCTGTCCATCATTGCCTCCTAATCATCCCCATACACTGATTGGCTTCATCACGGTCTCCTCTCCACCAGTAAGCTGGTGTGTGGTGGGCGTTCTGGCGCAATATTGCTGCCGTCGCATCATCAGGTGGAGCTGCACATTGGTGGTGTTTGAGGAGATTCCCCCCTTCTATGTAAAGCGCTTTGAGGTCTCAGAAAAAGTGCTATATAAATGTAACAAATTATTTTTATTATAGTAAATAATGCTTCGAAACAGAAAGAAATACGAAGCTAATACGAAATTTAGACAAAGCGTACAGCCACAAACCAACTCACAGCAGCAGCAGTCACAGGGAGGCAGACAGGAGCAATCGATCAGGAGCCTCCACAATCCCTGCTTTAAATTATCCTGCTTTATTGCACTCTGTATCATGTCTGCTTCTAATTTTATTATGGTGGTGACCCTCCATATTTTAATCTGTCCCTCCACAATTTTATAATGAACCTGAAAGATCACTAACATGTTTCGTCATTGCATTGGCAAAGCATCTGTCAATTGAACAGAAATCAAAATCATAATATAGCTTAGTGTGCTTATCACATGGCAAAGGCTGTGATTGTCACAAAGCAGAAGGAGACGAACAGGTAACGTAAACAGTGTTTATTGAACAGTAATGTTATGGTAAAAGGTAGCAGGTGAGTAACCGGATGTAAACAGTTTCTGATGAGTTTTGATGATGAAAGTGAACCAGTCTCTTATCTGTGGCAGGTTTGGAGTTTGATGAAGGATCCAGATGACAGAAGGCGGACAGAGGGAACCGGGTGACTGACTGAAGAAGACGGAAGATGGTCCTGGTGGAAGTATGATGAAGGTAAGTAGTTTGTTGGTAATCAGGTAGGTGGATAGCGATCTCAGAGAAGGAGTCAGGTAGTCGGTAGTGCAACGACGAGACCAGACAACTGGCAGAGTGAAGGAGTGTGGTATATGAAGGGAGCGGGTGATGCGGGATGATGATGTGCAGGTGGTGAGGACAGGTGATGGTGATTAGTACTCAGGGGAATGGGAACGAGTGGGCGGAGTGATGATGTCTGGTGTTGATGACGGTGTCTCTGTTACAGTACCCCCCCCCTCCACGGCCAGCTCCTGATGGCGGAAAAGACCGACGACGGGGACGACCACGACCTCGAGGTGCTGGACGGTTGGGATGAGCAGCATGGAAGTCCTGAAGAAGAGATGGGTCTAGGATGTCATCACGAGGTACCCAACTCCTTTCCTCAGGACCACAGCCCTCCCAATCCACGAGGTACTCCAGGTGGCCGCCCCGACGTCGGGAGTCGAGTATGCCTTGAACTTGATAGATGTTGTCGTCTGCAGGGTCCACAGGAGGAGGAGGAGGTACGTCATCAACACCAGATTCTGCAGAGATAGGGATCAGAGGGTTAGTGTAAGGCTTTAACAGAGACACGTGGAATGAAGGTGAGATTCGGTAGTGTGAGGGTAGTGACAAACGGTAGGTGACATCATTGATCTGCCTCTGTATGGCGAACGGACCTATGTAGTGGGGACTCAGCTTACGGCAGGGCAGTCGTAGACGGATGTCCCGGGTGGAGAGCCAGACCTTCTGTTCAGGTTGGTACACCGGAGTAGTGCGTCTTCTGGTATCGGCCTGGCTCTTGTGTCTACGAACTGCCCTTTGGAGATGAATATGAGCTGAGTCCCAGACCCTCTCGCTCTCCTGGAACCAATGATGGACTGCTGGAACGTCCGATGGTTCGCCTGACCAGGGAAACAGAGGAGGTTGGTAGCCGAGTATGCACTGGAATGGGGTCAAACCCGTGGTGGACTGTTGGAGAGAGTTCTGTGCATACTCGGCCCAGGGCAGGTAACGACTCCAGCAGTCCTGATGATCGTGGCAATATGACCGCAGGTATCTCCCGATCTCCTGTATCTTCCTCTCAGATTGACCGTTCGATTGAGGATGATATCCAGATGTTAGGCTTACAGAAACTCCCAGCAGGTTGAAGAAGGCCTTCCAAACACGGGAGATGAACTGAGGTCCTCGGTCAGACACGATGTCTTCGGGGAGGCCGAAGTGTCTGAACACCTGGCTGAAGAGGGTTTCGGCTGTTTCAAGTGCGGTGGGCAGACCAGGTAGAGGGATTAACTTGCAGCCTTTGGAGAAGCGGTCTACTACCACCAAAACGCAGGTGTGAGAGTCAGACGATGGAAGATCGGTTATGAAGTCCACTCCGAGATGAGACCAGGGCCTGGTGGGTAATGGTAGAGGAACGAGTTTTCCCTCAGGGAGGCGACGAGGAACCTTAGCCATAGCGCAGACTGCACATCCCTTGACGTATCGGGAGACATCCTGGGTCATATTGGGCCACCAGTAGCGTTGTTGAAGGAGCGAGAGGGTCAGCTGGCTGCCTGGGTGTCCAGAGCCCGGAGAGGTGTGCACTGAGTCCATGAGGGACGGACGTAAACGGGACGGAACATAAGTCCGCCCCTCAGGACCTCCCGGCGGAGCAGGTTCGGTGAGAGTGGCTTCGGCGATGAGGTCATCCAGTTTCCACTGAATGGGACTGACTAGCATGGCTGGAGGGAGAATAGGTTCAGGATTGGAGTTTACAGAATCCGGTTGGAACTGACGAGAGAGTGAGTCAGCTTTCACGTTCTTGTCCCCTGGTCGATAGGTTACCTTGAAGTTAAACCGGGTGAAGAATAAGGACCAGCGGGCTTGACGGGAGTTGAGTCTTTTAGCGTCTCGAAGATACTCTAAGTTACGGTGATCCGTGATGACCTCAAATGGATGTTTCGCTCCCTCCAGCCAGTGTCTCCATTCTTCCAACGCCAGCTTGATGGCCAGCAGTTCTCTGTTTCCGACGTCATAGTTCTGCTCCGCCGGGGACAGTTTCTTGGAATAGAAGGCACATGGATGGAGTTTTAGAGGCTTCCCCTGCCGCTGGGAGAGAACCGCTCCTACCCCGGTGGTTGAGGCGTCTACCTCGACGAGGAACGGAAGATCTGGGTTCGGATGAAGGAGGGTAGGAGCGGAACTGAAGGACGCTTTAAGCTTCTTGAAGGCATTGGTGGCTTCCGCGGTCCATGACAGAGACTTGGCCCCTTTCTTGAGCATGGATGTGATGGGAGCACTGATCTTACTGAAGTTCTGGATGAATCTGCGGTAAAAGTTGGCGAATCCGAGAAAGCGTTGAAGTTCCTTGATGTTGGTAGGTAACGGCCAGTTGGATACGGCCTCCACCTTCCTCTGGTCCATAGTGATTCCCTGTTGACTGATGACATATCCCAGGAAATGGACTGTGTCCAGATGGAACTCACACTTCTCAAGTTTGAGGAAAAGCTGGTTATCACGGAGGCATTGTAAGACTTGTTTCACATGAAGAACGTGTTCGGACAGGTTGGCAGAATATATGAGTATGTCATCAATGTACACGATAACAAACCGCTGCAGGAAGTCTCTGAGGATCTCGTTCATGAAGCCCTGGAATACTGCGGGAGCGTTGGACAATCCGAAAGGCATGACCCGGTACTCATAGTGGCCAGCAGGGGTAATGAAGGCTGTCTTCCACTCGTCACCTTTTCGAATACGGATCAGATTGTAAGCACTTCGGAGGTCCAGTTTCGAGAAGACGTGGGCTCCACGCAGTTGTTCCAGGGCGGCGGGGACCAGAGGAAGAGGATATCTGAACTTGACTGTAGAGTTATTGAGGGTACGATAATCAATACAGGGGCGCAAGCCTCCGTCCTTTTTTCCCACAAAGAAGAAGCTGGAAGCGGCAGGGGAGGTAGATGTCTGAATGTATCCCTGTTGCAGAGCCTCTTTGATGTACTCCTCCATGGCCTTCTGCTCCGGGATGGACAACGGATAGATCTTTCCTCGGGGTGCCGTGGCCCCAGGCAGCAGGTCGATCGCACAGTCCCATGGCCGATGAGGAGGAAGTTTGGTGGCCAGCTGCTTGCTGAAGACATCCTGGAACGCCCGGTAGACGCTGGGAATCTCGAGATGTTCACCAGTGGGAGGACTTTCTACTGAAGTGGAGTTAATGGGGATCTTGGAAGACTGTACAGAAGAAGGAGTAATCTTATTGATGGAGGGTAGGCAGTGAGAGAAGCAGTTCTCCCCCCACTGGCAGATCTCTCCGGAGGACCAGCAGATGGTGGGTTCGTGATATTCGAGCCACGGGCGTCCCAGGATGATGTCAGCGGTCGAGCCCTCCAGTACCAGAAAGGAAAGTTTCTCTTCGTGCAGGCATCCAATGCGAACAGTGATTTCCGGACTGCAGTGACGAATCTGTCCGCGGCCTAGCGGTTTTCCCAGGATGGTCTGAACTTGAAGAATCTGAGGGTTATTCTGGCGTCGAGCATGCAATTTCTGTAGAGTGGTTAAGGAAATGAAGTTGCCAGCGGCACCGGAATCGATCAACGCTTTCGCTGAAACAGATTGTTTGGCATGAGTGAGTATTACAGGGGTGTACTTCATAGATGAAATGGGTGATGGAAGGCGAACTGAACTCACCGCCGGCCGTGGAGGGCGAACAGGACAGGAGAGGAGAAGATGACCAGCCGCTCCACAGTACAGTGTAAGAGATGCTTCCAGATGTCATAGATCCTCTTCTTAATATAATTAATTCATCTTTGTCTCTAGGATACGTACCAAAAACCTTTAAGCTAGCTATGATTAAACCGCTTGTTAAAAAACAGCAACTTGATCCTACAAAACTAGTCAATTACAGGCCGATCTCTAATCTGCCATTTCTGTCAAAGATATTAGAAAAAGCAGTATCCTCACAACTGTGTTCCTTTCTTGAAAGAAATGATATCTGCGAGGATTTTCAGTCCGGATTTAGACCGTACCATAGTACCGAGACAGCTCTCGTTAGAGTCACAAATGATTTGCTCTTATCATCCGATCGTGGTTGTATCTCTCTATTAGTATTACTGGATCTTAGTGCTGCATTTGACACCATTGACCACAACATCCTTTTAAATAGACTCGAACATTATGTTGGCATTAGTGGAATTGCACTAGCATGGTTTAAATCATACTTATCTGACCGTTATCAGTTTGTAGCAGTAAATGAAGAGATGTCTTATCAATCACAAGTTCAGTATGGCGTACCACAAGGCTCAGTACTAGGACCGCTGCTGTTCACTCTGTATATGCTACCATTAGGAGATATCATTAGGAAACATGGAATTAGCTTTCACTGTTATGCCGACGATACTCAGCTGTATATTTCTTCAAAACCTAACGAAACCTACCAATTCACAAAATTAACGGAATGCATAGCTGATATAAAAAATTGGATGACTAGTAATTTCCTACTACTAAATTCAGAAAAAACAGAGATTCTAATTATTGGACAAAAAACTTCCACACGTAATAACCTAGAGTACTGTCTAACACTTGATGGCTGCTCTGTTAAGTCTTCGTCGTCGGTTAGGAACCTGGGTGTGCTCTTTGATACCAATCTTTCATTTGAAAGTCATGTGTCTAGTATCTGTAAAACCGCTTTCTTCCATCTTAAAAATATATCTAAATTACGTCATATGCTCTCAATGAATAATGCAAGGCAAGGCAAGGCAAGGCAAGTTTATTTATATAGCACATTTCATACACAATGGTAATTCAAAGTGCTTTACATAGAAGAAATTAAAATAATCAAAAGAAATAAGAATAATTAAAACAGTTTAGAGTAAAAAAATAAAAATAAAATAAAATAAAATACAGTGCAAACAGTCGGACGAACAGTGGCACAGTGCTCATTCAGTAAATGCAATGTTAAACAGAAGTGTTTTGAGTCTGGATTTGAATGTGGCTACAGTAGGAGCACACCTGATCTCTTCTGGAAGCTGGTTCCAGCTGCGGCTGGCATAATAGCTAAAAGCGGACTCTCCATGCTTTGAGTGAACCCTTGGTATTTCTAGTTGATGTGATCCTAATGATCTGAGTGATCTGTTGGGTTTATATTCAGTGAGCATATCTGCAATGTATTGAGGTCCTAGGCCATTAAATGATTTATATACCAGTAATAATACTTTAAAATCAATCCTAAATGTGACTGGGAGCCAGTGTAAAGACCTGAGGACTGGTGTGATATGTTCATATTTTCTGGTTCTGCTCAGGATCCTGGCGGCAGCGTTCTGTACGAGCTGCAACTGTCTTATGGTCTTTTTGGGAAGGCCAGTGAGGAGTCCATTACAATAATCCACCCTGCTGGTGATGAAAGCATGCACAATTTTCTCTAAGTCTTGACTGGAAACAAAGCATCTAATTCTTGCAATATTTTTTAGATGATAGTATGCCGATTTAGTTATTGCTTTGACATGACTACTGAAGCTAAGGTCTGACTCTAGAGACACACCAAGATTCCTGACTTGATTTTTAGATGTTTGACCTCTAGAGTGAATATATGCGTTCACCTTGAGAACTTCATCTTTGTTTCCAAACGCAATGACTTCAGTTTTGTCTTTGTTTAACTGAAGAAAGTTTTGGCACATCCAGCTGTTTACTTCATCAATGCATTGGAACAGGGAGTCAATGGGGCTGTAATCGTTTGGCGATAGGGCTAAATAGATCTGTGTGTCGTCTGCATAGCTGTGGTAAGAGATTTGGTTCTTTCTCATTATTTGGCTCATTGGAAGCATGTACAGGTTGAATAGGAGTGGCGCAAGAATTGAGCCTTGAGGAACTCCACATGTCATGGATGTCCACTCAGACTTATGGTCTCCTATACTCACATAATAACCTCTCGCTTCTAAGTATGACCTGAACCATTTTAGGACTATCCCAGAAAGACCCACCCAGTTTTCCAGCCTGTCAAGAAGTATGTTGTGATCAACAGTGTCAAATGCAGCACTGAGGTCGAGTAGTACCAGCACTGATATTTTGCCTGTATCAGTATTTAAGCGAATATCGTTAATTATCTTTATGAGCGCTGTCTCTGTGCTGTGATGCGATCGGAAACCAGATTGAAAATTGTCAAAGTATCCATTCGAGCTTAAGAATTTGTTCAGCTGATTGAAAACAACTTTTTCAATGATCTTGCCAATGAAAGGAAGATTTGAGATCGGTCTATAATTGCTTAATATAGTCTTATCAAGATTACTCTTTTTTAGGAGGGGTTTGACAACTGCAGTTTTCAGGGAGTTTGGAAAACTTCCAGAGAGAAGTGAGGCATTTACCACTTCTAGGAGATCTGCTTCTAAGCTGTTTAACACACTTTTGAAGAAAGATGTGGGAAGAGCGTCAAGGGCGCAGGTTGATGTTTTAAGGTGCTGTACGGTTTCTTCCAAAATTTTGCCATCAATTTCTTTGAAATCAGACATAGTAACTACTTTCTCAGGTTGTGGTCTGATCTGTCTGACCCCAGTGCAACTCAAGGATGTGCTGATCACCTTTCTGATATTATTGATTTTCTCAGAGAAGAAAGAAGCGAACTCACTGCACTTGCTGTCTGAGAGCATTTCACTGGGAATCTGGCTCGGGGGGTTTGTCAGTCTCTCTACAGTAGCAAAAAGAGTGCGTGTGTTGTTTAAGTTGCTGTTAATAATATTTGAGAAGAAAGTCTGTCTAGCTTTGCCTAGTTCCATATTGAAAGCATGGATGGTGTCTTTGTAGATGTTATAATGGACTACAAGTTTTGTCTTCCGCCACATGCGCTCTGCTTTTCTGCATTGTCTTTTCATATTTTGCACTGCTGTTGAGTTTCTCCATGGTGCCTTTTGTCTACCACTCTTCCTGACCTTCACAGGAGCAATATCATCAATTACACTTTTAACTATTGAGTTAAAAGAATCAAGGAGAAAATCAACAGAGTCAGCAGATATGCTTGGTGTTGAAGATATAGCCTTCATAAATAGTACACTAGTGTTCTCATTTAAGCATCTCTTCTTGACAGGCACAGATCTAGCTTCAATGGCAGGAGAGATCAATATATCAAAGAAAATACAGAAATGATCAGACAGTGCTACATCCTTAATAACAATCGATGAAATGTTTAGACCCTTACTGATAAGTAAATCTAGAGTGTGTCCACGATTGTGTGTCGGTCCATGTACATGCTGAGTCAGATCAAAAGTTTTTAAAACAGTTTTGATTTCTTTTGCCATATTGTTTTCTGCATTGTCTATGTGGATGTTGAAATCTCCGGCAATAGCAAAACAGTCAAACTCTGAGGAAATGGTTGATAACAGTTCTGTAAAATCCTCAGCAAAGGCTGAAGAGTATTTTGGAGGCCTGTAAACAATGATTAGTAAAATGCGTGGAGCACCTTTTAACACAATACCCAGATATTCAAAAGACGGGTAATTACCAAATGATATTTGCTTACATGGATAGACATCTTTAAAAAGAGCAGCTACTCCCCCACCTCTCCTACCCGTTCTGCAGACACTCATAAAAGTGAAGTTAGGAGGGGATGTTTCATTGAGGACAGTTGCACTGCAGTTGTCTTCTAGCCAAGTTTCATTTAGAAACATAAAATCCAGGTTGTATGTGGTTATTAAGTCATTGACTAGAAGTGATTTATTTTTAAGTGAGCAGATGTTTAAGAGTGCTAACTTTACAGTCTTACTTTTTGTCCGCACAGCAGTCTTAGTTTGGCGTGTAATAGGCACCAGATTAGATGGGTTTGCTGTACGGCTTTTGAAGGCCTTAGACTTTCTATCATGTAATCGAACAGCAATAGAGAAAGATACAGGCACACAGGGTTCCCGCTTGTTCTGTAAACATTTGAGAAAGTTACTGTTATCATAGCGGGGACCCGGCACATATCAATGAGAGCTGGTATCAGTTGTTTTTGGTTCACCTTGAGCAGAAGGAGGAGGGTGTGAGCCCTGTCGTTGTGGCAGAGCCCGAAGAACTCTTGCAGGAGGAGGGGGAGGGCGAGCGGGGCCCGCAGGCTTTGGTGGTTTTGGGGCCTGCCGTTTTTTGGTTGATATCTGAGGGCTTGCAAAAGAGTGGGATAGTTTGGTTCCAGCATAGACCAGTTTTTCCATTCTCTCTGAGAAGCATAGAAGTGGAGATGCTGGAGATAGAGATAGCGTGTCTGGTGAGAGGGGCTGTTGTTCTGGTGTTATCGGAGGCTGTAATATGCTGTCCTGGTTTCCCTGGCTGTTTTCCAGGAAGTCGTCCTTGGGTGTTGAATCTTGGAGCAGTTCTAGTATGTCACAGTCTGTCTGTGGGCAGGGCTCAGCTGAGATTGTGTCCGTGAGCAGAAGTTGTTGTGGCTGAGTGGTGTTATCATTGTCCTTGTGTGACGTGTCAACCGCATGTCCATTCAGGTGCTGGAGTGAAGTCCTGTGGTCATTCATACTGTGTCCAGGTGTGTGTGTGCCATTCAGGTTGAGTGGATTGGCACACACTGCAGAAGGATGATTGAGGGAGAAGTAGATATTGTCCTTTAGCACTCTTGAACCAAGTTTGTTTGGGTGGTGTCCGTCCTGTTGGAACAGTTGCCTCTGACTCCAGAAAAGATTGAAGTTGTCAATGAAGTTCACTCCTTTTATATTGCAGGTTTTTTGGAGCCATGTATTAAGCCCAAGCAACCGTGAAAACCTGTTTGTTCCTCTTGCTGGGAGTGGGCCACTGATGAATGTTTGTACTTTCAGTCTTTTAAGTGTTTCAAGAAGTTAATTGAAATCCTTCTTAAGGAGTTCTGACTGCTCTTTATGAATATCATTTTTCCCCACATGAATGATGAGTCGATTTGCAGTCTTATGTTTCATCAGAATGTTCTCAAGTTCCCTGTTTACATCAGAAATTGTTGCTTGTGGAAGGCAGCACGTAGTTGTATCCCTGCTACTAGTGTTTCGGATAATGGAGTCTCCTACTATCAGAGTCGTGTGCTCGGCTGTGCTCTGCGCTGAGTGCCGCTGTCTGCTCGACCTTGAGCGCAAGTTAGCATCAGTGTTAGCTACTGGCTTATCCAGTCTGTGTTCGATCACATTCATCACGTTTGGAGATTCCTCATTTACATTCATTAATACTTCAAATCTGTTCTCAAGATGTATAGGCGGTGGTAGGAGACCAGTGTTTGCAATCCTTGTCAGAGCCGTATCTGGGGTAGAGGATGCTACTGCGGCAATATGTGATACTCGTGACAATCTGATGTCTCGAGTGCCTTTGGGTCTCGCTCCCTGTGTGTGCCATCGATTTGTAAGTCGATCGGCTTGTTTCTCTACACTCAGTATGGCCTGTTGAGGAGCAGTAGATTCATGGGGCTCACCTGCTGTATGAGGGCGTCCATGACGGAGCTCTGTTGTGTGTTCCGTCTGGTTTGGTGGTCCCGCAAATAACTTTGTTTCAAGAACTGCAATCCTTTGTAAAAGTCTGTGGCAGTTACTGCAGCAAGTAGATTCCAGAAGAGGCATTTTCTCTTATCCTTATGCAGTTGTGTTTTCTCTTCCCCGGAATGTAAGCTTTCAGTGGGAGGCTGGTCGAATAAAATAATTCAGCTTTTTTGTAGTAATCCAAGCGTTTGAGCACTGTGCTGATTTGCTGAGGTTAAAATTAGTTGATAAAAGAAGATAAAATATAAAAAATATAAAAGCGATAGAGCAAAGCGCGGAGCAGTAAGCAAGAGCGTCCGAACAGTAGCTGAGCAGGAAGTGGAGTCTAATATTAATGCAGAACAATTAGTTCATGCGTTTATGACCTCAAGGCTAGATTATTGTAATGCTCTACTGGGTGGCTGCCCTGCACGCTTAATAAACAAACTACAGCTAGTTCAAAACGCAGCAGCTCGAGTTCTTACTAGAACCAGGAAGTATGACCATATTAGCCCCGTTCTGTCAACACTGCATTGGCTGCCTATTAAACATCGTATACATTTTAAAATATTGCTGATCACTTACAAAGCACTAAATGGTTTAGCTCCGCAGTACTTGAGCGAGCTCTTAACTTATTATAGTCCTTCACGTCTACTGCGATCTCAAAATTCCGGCCAGTTAATAATACCTAGAATATCAAAATCGACTGCTGGCGGTAGATCCTTTTCCTACTTAGCACCAAAACTTTGGAACAGTCTTCCTACCATTGTCCGGGAAGCAGACACACTCTGTCAGTTCAAATCTAGACTAAAAACACATCTCTTCGGCCTAGCATACACATAACACATTATAGACTTATATAATTAGGCTGCATAGTTTAGAACAGCCGGGACCGGGAACACTTCCCGTAAATCCTGATGTACTTGGTACATCATAATAAGGATGGCGTCTACGCTAATATTAGTCTCTCTGTCTATCCCGAGGTTTACTGCTGTCCACCGGAACCAGGCCGTATCCAGATCTGATGAAGGACCAGCGCCAGGACACGACGACGACGCCGCTGACCTGAAGTGTCAACCAGTCTCTCCTCCTCTCCACTCCGACTTCAACCAACCGGAACTGGACAAATACTCTGATTCATTCTGAACTTCATACACTGTTCACTCATTGGCCAGAGGAGAACTGGCCCCCGACTGAGCCTGGGTTCTCCCAAGGTTTTTTTCTCCATTCTGTCACCTGATGGAGTTTTGGTTCCTTGCCGCTGTTGCCTTACCTTCTGGCTTGCTTAGTTGGGGACATTTAATATTCAACAATATTATAGATCTGCCTTAAAGGTGGATGATGATGAAATTGTTTTTTTTGTATTATTTTCATGTTATCACTGTGAAGCTGCTTTGATACAATCTGTATTGTAAAAAGCGCTATATAAATAAAGATGACTTGACTTGACTTGACTTGACTACAGACATAAGTCATTAAGGATGCGGCGCTGGCGTTCAGTTGAAGACAGATGAGTGGAATCCACTTCCATAGGTTCTGGTACTGGAGGACTGACTGAACTAACCACGGTTGCTGAGCGAGGAGGAGGAGGAGGCAGAACAGGGTTATTCAGGAAGCAGGCCGAGCGACGTTGAGCCACTCGAATGGAGCGCTGAATGAGACCTTCAACTCCGATATGATCATCGTAGATCGCCAGCTGTAAACAGATATCCGGGTTCAAACCCTGTCGATAGGCGGTGATCAAGGCTGTTTCATTCCATCCGCTGCTGGCGGCCAGTGTGCGGAATTGAAGGGCATAGTCAGCAACAGAAGATTTACCCTGCCGTAGACGGAATAGTTGATCGTGGATTGACAGTTCATTTGATGCTTGAGAGAAAACCTCCCGGAACTCCATCCATCCATCCATCTTCTTCCGCTTATCCGGGGCCGGGTCGCGGGGGCAGCAGTCTAAGCAGAGATGCCCAGACTTCCCTTTCCCTAGCCACTTCCTCTAGCTCTTCCGGGGGGACACCGAGGCGTTCCCAGGCCAGCCGAGAGACATAGTCTCTCCAGCGTGTCCTAGGTCTTCCCCGGGGTCTCCTCCCGGTGGGACGTGCCCGGAACACCTTCCCGGGGAGGCGTCCAGGAGGCATCCGGAACAGATGCCCGAGCCACCTCAGCTGACCCCTCTCGACGTGGAGGAGCAGCGGCTCTACTCTGAGCTCCTCCCGAGTGACCGAGCTCTTCACCCTATCTCTAAGGGATCGCCCAGCCACCCTGCGGAGAAAGCTCATTTCGGCCGCCTGTATCCGGGATCTTGTCCTTTCGGTCATGACCCAAAGCTCATGACCATAGGTGAGAGTAGGAACGTAGATTGACCGGTAAATCGAGAGCTTCGCCTTGCGGCTCAGCTCTTTCTTCACCACGACAGACCGGTACATCGTCCGCATTACTGTGGAAGCTGCACCGATCCGTCTGTCAATCTCCCGTTCCATCCTTCCCTCACTCGTGAACAAAACCCCAAGATACTTGAACTCCTCCACTTGAGGCAGGAACTCTCCACCAACCTGAAGTAGGCAAGCCACCTTTTTCCGACTGAGGACCATGGCCTCGGATTTGGAGGTGCTGATTCTCATCCCAGCCGCTTCACACTCGGCTGCAAACCGTCCCAGTGCATGCTGAAGGTCCTGGTCTGATGGGGCCAACACGACAACATCATCCGCAAAGAGCAGAGGCGAAATCGTGTTGTTCCCAAACCAGACACCCTCCGGCCCCTGGCTGCGCCTAGAAATTCTGTCCATAAAAATTATGAACAGAACCGGCGACAAAGGGCAGCCCTGCCGGAGTCCAACATGCACCGGGAAGAAGTCTGACTTACTGCCGGCAATGCGAACCAAGCTCCTGCTTCGGTCGTACAGGGACCGGACAGCCCTTAGCAAAGGACCCCGGACCCCATACTCCCGGAGCACCCTCCACAGGCCGCCACGAGGGACACAGTCGAATGCCTTCTCCAAATCCACAAAGCACATGTGGATTGGTTGGGCAAACTCCCATGAACCCTCCAGCACCCTGTAGAGGGTATAGAGCTGGTCCAGTGTTCCACGGCCCGGACGAAAACCGCACTGTTCCTCCTGAATCCGAGGTTCTACTATCGGCCGTATTCTCCTCTCCAGTACCCTGGCATAGACTTTCCCAGGGAGGCTGAGAAGTGTGATCCCCCTATAGTTGGAACACACCCTCCGGTCCCCCTTCTTAAAAAGAGGGACCACCACCCCGGTCTGCCATCCCAGAGGCACTGTCCCCGACTGCCACGCGATGCTGCAGAGGCGTGTCAGCCAAGACAGCCCCGCAACATCCAGAGACTTGAGGTACTCAGGGCGGATCTCATCCACCCCCGGTGCCTTGCCACCGAGGAGTTTTTTGACTACCCCGGTGACTTCAGCTTGGGTGATGGACGAGTCCACCTCTGAGACCTCAGCCTCTGCTTCCTCCATGGAAGACGTGACGGCGGGATTGAGGAGATCCTCGAAGTATTCCTTCCACCGTCCGACAACATCCCCAGTTGAGGTCAACAGCTGCCCACCTCCACTGTAAACAGCGTTGGTAGGGCACTGCTTCCCTCTCCTGAGTCGCCGGACGGTTTGCCAGAATCTCTTCGAGGCCAACCGATAGTCCTTTTCCATGGCCTCACCGAACTCCTCCCAGGCCCGAGTTTTTGCCTCCACAACCACCCGGGCTGCAGTTCGCTTGGCCTGCCGGTACCCGTCAGCTGCTTCAGGAGTCCCACAAGCCAACCAGGCCCGATAGGACTCCTTCTTCAGCTTGACGGCATCCTTTACTTCCGGTGTCCACCACCGGGTTCGGGGATTGCCGCCTCGACAGGCACCGGAGACCTTACGGCCACAGCTCCGAGCGGCCGCTTCGACAATGGAGGTGGAGAACATGGTCCACTCGGACTCAATATCTCCAGCCTCCCTCGGGATCCGGTCGAAGCTCCGCCGGAGGTGGGAGTTGAAGATCTCTCTGACAGGAGACTCGGCCAAACGTTCCCAGCAGACCCTTACAGTACGCTTGGGTCTGCCGAGTCTGTCCAGCTTCCTCTTCCACCATCGGATCCAACTCACCACCAGGTGGTGGTCAGTTGACAGCTCCGCCCCTCTCTTTACCCGAGTGTCCAAGACATACGGCCGCAGGTCAGATGAAACGACCACAAAGTCGATCATCGACCTACGGCCTAGGGTGTCCTGGTGCCACGTGTACTGATGGACACCCTTATGCTTGAACATGGTGTTCGTTATGGACAAACTGTAACTAGCACAGAAGTCCAATAACTGAACACCGCTCGGGTTCAGATCAGGGGGGCCGTTCATCCCAATCACGCCCCTCCAGGTAACACTGTCGTTGCCCACGTGAGCGTTGAAGTCCCCCAGTAGAACGACGGAGTCTCCAGTCGGAGCACTTTCCAGCACCCCTCCCAGAGACTCCAAGAAGGCCGGGTACTCTGCACTGCCGTTTGGCCCGTAGGCACACACGACAGTGAGAGACCTATCCCCAACCCGTAGGCGCAGGGAAACGACCCTCTCGTTCACCGGGGTAAACTCCAACACATGGCGGCTGAGTTGGGGGGCTATGAGCAAACCCACACCAGCCCGCCGCCTCTCACCATGGGCAACTCCAGAGTGGTGAAGAGTCCATCCTCTCTCAAGGAGTGTGGTTCCAGAGCCTAAGCCGTGCGTAGAGGTGATTCCAACTATCTCTAGTTGGAACCTCTCAACCTCACGCACAATCTCAGGCTCCTTCCCCGCCAGCGAGGTGACATTCCACGTCCCTAGAGCTAGTTTCCGTGTCCAGGGATCGGGTTGTCGAGGCCCCCGCCTTCGACTGCCGCCCGATCCTCTATGCACCGGCCCCTTACGGCCCCTCCTGCAGGTGGTGAGCCCACGGGAAGGCGGCCCCACGTCGCTCCTTCGGGCTGAGCCCGGCCGGACCCCGTGGGGGGAGGCCCGGCCACCAGGCGCTCGCATACGAGCCCCAACCCCGGGCCTGGCTCCAGGGTGGGGCCCCGGCTGCACCATACCGGGCGACGTCACGGTCCTTGGTTTATTTTTCTTCATAAAGGGGATTTTGAACCACTCTTAGTCTGACCCGTCGCCTAGGACCTGTTTGCCTTGGGAGACCCTACCAGGGGCATATAGCCCCGGACAACATAGCTCCTAGGGTCATTCGGGTACTCAAACCCCTCCACCACGTTAAGGTGGCAGTTCAAGGAGGGGCCTCCCGGAAGGAGGCCCCTCCCGGAAGTGAGTGATGAAATGGGAGAATGACTGAGTGACTGTTCCTTTCGCATCCCAAAGAGCCCGGGCCCAGAGAAGTGCACGTCCAGCGAGAAGTGAGATAACGAACGCGATTTTCGCTCTATCCGAGGTGAACAGTGGAGCTTGCAACTCCATAAACAACTCACATTGAAGCAAAAACCCGCTGCACTCCCCCTCCTCGCCAGAGTAGGTCGCTGGTCGGGCCATGGGACATACAGAGGCAGATGAAGAAGCCGAAGAAGAAGAACTGATGGCTGGGGAAATGACAGGTGGAATGATGTTCGCGGCTCCAGCCAACGCTGAAGCTTCCACTCCGCCGTCACCTGTTGGATCTTGCCTTGTGGTCTGGTCTTCTGTCACAAAGCAGAAGGAGACGAACAGGTAACGTAAACAGTGTTTATTGAACAGTAATGTTATGGTAAAAGGTAGCAGGTGAGTAACCGGATGTAAACAGTTTCTGATGAGTTTTGATGATGAAAGTGAACCAGTCTCTTATCTGTGGCAGGTTTGGAGTTTGATGAAGGATCCAGATGACAGAAGGCGGACAGAGGGAACCGGGTGACTGACTGAAGAAGACGGAAGATGGTCCTGGTGGAAGTATGATGAAGGTAAGTAGTTCGTTGGTAATCAGGTAGGTGGATAGCGATCTCAGAGAAGGAGTCAGGTAGTCGGTAGTGCAACGACGAGACCAGACAACTGGCAGAGTGAAGGAGTGTGGTATATGAAGGGAGCGGGTGATGCGGGATGATGATGTGCAGGTGGTGAGGACAGGTGATGGTGATTAGTACTCAGGGGAATGGGAACGAGTGGGCGGAGTGATGATGTCTGGTGTTGATGACGGTGTCTCTGTTACAGTGATCTAATTAAATAGTTTGTGCTGGTTTCGGAAGGAAGTGCAGTGTGTTCACGGCAGCAGCGCATGAGTCTCAGAGCAGCTTCATTTACAGTAAATGCTGCACCACTGCATGTGCACTCAATGTATTATTGAGCTCAACCAAGGAGACCCAAGGTCTAGCTAGGACCAAGGAGCAGGACCGGAGCACACAACGTTTGAAATGATTTTTATTAGTGCAAAACGACTAACGTTTCGACTCCCATGCGTCTTCTTCAGAGTCAAACAGTCAATGGCATCAATGTACAGATTTTAAAGAATCAGAATTCAAGGCATTGGCCACTGGCGTAGGTGTGTGTGGTACATAAATTAACCAGTGTTGTACAAGCACTCAGGTGTAGACAAAAAATAGAAAGAAAAAGAAAAAGTACACGTAAAAATATAAACCCGCTAACAACGCGCCGCTCCTCATGCAACCTGAACAGACTGAGATTAACATCTCGGGAGTTAATATAAGTGAGGGTGAGACGGAAGTGTTAAGCAAAGGTTTATCTTTTTGCCCATAACCAATTCAAACTTAAGGTAGATACTTTTAAATTTTTCCGATCACTTCAACTTAAGCATTTTTTCTCCCTTAAACTAGGCCTACCACTGGTAACTCTTGGCAGGTTATCTCCACCGTTGAGAGCAAAGAGTTACCTACTAGAGAGAATACACCTTTCAGAATGAAATCTACTTTTGTTCCCTACTTTAATCTGAACCCTTTCATTTCTACATACAAAAATCTAGTGGAAAACAAGTTTACTAAGATATGTTAAAAAGCACACCAAAAGAGAATGAATTTGTCAAATTCCAAAATTAATAGTTTGAATGAAAATAGAAAAGAGATCAGATATTCTTATTCGCCCTGCTGATAAATGATGTTTTATGTAACAAAGTTCGGGAGGAGCAGGTTCAGATAATTAACCCAATTAGCACAAGTGGAGATCAATCAGTAATCAACTCAATGACAAGGTATAAATACACAGCAGACCTACCTCTGTTCATTGACAGTTTATCAGCATCCCTCCTCCACCCCATCTCCTCACTTCTAGTTCCATCTACTCTTACCACAACCGGGGGAGTACTCTGGGGTCGGGCCGGACAGCACGCCAAATACGCATAACCTTTATTGTATTCTTTTTATGTAGATGTGAACTCGTGAAAGGAGGTTTGATTGTTGTAATGAATACTGATAAATACAACTTGAGTATCATGTCCCAACTTAATGACAAAGATTGTTATACTCCGTTAACTTGCAATCCCCTAGAACACCATAAAGCGGTGATTGATCAGTTATTAGAGAAGGCATTACAAAGGAGTTGGATCACTGAAAAAGAAAAATACTTTTTGACTGTAAAACACCATGTATGTCCCGTGTTTTATGGACTTCCCAAAATACATAAATTCCTTATTGATCCACCACTCAGACCTATTGTGTCTAGTATTGGCTGCCTAACTGAACCTTTGTCACAGTATCTCGACTTCTTGAAAAAATATGTATCTGAATTACCATCTTTTTTAGGTGACACATCCAACATATTGAGACTTTTGGATTTGTTTGAATGCGACCATGATTTCATGCTGGTAGCTTGTGACGTGCAAAATTTATATACATGCATTCCACACGAAGCAGCGACTGAGGCGTTGCTACACTTCTTTGCAAGATGGCCACTGATATAGCTCCTCCCAATGAATTCTTACTGACATTGTCGGAAGTTGTTATAATAATGCTATTTCCAATATGCGGGCTACTATTACCTACAGAAGCGTGGGGTCGGTATGGGTAGTTGTTTCGCACCGTCGTACACATGCCTAGTAATGGGTTTATGGGAAGCTAAATTTATTGATAACCCTGTGAACAACCTTTTCTTCCCTAAAATCCCTCTTTGGAAGAGATACATTGATGATGTTTTCTTCATTTGGTTGGGGACGTCGTTTGAGTTGGATAAATTCATGGCCTATATTAATTCTACTAGGGATGCATCGATCCGATACTCTGGATCGGTATCGACGCCGATCCAAGCTTTTTGAATGGATCGGATATCGGTGATGCGTGACCAATCCAAATTTGTGGTTGATGAATGAATAGCAATAAACAATGTAATAACCTACTATAAAAGCTATAATCATTATAAGAACTCAATTATTTCTTTTTAAACTTTGCCTTAAAAAATAAATACATTTAAAATATGTTGTGCTGCTTGCGCAATCACGTGTGAGTGTAACAGAAGTTGAGCGGGAACCTTTACATTCGAAGTACCTCAGCGCGTTAAACATGTCCCTGATTTGGAAATATTTTACCCTTGATACATCAGCATCGCTACTACATCGCATTTGGTATCTAAATTGTAATATTTGCAAAGCCAACGTTTCAGGAGGTGGAAGTAGTGTTTAGAATTACAATACGACAAATTTAATCAAGCATCTTCAGAACCATCACGCAAAAGAACACGAGGAGTTCGCGCAAATCAAACGGAAAAAGGACGAGTCAAAGGCAAAGCAGCTGACCGTGACATCTGCGTTTCAGAGGCAAGGAAAACTTCCAAATCAGAATCCTAAAGCTGTAAAAATAACAGAAAAGGTACTTGAATTCATTGTTCTAGATGATCAGCCCATCTCTGTTGTCGAAAACACTGGTTTCCGTCGCCTCATGGAACATCTGGAACCACGATATAGTTTGCCATCTAGAACATTTCTGAGACCGCTTTGCCTGAGCTGTATTCCAGAGTTTCCTCACACGTTGCAATTAAAAGATGTGCAGTCCTTCAGCTTCACTACAGATATTTGGAACTCCGACGTGTGCCCCATATCTCTTCTAAGTTTAACGGCACATTGGTTGAATGATAGGTATGATTTGCAGAGCGCTGTGCTACACGTAAAGGTTATGAGAGGGTCACACACCAGCAGGGCGATTTCAGATGCAATCAAAGAAATGCTTGATGGGTGGAAAATCCCTATATCCAAAGTGCATGTAGTTTTGAGGGACAATGCCAGCAATATGAAGAAAGCGATGGATGATTTGGGAGTCCCTAGTTTGGGCTGTCATTACAGCTTGCTGTTAACGAGGGACTCTTGTCCCAACGAAGCTTGATTGACGCAATTGCAAGTGCCAGAACAATTGTGGGGCACTTCAAACATTCTCCATTAGCATACTCGCGGTTGGGGGACACTCAGCGTGAACTTCAAATGCCTCTGAAACGTCTTCAGCAAGACCTCAAAACCAGACGGAACAGTACATATTATATGATTCAGAGCATCCTTGAACAGAAGCGAACCTTATGCGCCTTTGCTGCCTACCATGAGCTGCCTCTGTAAAGCATTGGGCATTACTGGAAAAAACTATGATCGTACTGTCACCATTTGAAGAACTGACGCGAACCATAAGCTCATCCAGTTCAACCACTGCGGATGTCATTCCAACAGTTTCAGTTCTGAAACGTTTGCTGTCTCAGGAGAGAGACACAGGGATTAAAACAATGAAAAGTGCACTACTACAAGCAGTCAACACACGGTTTGGTTACATCGAGGATGAACCACTTTACGCCGCTGCCACTTTACTTGACCCACGGTACAAAGACAGGTAAGCTAAAAGTCTATGCACACATACAATGTCACTTGCACGATAAAATATATTTTCCATTATACAACTTTAACGATGACAACGTTCTTGTTTTGTTGTAAATAAGATTAATATTATCAGGCTATTATTACTATTATTAAAAAACATATTTTCAAGTTTATATCAGTTTCGTTTAATTAATTTGAAAGGTTTAGTCATTAACTTTGTCATTAACTTTTTATGCTAAAATATTCTGCAGATTTATGTTCGTTTTAATGTGAAGCCGTCCAAAGCATTATGCATTAGTCACAAATTAGTAGAACAATCACATTATATATAATTAGTTTTTTCATTCTGAAGATTAGATTTTTTTTTTAAGTGACTGGATGACAGATAACGACCACTTATAATTGTATTATATATGATCAAATTTGGCCTTTATATAAATTATTTATTGTAGTTGCATGTTTGTAATTTCTATTCGTTATGTCTGACCATGAAAATTGTCTGTGGTTTGTTTTGAGACATCAAATAAGGCTTTATTTATTCAGAAAAATAAGTAATTATTTTGTTAACTTTTTTTTCACCAATCAATAAAAAGAAAAGTAATTACACTGCTGCTTGTAATTTTATGCATCTGTAAATCATTTCATTGACAGATGCACTTTGAACGCAAAACAAAATAAATGCATTCATTTTTAATTAGTTACGAAGAAACAATAAATAAATAAAAAAGGATGAAGATAAATGATAATGATAGATAGGTTATCTTATTTCATTACAAGATGACAACTGCCAACTTTGGTATACCTGTATAATGACCATGTAACATTAGTATAAAATAGACTATTCTGCATGTTTTGTCTCAGATGCTTTTCAAATGCAGACGCTGCCAGGCATGCAAAAAATGCCCTGATACAAGAGGTCGAGAAGATGGAAGATGCACTGAAGAGGAGGACTACTACTGCCTTAGCTGCTACAGCAGATCCAGCAGAGAAGGTTTCTCATGCAGAAGGAAGTCAAGCGCGTCAAGCGGACACACAAGCAAGAGCACCTTCATGATGATGTTCGGTGAAGTTCTCAAGAAGCAAGAAGAACCTGGAGGAGTAATCACGAGTGCTCTTCTTCAAATACAGACGTATATGACAGAGCAAATTATCCCTCGGTCTGAAAACCCGTTCCAATACTGGGCAGTGAACAAGCTTCGGTTCCCTGGCCGTGCTGCTCTGCATCAGTCCTCTCTCTGCCCCCTGTACCAGTGTTGAGAGTGAAGGACTGTCCAGCACTGCCTCCTGCATTCTAGATGAAGGAAGGAACCCACTAAAAGCAGAGAGCAGAAGTGCTAATACTCCTAAAACAAATCCTGCCAATGATGATCAAGTGAATCCTGAAGCAGGTTTATGTTACTGGTGAACTCTAGACTTGGTTGTTACATTAGTGTTTGTTCACTATTTTTCATGAGTGTAAGTATACTTCATAATAAGCACTGTGTTGCAGCTTGCTACCGTTCTGATTTAAGATTCATTTAGAATATAAATTGTTGGATTGTCTTCAGAAAATAATTTAATTTGATAATTGCAGTAAATATTGTCAAGATTGTTTGTGATACAACTAGTAAGTGTTGAAATTACTGTTAATTTTGCGCATCATTCAGTTTTCTTAATAAAGTTGTCAACCATAAATGTTTTTCCCCTTTTTCATCAAGTAATGTGCAGTCAGATTTTGTATTCCTTTCTTTACTTAATATAAATAAATCTTAATGACCAAGTGAATTGTATACTTTCTTTAGTTTTGAAGGTAACCCCCCCCCCACACTGATATCGGATTGGTATCGGCCGATACTCAGAATTTTGGTATCGGATCGGATCGGTTTTGAAAAAGCGGTATCGTTGCATCCCTAAATTCTACCACATCCTTCTTGAGATTCACAGTAGAACATTCTACAGATAATATTAACTTCGTGGATTTGACTATTTACAAAAATTCTCAAGGAGGTTTAGAAACATCGATCTATCGGAAACCTCTTAGTAGAAATACCCTTCTCAGAGCAGATAGTCATCGCCCCAAACAACTTATTAGAAGTATTCCCACTCTGCTTCTCCACAGACTTCTCTCCTATTGGTGGAGAAATAAAGCATGTCATCAATAAACACTGGCACATTTTGCAGAGTGATCCAGCTCTTAGAGATGTATGCGCAGAACCGCCTCGTATTTCGTTTAAGCGTCCTCGCTTGGTTCACAGGTTGGTTCACACGACCATAAGCCCTCCACCAAAACCTACACGGTTGCCTGCCCCTCCCTTGGGTTTTTACAGATGTGGGCATTGTACCCATTGTTCTAACTCAAATGACACAAAGCAATTTTCCCATCCCCAGTCAGGTAAAAAATACAAGATTAACTCATTCATTAATTGTTACACCACCCACGTGATTTACATGTTGAAATGTCCATGCGGTTTGATATATGTAGGTCAGACTAAACGGCCCCTTAAAATACGTATTGTAGAACACAAAGCAGCAATTCGGAACCATAATATGGACTATGCAATTGCGAGGAATTATGTACAAGCTAATCATGGCTCCAATGCCTCCTGTAAAAAATTCTACCCTCGCAACGTGGAGGCGATATAGTGAAGTCCCTACTACAAAGAGAAGCTTTTTGGATTTTCACTCTTAACACAGTGGAACCTAATGGTCTTAATGACGAACTGGGTCTCTCATGCTTTTTATAATTCACATTTGGAGGCACTTGTTTACACGTTCTTAGCGGGTTTATATTTTTACGTGTACCTTTTCTTTTTTTGTCTACACGGGAGTGCTTGTACAACACTGGTTAATTGATGTACCACACACACCTAGGCCAGTGGCCAATGCCTTGAATTCTGATTCTTTGAAATCTGTACATCGATGCCATTGACTGTTTGACTCTGAAGAAGACGCATGGGCGTCGAAACGTTAGTCGTTTTGCACTAATAACGTTTTGCACTAAATTAAAAATGATTTAAAGCCTTGTGTGCTTCGGTCCTGCTCCTTGGTCCTAGCTAGACCTCGGGTCTCCTTGGTTGATTCCTCCGTCCTGTTTCCCGTGAGCACCAACCAGCCTGAAGCGCAAGTGACCCCCTTTTACTGCATTATTGAGGTCAACCTGCAACTTTACTACTCCTGTGTATCCAATTTAAGTTACATACATTTTGGTCTTGCATTGATGTTACATTTGTAGCATTTTTGCACTTTGACCGTCAGTTTGAGATATAGGCTATATTTGAGTATTGTATCTTTAGATAGTTTACAAAATAAAACTACTCTTATCATAATTGTATTGCATTGTGTTTTTTTAAAACCCAAACATTGTACTTAAAACATTATTCATTAACAATTATTCAGTTATTTGTTATACTAAACAAATCAAAAGCAGTTTCAATGTTACTAATTACTAATAACTAATAAGTTACTTTTTGATAGGAATTTGTAGTGTAGCTAACTCAGAAGGGTAGCTTGACTGTAATAATTAATAATAATAATTATTAATTTGTTACATTTAAATAGCGCTTTTTCGGAGACCTCAAAGCGCTTCACATATGGAAGGGGGGAATCTCCTCAACCACCACCAGTGTGCAGCTCCACCTGGATGATGCGATGGCAGCCATATTGCACCAGAATGTCCACCACACACCAGCTTACTGGTGGAGAGGAGACAGTGATGAAGCCAATCAGTATATGGGGATGATTAGGAGGCCACGATGGACAGAGGCCACTGGGCATATTTTGGCCAGGACACCTGGGTTACATCCCTACTCTTTCGAAAGACATCCTGGGATTTTGAATGACCACAGAGAGTCAGGACCTCGGTTTAACGTCTCATCCGAAGGACGGTGCTCTTTGAAAGTATAGTGTCCCCGTCTTTTTTATCTTTTTATGAGTACATAGTAGTTAAAGACACCTAATATAAAGTGTGACCAATGTTTCTTTCGTTGATATGATAGTGGCATCTAAACTTATAAAAAACTTATCATCATGGAAATAATTGAAAACATCTTTATCTGAAAAATAACATTGTAGAATAATAATTAAAAATATTGAATAGTAATAGACAAAGCTTGATGTATATACAGTATAAATGTATTATTTATTTAGCTTAAATTATGTTTTTATTTCATTTAGGGACATTCATTGCAGTTGCACCACCTGACTTTTCCATCTATTTTTACGCTGAACAGGCTTCTACTCAGATGCCTATGCTACCAAGATCATACATAGACTTTTTAAATGCAATAAAGAAATTTATGATAAAATAGCATTTCCCTAATTTTGTTATTTGTTGTACCACCTGACATGAACCTACCCGTACTTGAAAGTAGCTGCTTTTATCAGTATTTGTGAGAGATCTGCAAGCCTTTTCTCTCTGGCACAGGGATCAGTTGAGCTCCTCTGGATGATGGGTTATCATGCTTATTACCTTGTCACTTCATAATAAAAGACCCATGTTTGCAGTTGTGCCACCCTGACATTTGACAATATACAAATTCCCAGACAAAAGCCTGAGTTTCTCCCAAGTTATTTTTCCCCCAAGTTAGGTTACACTTAATATTCAACAGTACTATTGATTTGACTGCACTGATACTATTGGATGACATCACTATTTTTTGCAGAACTGCTTTATAGATGAAATAAACAAATTTATTAATTGATGATCTTTACAACAGAACTGAATCAACAGACTTTGGCTGAACAATGACACTATTTTCTTTTAGAGCTGCTGTACAGCCGAAATGAACACTGTTTGCATCATTTATCATAATTTTCCTGTTATCACTGTAAATCTGCTTTGAAAATATTTGTATTATATAAAGCGCTATAGAAATAAAGTTTTTAAATTACCTCAACAACTTTAAACTACTGGTATCCGTTCCTCGGATGAGATGTTAAACCCAGGATGTCAGGATACTCGTGCATCCTGGCCAACATTTCCCATTGGCCTCTGTCCATCATGGCCTCCTAATCATCCCCATATACAGTGGGGAGAACAAGTATTTGATACACTGCTGATTTTGAAGTTTTTCCCACTTACAAAGCATGTAGAAGTCGGTAATTTTTATCATAGGTACTCTTCAAATGTGAGAGACAGAATCTAAAACAAAAATCCGGAAAATGACATGATTTTTAAGTAATTTGCATTTTATCGCATGACATAAGTATTTCGGGGCTGTCTCTGGGCAAGACGGACTCTCAGCTCCTCCAAAGATCTTCTATTGGGTTCAGGTCTGGAGACTGGCTAGGCCACTCCAGGACCTTGAGATGCTTCTGGCTGTGTTTCGGGTCGTTATCATGCTGGAAGACCCAGCCACAACCCATCTTCAATGCTCTTACTTGTTGTTGTAGGAGGTTGTTAGCCAAGATCTCACGATACACGGCCTCATCCATCCTCCCCTCAATACGGTGCAGTCGTCCGGTCCCCTGTGCAGAAAAGCATCCCCACAGAATGATGTTTCCACCTCCATGCTTCACGGTTGGGATGGTGTTCTTGGGGTTGTACTCATCCTTCTTCTTCCTCCAAACACGGCGAGTGGAGTTTAGACCAAAAAGCTCTATTTTTGTCTCATCAGACCACATGACCGTCTCCCATTCCTCCTCTGGATCATCCAGATGGTCATTGGCAAAATTCAGACGAGCCTGGACATGCGCTGGCTTGAGCAGGGGGACCTTGCGTGCGCTGCAGGATTTTAATCCATGTTACTAATGTTTTTTCTTTGAGACTGTGGTCCCAGCTCTCTTCAGGTCATTGACCAGGTCCTGCCGTGTAGTTCTGGGCTGATCCCTCACCTTCCTCATGATCATTGATGCCACATGAGGTGAGATCTAGCATGGTGCCCCAGACCGAGGGACATTTACCGTCATCTTGATCTAATAATTGCACCAACAGTTGTTGCTTCTCACCAAGCTGATGCCTATTGTCCTGTAGCCCATCCCAGCCTTGTGCAGGTCTACAGTTTTATCCCTGATGTCCTTACACAGCTCTCTGGTCTTGGCCATTGTGGAGAGGTTGCAGTCTGTTTGATTGAGTGTGTGGACAGGTGTCTGTTTGATTGAGTGTGTGGACAGGTGTCTGTTTGATTAAATGTGTGGACAGGTGTCTGTTTGATTGAATGTGTGGACAGGTGTCTGTTTGATTGAGTGTGTGGACAGGTGTCTGTTTGATTAAATGTGTGGACAGGTGTCTGTTTGATTGAGTGTGTGGACAGGTGTCTGTTTGATTGAGTGTGTGGACAGGTGTCTGTTTGATTAAATGTGTGGGCAGGTGTCTGTTTGATTGAGTGTGTGGACAGGTGTCTGTTTGATTGAGTGTGTGGACAGATGTCTGTTTGATTGAGTGTGTGGACAGGTGTCTGTTTGATTAAGTGTGTGGACAGGTGTCTTTTACACAGGTAACGAGTTCAAACAGGTGCAGTTAATGCAGGTAATGAGTGGAGAACAGGAGGGCTTCTTAAAGAAAAACGAACAGGTCTGTGAGAGCCGGAATTCTTACTGGTGGGTAGGTGATCAATGCCCGATTGCATAAAGCACCTTAAGTTTTCCCCTTAAGTATGACACTTAAGGGGCGATTTCCCCTTACCTAAGAGAATAATTTAAGGGTGTTGCATATAATCTCTTAAACGATTCTCTTAGGTAAGGGAAACATTTAAGTGTTTCACGACAGCGATCCTGGATTCACGTTATAAAAGTCTGTTGTTGCCATAGATATGCAAAACACTAACAATAGCGGGAAAGAGCCCCCGCAACCCGGTGAACCACTCTGCTGACAGACGATTTATGAACGTGGAAAACATCTCCCACTATCGTCTGAAAACTCCCAGTTGCAAAAAAACGCAGTGCTATAAGCAGTTGTAACACCGCGATGTGTGACACGGTCAAGGTCGCCGTCTAGTTTGTTAGTGATGTCAAATATTGCGCGTCGGTCAAAACGGTATTCTTGCAACAATTTTTCATCGCTAAGATGGTCCAAAGGGTTCTCCCTATCCCTAAAAATTCTTCTTGGCACATAATGATCTTCAGCTGGTTCCATAAATTCAGCCATGTCGTCTTATTTTTTGTCCGCGTTACTCTTAAGGTTACGATTTCCAAACCTTATGTTATACTTAGGGAAATGACCGTTAAGGGGTTTTATGCAACACTTAACGCTTTTTAAGGGATTACTTAAGTGAAAAAACAGCATTTAAGGGAAATTCTAAGTGTTTATGACGTTTCACTTAAAAAAACGTTAAGTAACACTTAAGGGTATTTTTCTGCAACACCCTTAGGTTTAAGGGAACCATAAGGGCGAACTTAAGGGAAAATTTCACTTAAGGTGCTTTATGCAACCAGGCACAAATACTTATGTCATGCAATCAAATGCAAATTAATTATTTTTTTCAAAATCATACAATGTGATTTTCTGAATTCACCAGTAAGCTGGTTTGTGGTGGGCGTTCTGGCACAATATGGCTGCCGTCGCATCATCCAGGCCTTGTCCACACGAACACGGGTAGTTTTATAACCGTGACTTTTTTTACGCGGTTCGCCCGTTCGTCCACACGGAAACGCAGTATCAGGTCACTGAAACTGAACATTTTTTAAAACCCCTGCCAGGGTGAGGATTTTCAGAAACGCCGGTTGCAGTGTTGTCGTGTAGACAGTAAAACCGGAGTTTTTGCCTTGCGACGTCAAAGTGTGCGCCGTTATCCGCTGTGTTTGACGTCAGATTGTGCGCCGCTGACGGCTTCTGATTGGCCAGCGTGGCTTTACGGTTAGGGTTATATCGCCGCCTGCTGGTGTGGAATGCTCTTGACGGCGCTTGATAGGGTGTTTTTGCGTTTTAATGTAGACAGATTTTTTCAAAAACGCAGGAGGAAAAACTCCGGTTATAAAAATACCCGTGTCCGTGTGGACATGGCCCCAGGTGGATGCTGCACTTTGGTGGTGGTTGAGGAGATTCCCCCTTCTATGTAAAGCGCTTTGATTGCAGAGAAAAGCACTATATAAATGTAATGAATTTGTTTAAATAAAAGGTTTTTCAAAAAAATGATGCCATAGTATTTTATTTTGAATTTCTTATTATTGAAACACTACTTTCTTATTCTGTTCATGTCTGCGGACTTTTTTGCCACCTGACATTTTGGGGGTTCTTTAAAAAAAAAAGAGAAATATATTATTTGAATGTACTTATAATGAATTCAAACTACATAGGTTTTATATTTATATATTGTTCCATTCTGTGCCGATCCGGCCCAGTCGCTACGGATATGGTTCACTGTGGGACTGAGAACAGAGCTCTTTGCAATCGAATACAAATAAGTATGAGATGTAAATAGCGACCGCGTTATGGAGGATGATTAAGTATATATCAGATATTACTTTTAATTTTATTATTAACTTGTGTTTACTTCGCTCAAATAGGCCAGACACAGAGAAACTGGAGGCAGGCTCAAGTGTAAAACACATTTAGACATTTTCATGGCTAAAGTCTTATTACACTGCATTCAGCACAAACTCTGCTACAATAATATATCAGCAGCATGTATGTAAAAGTTTGTAGTTTTGAGATAATAACATTTATGCGTGGTTTGTGAAAATTACCAAACTGAATTTTTCTTCGCAAGGCTTTTGAAAATTGTATCACGTAGCCTAGAATATTTGCTCCAAAACTATGTGAATAATACAGATAAGACAATATATTGATTTAAAATTTGTATGACATGTCTTGTGTAAGAAAGCTTTATGCGAGGAGGCGTTAACCACCCATGAATATTGAGTGTTTCACACCTGAGAGAGACAAAGTCCCTCCCATAATGGCCCTATTAGGAGCTCTCAGGCACTATCATTATGAGGAACCTTGCACAAAGAATGAGGAGATTTAAAAAAGAATGGCTTTTTGATTGTTTGAATTTATTTACAACACAACATAATCCAAAGATACACAACAAATGGCAAAAAAAGCACATTATTTAACACACTGAACTAAAGACAGAGACTTAACCAGTCACACACCTTTCCTTTCCTGAAACATAGTACATACCTGTCATTTCCCAGGTGTTTGATTTTTCACTTTACCTCGTCATGCTCATGTTGAAGTCAGCAGGACGGGTAGCTACCTAAAAAAATATATATATAAAAAAGCTGTGAACATGCTGATATCAAGAAGAAACCAGGCCTGCTTGATTGTGGGAATACATTTTAGATTTCTGGTGAAAATTCCTTTTTAAAATTTACAAAATACACACACACACACACATATATATATACATATTTGTTGTACCTTATAGGCCTGCAGGGCTAAATAAAATAATAATAACAATAGAATAGCAGGCATCGTTAAAAAAGATTACTTCAGCACTATACTAGAGAAAAATATATTGATTATCATATGTTACTTCAAATGTTTACAATCGATATGACGTTATGAAATGAGATTGGAGTAAAATCATGGTGCTTTTTGCTTTTCAAACGCACGTCGCGCGACTGACTCAAACTCTCACAGCGCGTGCAGGGAACATTCACTGAAGCATCTAGCAACAGTTCAATGGCAATGTGAAGTTTATATGCAACAATAACACTAACTAATATAATTCTGAATTATTTCTTACCTTAAAATCGTTCTTGTCTTCAAATCGTGTTCTTCTTCTTCTGATGTAACTCCAATAATCTCGCAGCGTGTCTTCCAAACTCGACAAACAGCAGAGGACTGATGAAGTTTGCCGGCGCTTTGTTGTTGAGGTAATGGGGGCGTTCGCGCGACACATGGACGATTTGCATCTCTATATGTTTTGCGCGTGTGGGTGTGGTCACATTAAAACTAATGAGCAATGGTTAGAGAAACTGAATATCTTGGTTTTATACAAATTACTTAAACAGAGAATATTTGTTTTCGTTTTGAATCAGATCATTTAAAACTACACACTTAAATGATTATAAATATATAGAGCTCACAAATGTGTGACAAGTATTCGCTGAGTTTTGTTTATGTTTAGAGACGTGCTCAAGAAGAAAAAGTTCACGAGACGGAGAGGCAGAAAGCACACCCTGTTTAATTTCTTTATTTTACAAAAGCACAACGTTTAGTTTTGATTGTAAGTGGACACATACAAAAGTAGACATCTCACAGATTCTTTTTTCATTTTTATTAAGTCTGTATGACCATACCTGACGGAGTATTTTAAGTCTATTCAACTGCTATGTGAAAAAAATCGCGAAAATCACGCCAGCGTGATTGCCGACCCCAGAGGGTTAACTCTATATCCATGACTCTACTGTTATAGGATGTGTTGTTGAATGTGTGCATATGCATGTAGACTTGTCATATTTGCGACATGTTTCCGAACAGAATCGTCCATCTGTAATCACCTGTGCTCCTGCCAGCAAGCGGCCCTGCAGTCTGTCCAGCTGCCACATGTGTCCTAATGCCTGCACATCTGGATCCAGCAGCAAGACCAACGGTAGCTCATCTACCAATGAATGTGTAATCACAAGTGTGTGTTCTAACTCTGAGTGAGCAGCACATCATTACCAGCTAGTGTGGTTATAAATCTTACAATAAAATTACAACTGCTTTTCTATACAATTTGTAGGTGGTAATTTAATGATTGATTCTTGAAATGACTCCCATGAAAATCCCTAATGTATTCTGTGCTTTTGGTCCTCTGATTACGTGATCTCTCTGTTCCTCAGCAGACTCTGAGTGTGACCCTGTGATTGAGGAGCATTTCCGGCGCAGTCTGGGCAAGATCTACGAGGAGCCTGTCTCTAACCTGTCCATCACAGGCTCCGTCGACGACCACTTCACTAAAGCACTGGGGGACGCCTGGACACAGATCAAAGCCAGGGGCCACAACGGGGCTGCACCAAACCACGAGGGGCGCTGTTAAACCAACTCAAGCTCACACACATGAACCTGTTCAGGTCGGATCACTTCAGAGGTGTAGGCAAGACCCACACCATTGCAGCATTCATTTCAATACGCCTTATTGAGCTATAAATAACTATTTTTAATATGTCATGCTCTTTATATGTTCCATGTCTCTTTATCTAATGTGTGAATAACTTTAAGCAGAACTGCCAACTGAAAGCAGTGAGGATATAAACAATATTGCAAAATCTTTATGGACTGACATTGTGTTGTGTCAGAGGAAACCTGACATGAAAAATGGTAACGTTTGATCTCATCACTTGTTCAATAAAGTCAAATAAATTAAAAGGTGTTAAAACAACTGTTAAATATTACTGAAATGAAGCTGCAATAAATTCAGCACTTTGCTTTAAGAATGTGCTGCTTCTTGGACAGACAGGCCTTGGTCTGGGTCTCGAGGATAGATCTTGTTCTGGATCTGGTCTTGAAGGGTCCAGTCTTGGTCTGGGTCTCGAGGATAGGTCTTGTTCTGGATCTGGTATTGAAGGGTCTAGTATTGGTCTGGGTCTCGTGGATAGGTTTTGTTCTGGATCTGGTCTTGAAGGGTCCAGTCTTGGTCTGGGTCTCGAGGATAGATCTTGTTCTGGATCTGGTCTTGAAGCGTCTAGTCTTGGTCTGGGTCTCGAGGATAGGTCTCTGTTCTGGATCTGGTCTTGAAGGGTCTAGTCTTGGTCTGGGTCTTGAGGATAGGTCTTGTTCTGGATCTGGTATTGAAGGGTCTAGTCTTTGTCTGGGTCTCAAGGATAGGTCTTGTTCTGGATCTGGTCTTGAAGGGTCTAGTCTTGGTCTGGGTCTCGAGGATAGGTCTCTGTTCTGGATCTGGCTTTGAAGGGTCTAGTCTTGGTCTGGGTCTCGAGGATAGATCTTGTTCTGGATCTGGTCTTGAAGCGTCTAGTCTTGGTCTGGGTCTCGAGGATAGGTCTCTGTTCTGGATCTGGTCTTGAAGGGTCTAGTCTTGGTCTGGGTCTTGAGGATAGGTCTTGTTCTGGATCTGGTATTGAAGGGTCTAGTCTTTGTCTGGGTCTTGAGGATAGGTCTTCTTCTGGATATGGTCTTGAAGGGTCTAGTCTTGGTCTGGGTCTCGAGGATAGGTCTCTGTTCTGGATCTGGTTTTGAAGGGTCTAGTCTTGGTCTGGTTCTCGAGGAAAGGTCTCTGTTCTGGATCTGGTCTTGAAGGGTCTAGTCTTGGTCTGGGTCTCGAGGATAGGTCTCTGTTCTGGATCTGGTCTGGAAGGGTCTAGTATTGGTCTGGGTCTCGAGGATAGGTCTTGTTCTGGATCTGGTATTGAAGTGTCTAGTATTGGTATGGGTCTCGTGGATAGGTCTTGTTCTGGATCTGGTATTGAAGGGTCTAGTCTTGGTCTGGGTCTCGAGGATAGGTCTTGTTCTGGATCTGGTCTTGAAGGGTCTACTCTTGGTCTGGGTTTCGAGGATAGGTCTCTGTTCTGGATCTGGTATTGAAGGGTCTAGTCTTGGTTTGGGTTTTGAGGATAGGTCTTGTTCTGGATCTGGTCCTGAAGAGTCTAGTCTTGGTTTGGGTCTTGAGGATAGGTCTTGTTCTGGATCTGGTCCTGAAGAGTCTAGTCTTGGTCTGGGTCTTGAGGATATGTCTTGTTCTGGATCTGGTCTTGAAAAGTCTTGGTCTGGGTCTCGAGGATATGTCTTGTTCTGGATCTGGTATTGAAGGGTCTAGTCTTGGTCTGGGTCTCGAGGATAGGTCTTGTTCTGGAATCTTGTCTTGAAGGGTCTACTCTTGGTTTGGGTCTTGAGGATAGGTCTTGTTCTGGATCTGGTCCTGAAGAGTCTTGGTCTGGGTCTCGAGGATAGGTCTTGTTCTGGATCTGGTCCTGAAGGGTCTAGTCTTGGTCTGGGTCTCGGGGATAGGTCTTGTTCTGGATCTGGTCTTGAAGAGTCTTGGTCTGGGTCTTGAGGATAGGTATCTGTTCTGGATCTGGTCTTGAAGGGTCTAGTCTTGGTTTGGGTCTTGAGGATAGGTCTTGTTCTGGATCTGGTCCTGAAGAGTCTAGTCTTGGTCTGGGTCTCAAGGATAGGTCTTGTTCTGGATCTGGTCTTGAAGAGTCTTGGTCTGGGTCTTGAGGATAGGTCTCTGTTCTGGATCTGGTCTTGAAGGGTCTAGTCTTGGTCTGGGTCTCGAGGATAGGTCTTGTTCTGGATCTGGTCTTGAAGGGTCTTGGTCTGGGTCTCGAGGATAGGTCTCTGTTCTGGATCTGGTCTTGAAGGGTCTAGTCTTGGTGTGGGTCTTGAGGATAGGTCTTGTTCTGGATCTGGTCCTGAAGAGTCTAGTCTTGGTCTGGGTCTCGAGGATAGGTCTCTGTTCTGGATCTGGTATTGAAGGGTCTAGACTTGGTTTGGGTTTTGAGGATAGGTCTTGTTCTGGATCTGGTATTGAAGGGTCCACTCTTGGTCTGGGTTTCGAGGATAGGTCTCTGTTCTGGATCTGGTATTGAAGGGTCTAGTCTTGGTTTGGGTCTTGAGGATAGGTCTTGTTCTGGATCTGGTCCTGAAGAGTCTTGGTCTGGGTCTCGAGGATAGGTCTTGTTCTGGATCTGGTCCTGAAGGGTCTAGTCTTGGTCTGGGTCTCGAGGATAGGTCTTGTTCTGGATCTGGTCTTGAAGAGTCTTGGTCTGGGTCTTGAGGATAGGTCTCTGTTCTGGATCTGGTCTTGAAGGGTCTTAGTCTTGGTTTGGGTCTTGAGGATAGGTCTTGTTCTGGATCTGGTCCTGAAGAGTCTAGTCTTGGTCTGGGTCTCGAGGATAGGTCTTGTTCTGGATCTGGTCTTGAAGAGTCTTGGTCTGGGTCTTGAGGATAGGTCTCTGTTCTGGATCTGGTCTTGAAGGGTCTAGTCTTTGTCTGGGTCTCGAGGATAGGTCTTGTTCTGGATCTGGTCTTGAAGAGTCTTGGTCTGGGTCTTGAGGATAGGTCTCTGTTCTGGATCTGGTCTTGAAGGGTCTAGTCTTGGTGTGGGTCTTGAGGATAGGTCTTGTTCTGGATCTGGTCCTGAAGAGTCTAGTCTTGGTCTGGGTCTTGAGGATAGGTCTCTGTTCTGGATCTGGTCTTGGAGGGTCTAGTCTTGGTCTCGAGGATAGGTCTCTGTTCTGGATCTGGTATTGAAGGGTCTAGTCTTGGTCTGGGTCTCGAGGATAGGTCTTGTTCTTGTTGTACACCTCTACTATAAATGTAAACTTTGAAGATGATGGCCAAACAAAGAAACGCTTAATTTTTATTAACATTAGAGTGTCTTTGGGTTTTCAAGAAGTGTCATGTGTTGAGGTGTTTCATGTTTGAGTTGTTGAGCTGAATTTGATAAGAGTCATGATCTATCGAACAAACGTTCAAGGGCTTTTAACTATTTGTGTCCAAAGTTTGGAAACTCCAAAATCAATATTAAAAAAATATATATATTTTATTTTATTAGTTTTGCATAAACAAAATGAACTCAAGACCAGAAATAGAAAATTATTTTCATGAAAATCTCCCAAAATTCTCCTAAAAAATAAGTACAAAATTACAACAATTGCTACCACGATAAATGTTGTATTACAGTTGGATTAAGATCTGATTAATTGACATAAAATAATGTTCAAAAAAATCTAAATGGTTCCAAGCAAAATGCAATGAGCTTGTTTTTTCTTGCTCTCACCTTTCTTTAATGCATGACTTTAAAACTTGAATAGTTGGTATCGGATCAGTTGTACATGTTCTTTACACTTTTCACTAAGCAACTGCTGGGACAGTGTTTTCTGTATTTTTAAAGTGTCATGAGTGTGTCGGCAGCTGGCTTGACATTGACACATGCAGCATCTCTAGCTTGATCGAGTTACACTGCCGTGACACATTCCTGCAATGATCAACTACATTAAACCTAGCAAGTATTTTTTTATATTTTAATTAAAAGTGTATAACACTACTTCATGTTGTATTATGCTGGCATTAAATGACATCAAATCTAGTTAACACTGCTGTGATTATTGGGTTATTAATCCATCTGCTGAGACAGTTACTGTAAACTCGGGATCTCTCTAATCCTCCTCTTTTGGAAACACAATAGTGGACTATTTCCTTCTTCTGTTGGAGCAATTGATTGTTGACTTTTCTTATTATTATTTGTTGACTTTTAGTAACCAGAGCTATGTTCAAAAAAGAAAGTGTGTGTGTGTGTGTGTGTGTGTGTGTGTGTGTGTGTGTGTGTGTGTGTGTGTGTGTGGTGTCAATGCAGTATACACACTAAATGATTTAATTTCCTCATCTCGTCTTTCTTTTTTCCTTTTGTGAAGCAACACAATTTTTTTTCAGAATGTAAAATATGACGATCATTACACTGTGTGATGAATAAATATATCGTTTCTCATAGCAAATAGTCTGTCATTAACTGTTGTGTATCTTTTTTTTCCTTGTAATATAACCGTCAGTTGTTCATTTAGATCAGTGGTTCTCAACCTTTTTTGGGCCAGCGCCCCCTATCCAATATCCAGGTCCCTGACCGCCCCCCCCCCAGCCCACAAACACACCACACTAATGCCATGTAATGAGTTAGCAGGAACGAGTGAGAGTTAACAGATGAAATAAGTACAACATCTTAATTTATCAATACAATTTAACTATACTCCATATTGATTAATCCAAAAATCAAGGTATAAGTTACATTGGCATATCAATTCCAGTGTTTTCCACAGGATCTTTGGTAAAGCTGTGGTGGGTGTACCTCGGGCCTTCTAGGGGGGTTCGGGGGCATGCCGAATTCTGTGGATTTTAATGAAGATGCACAGAAAATTCTGTGCATTTTAATGTTAAATTCATCAATCTGGTGCACTTTGAGAGTTCAAAATTAAAAACTTTGCATTATATTTAAACTCGTGAACAAAAATCTTGCTTCCGTTGTTCTCTGAACGCCCCCCGTTGAGAACCACTAATTTAGATGTTATATATAACAGATGTAATAAGTGTAAACATGTTGAGCCATCTTACTTTGCTAAACTGGTTCTTTAGTGTTGGATTGAACAAAGTCTCATAAAACCCGTTTTATTAGTCTGTAGCTATTACTCATGTTCAGGTCAATGTGCAGTTAAATTATTCACTGTTATTTTGTTTTTAAATGGAAGATTCTGTAAAACTTACTCTCGTCTGTACCTCGTAGTGCTAAACAAACGTGTGCAGCATGTCATTATTACAATTTAATTTATCAAAAATACAGTAAAAACAGTAATATTATAAAATAGCATTACATTTTAAAGAACTGTTTTCTATTTAAATTTATTTTAAAATGTAATTTATCCAGTGATGGCAAAGCTGTTTTTTGTTTAAAATGCTTTAAAAAAAATGCTTTTTAGCAGCCATTCTTTAATCTGTCGATGTCACACGATCCTTCAGAAATCAGTTCAGTGAAAAGAGGAGCATGTTCCGGCGCAAACGTTCCCTGGTGCTATTTTGCAGTTCCAGAAAACAATTCCAGGAGAAACCGAGTCTAAAGACAGTGGTGCGTCGCGCGTCAGTCATATGCTATTTTAAGGGCGCGTGCTTGGCCATTATGTAGCGTGTTAACAACACACACACTTTGATTCTCTCATCTACACAGAAGCAGCAATTCATATTTTTGCAAATCATACATTATTACAAGGAAAAATATTAACAGACAAGGGAAATCATTGTTGTGTCCATGAAGATGTGTCCAACTAGCTTACACATTTACCCGAATTATTATACGCCTGTTTAACCGAAGCTAATTTGTGTGTGTTTCTCCATCATCCCCAATGTCACTTCTCTGTGTTTTACGGCCCTGACGAGAACGTCGGTCTCCTCGGCTGTGAACCGCTCCTGGCGTGCGCTGGCAAACCCGCCGTTATAATAGCAATCCGGCGTTATAATAGGAACAAGCGCGTCGGCTCTTAAAGGGAATGTGAGAGGACGCTCTGATTGGTTTATTTCACGTTGCGCCCAAACCACACCTATGAATAATGAAGCTACTTCAGACCAACACATTTTAGATTTGAGATCCGCCCACAAAGTTACTTGCGTTTCGCGTTTGATGCTTGTGTTCCAGATCGTTACAATAGGGCCCCAAGAGTGTGTGAGTGACTCGACCTAGAACACCCATCATGAATGATTAAGGCTTATATCATGATTAAGCACACGTTTTATAAGTAGCCTAATGCATTGATGTTTTCAAGTATTGCTTGTTTTATTCTTTCTGATACATTTAATGTTTAACTTTCAAATAATTAATATATTATCTGGATGATCTGGTTTCAGTATAGTTAAGAGGCAAGTAAACCCTTTTCAAACAAATGAAAATAATACAGTAAACATGTTACAAGAAGGGGAAAAAAGAATATTATAGATTGAAAGGAGGCACAATTGACTAAATGATTTTGTATTTGTCAAAATGAAAGAAAGGCGCAATCTAGCCATTGTACATGGGTTACAGGGACAATCATATATGAGATATCACTAGATTACACAATTCAGTCTAGTGTGTGGATGAGCCAGCAGAGGTCAGTGTAGACCTAGCATTGATTCATTCTGCAACATATTAAACAAAGATGCATTCTCATTCATTATCACAATTCTTAGCTATATAGCTTTATTGATATATATATATATATATATATTGTTATATAACAAAAATAGCTATAAGAAAAGTTTTTCACTGTCACTATTAAATATTGTAAAAAAAATTAAATATGACTATATTTTTGAATGTTGAAAAACATATATATAACCTCCCCATGCAACACTTTGTTTTCTTCCCCAAAACTCAAAGGAGCAAATGCGCTCCGGCTCTCCAGCATCAGAACTGATCAGAACAAGATTTCCCAGCAGACGAGCTCGTTCCTCACAGCTTTACAGGCGTGCAGGGGACAGGCTCTGGCAAATATCTGTCAAGGACACGGAGAGACACGCTGCAAGTGGAAACTGCACAAATTCAGGCCCACGCCTTTATATGCTGTAAATATACATTTAATATTCAGGTCATGTAAAGAGAGAAAGAGAGAGAGAGAGAGAATGCAGAAATGAGCACACACAGGGTGGCAAAGCAATGAAAAGAAGCGTTTTATTGCTGAGTGTGATGAGAGCACACACTGATTTCTGTAAAAGAATGATGCATCATCTATGGTTGTGAATGTACAGCTTTACCATCTCATCGTTTCTAGGGTGAGACCGCCACTGGATTTGCATAATTGCTTGATTATTTCAGCATTATCCAGCATTCTGAAGAGGATGTGTCCGCATCCTAAGGGAAAGCACATCTAAAATAGACCCTATAAGGAAGTGCAGTACATGCACAAATGTGGGATTGTGGCCTGCAGGAAAACTTGAGTCATGCTGGCGAGATCCGACTCCTACGGCTGACAGCATACCGTGCCCTATTGCTCAACACATCATCTCCACATCACCATTGCTGGAGACTATAGGTTCTCCAACCTCATGCACTGGTGTGTACAGGGATGCATCGAGAGGTTCTCGCAGAAGACTGACCTGCTGAGGAACCGGAGCTTCATTTATTGTGTCAGCGGCACTGCTGGCAATGGCATAACCTCTCCGAGACAACACGGTCAGTCCAGATCACAGTCTAAGCGTGCACACAAACAGAACCTGTCAGCCCGTCTCAGCGTCAGGCTTGGTTTCAGCATCGCTCTGCCATCGCTCATCCTCCACACACTCCTGCCGGATCTTCAGCACTGGAGATGGCTCACTGTATTGTGCAGTCATTGATTTATAGATGCAGCGATTGGATTGTTTTGGACTATTAGAGAGTCAAGATTTATAATTCTCCCTTTCAATGTGATATACTTAAATTATTCACTTCATTTTTTCAAATTTTATGTTGTAGCCTTATGGTAAAATGCATTAAATTATTTTGTTTTTCACATCATTCTACAATTCATACCCCATAATGACACAGCAAAAAGAAAAAAAAATCTGGATGAAATTCAATTGATGTGCATTTTCATCTAATAGGCCTTATAGACAGGCATGTGCCCTTCCAGATCATGTCCGACCAGAGTAAACACTAAAGTTAAAAAGAACTGCTAACAGAGACGGGACAGAATAGATCTGGGAGAGGCTACAAAAATAATAAAAAGCTAAAAGGCAAAATAAAGAGATATTCTCAATAAAAACCTGGTTCAGAGTGCTTAGGACCTCAGACCGGCCTGAAGGTCCATCTTCCACAGGACAGCGACCCTCAGCAAGGAACCGCTATACAGAGCCAATGCAGTGCAGGAGGAGTGGCTTAGGAACGACTCTGTGAATGTCCTTGCGTGACCCACCGCCTTTCTTCTGTGTGTGTGTGTGTGTGTGTGTGTGTGTGTGTGTTTGTACATACAATGTGAGGGTAAATGTATTTTTTTTTAATTCATTTAAAAAAAAAAAATCTCACATATTTATAATAAATAATAATATATTTTAGTATGCTCTTCATTTAAAGGGCAGGAAGAAAATGGTTGATATTACATATATGAAAATACTGAGTAACATTATTAATGTCTGATTCAAAAGATAAAGTGCTATCAAAGCTGACACTTCACTTGTGTAGGAACTAGAGAAACTGGAGAATTGTCAACAGTCAGGATTAGGATTTCTATTTTGCTACTATTAACAACGTCTAGGTTACTCATGTACCTGAAGAAGGGAACGGAGACGTTACGTTGATACTAGCGTACTTGGCTCTCGTCTGGGAGCCCAATCACCTCCAAGTGGTAACGGAACGAGCCAATGAACATTGACCAGTGAGATTTGCATGCTGAGTCCCCCCTACCCGGACATACGGGTATAAATAAGACCGGCATTACTCACTTCATTCAGATTTGGCTGTGGAGCCGAGACAAGAGCCCGGACATTCAGCGGTGGTTCTGGGCTGTGGAGGGGGCGTAAGGTCTCCGTTCCCGGTTACATTAGTAATCTAAACGTTCCCTTTCAGTCAGTCACGTTCAACGTTATGTTGATACTGATGTATTGGGGTCCCTATGGAAAGTGCCAAAGCCACTGAACTGTGTTACGAGTGTTGGAGATGCAGATGCTGGCAACTGCCATGTGCCAAGTTAGCAAACTGCTCCCACAATGCCGTGACTTACCCAGCGGCATTGTAAGCCCGAGAGTAGTCCTCCATACTAGACGGGTTACTTTAGGGGCGGTCGAAGCAGCGGTTCCTCCCCAGGGTGCTTTGGACCTCAATTCCCAATTTTTTTTACCTATGACCATAACGCTAACTTGTGCACCGCAATTGCTCACACCACATGTGGAGCGTCCACATGACCCTTGGCAGCCCGGCCATAGAGGGTAGTGGGACTGGAGGAGGAAGAAGAGTGGCTTCGGGCAGTATAATGCCTTCCACGTCTTCTGGACCTCCTCATGCACCTCTGGGAAGAAAGGCACTGGAGCAGTGCACGGCTGTGAATGCGCACCGCACCCAGGAGCCAATCATCCAGCTGCGAGTGTTCGGGAGGGGAACAACCCCGGAGGGGGGCAGCTCGGCTTCCACATCCTCTCCAGAGGACAAAAGCCCAGTCCCCGATGCAGAGATCGACAGCCGATGCTCATCCGGAGCGCAGAATTTTCGGCAGCTCGACGGCACATGGCATGCTAGAGGAGTGGGGGGTTAATGGGGACCCAATGAAGAAGCTCCCACTGTAACCCTCAGGTCTCCCAGAGTGCTAACCAGACCCGCGGCTCTGCTGAGAGAAGCGGCGGGGGGCTGGGTATCAGGGGACTCGTGCCGCCGTGAAGAAGGAGAGTCGTGACCGCAATGCCAACATGGACATGCCCTTGCAGCGAGGACATGCATCATCCACAAACGCTCCTCAGCATGCTGTGTGCCCAGGCAATCATGGCCGTCAGATGAGGTCAGGAAACGGCCACATCCAGAGACACATGCATGAACAGACATCTTGAAAAAGACAACCGCTCGGCTCTAAACCAGCTAATTAATTAATTAATTAATAAATACATGATGTTTAATGTCAGAATATCAGCGGATCATTTAACAGTAGATAAATGCTGACCCTGCTTTAAGAGATGTACACTTTTCAGCGGGCTAGTTAGTGCCGCTCCACTGAACAGTTCTAATAAGGAAAGTGACCCAATCCCAATCTGAGCAATGTTTCTCCTCTCACGTCTCTTTGTGTTGTCTTCTGGCAGTCACACACTCAGGCATGTGTGCTAAAGATGTTACATAACTCTCCCATTCACTCATCAAAGACTGTACGGCAGGAACACGCTGCTCTCGCCAGCTTCTTCTGCATTCATTTACCTCAATACAGCACTAACACACACAGCTGTGCTCTGAAAGCAGATCTACAAGATGCACTCATAGATGCATTTTGGAAGATTTTTATGTAGAACAATTGACTGTTTCTTTAATTTCTACTCAAACTAGTGTGAGTCATCTAATCTAGTGTTGTGCAGTAAGGTAATGAAATGGTATTATACTTAATTAATGATGACAAAGAGTTTGTAATTTATTTTTCACTATTATAACTGTGTTTGAGGAGTCACAGCCTCTCTCCTGATACAGGGTTTTATCTCTTAACTAAATGAGATAACTATAGCCCTATTGGGACAGGACTGGTGTAACATGGAGAGGGGGGGTACAGTAATAATTACCAGAGCGTCTCAGTGATTTTAGTCTCGTCTGAATGTGCATCTCAGTGATCATTACGGACAATGTCAGTAAAGATTACGGCGACTTTTACCTGCAGTAAAAAGGTCCGGAAAAATTAACTCAAGTAATACTTATCCTGTGCTAATAGACTGTAAATATGTATGTAAATATTGAGTCATTTCCTGTTTAAAAGTAGTTTTCCGTGGTTTTTCAAGTATGGAGACAGTTGTGTTCTAGACGCTGGGACAAATCTGTGGCAAAACTAAAAGTATTTTCCAAGTCAAGTCACCTTTATTTATTTTGCGCTTTTTACAATACAGATTGTATCAAAGCAGCTTCACAGTGATAACATGAAAATAATACAACAAAGTTTGTTTCTAGAAGAGAATTTCGTCATCGTCCACCTTAAGTAAGGCAGATCAATAATTTTGTTGAATATTAAATGTCCCCAACCAAGCAAGCCAAATCCAAGGCAACAGTGGCAAGGCTCAGTCGGGGGCCAGTTCTCTTCTGGCCAATAAACGTACAGTGTATGATTATAGAGGGTTTTCACCGACGTCACGTTCTGGGCGGTAACCCGGGTGCGCGGCCATTATGGAGGCACTCGGATGTAAACAACAGCATGGATTGCACTGTTTATGTACTACTGAACACATTATTACTCTAATAAACCACGGAAAAAATATGTGGTAGGTGCGAAATCATATAGAGAAGGACTTAATAAGCAGGAGAGAGCGCAAAATTTTGACAAACTAAAGTTAACATGTGGTAAAGATACGAACGTTAGCTTCTCTAGCTCTTACTGCAATTCTTCCTTCTATTTATTATCCCGGCATTCGCTACGTTCAGATTGTCATTCCAAAAAAGCACATGCAATCCGTTTCAAGCTACATCCATATGTGGTTTGAAATCCTATTCAAATCGCATATCAGGACATCAGCTTCAGTCTGAATGATCGGATTCTGCGTGGAATGTGACTCTCACGCCATGTAAAATGTAAACGTCAGACGTTGTTAGAGAAAACATGCTGGAAGTCGCTGCCGAAGCAATGCTGTGTTGTTGCAAAGTGCCGGACTAGCAGAACATTATTATTTCTGAAACCGGCGCAGACAAGAGTGCGAAAAAAAGCTGTACATAACATAACACATAACCAGCGTGGCGGATACACTCTTCATGTTGTAAAATTGAAATAAGACAATATCTCTATTGCAAATGCAAACCCCTCCATCAACGCAACGTCATTGCCATATTGCCAAAGAGCTGCATGGACACACACATCAAATCTGAACAGTTGCGATACACAGTGTGGACATCATTTTAGATCAGATTCCAATCGGATACAAAGATAATCGGATTTGGACTGACAGTGTGAATAGCCATAGTTAACTACGTCAACATTTTAGCCATAGTCAACGCTTCACTTACACTTGTGGCTGATGCTGTGCCTCTCTCAACCACAAACGGCTTCTTTCATCAGTTTTTTGCACTCTTCTCTTTAACTTTTGACAGTCTGTAGAACTCGAAATGTTTTTCCCGATGCGACCGATTAGTACAGACCAAAACTCCACCAATCAGCCAAATTCAGTTCGTTCAGTTCAGTGGCATTGTTTACGTTCAGTGCCTCCAAAATGGCCGACTTCCGGATTGATGACACGTCGTGAAAACCCTCTATGATTCAGGCAGCATTAAAGATTGGATTAGAACTTTTAGAGTATTTATCCATTTCCATCTGGTTGGAAGTCGGAGTCATCACGCCAGTATGAAGAGGAGTTGTTGAGGATCAGTGCCGATGGCTGACGTTGTCGTCGCGTTCCACACACCAGTCAGATCAGAAAGAAGATCGAAAGCACTTGTTAGAGGCACGCAACATCTTTTAGAGTTAGGTAAGTGCCTATTACCAACACAATCCAATATGAAGTTAATTAATACATAATTCGATCGGACATAACTGTGTTATTTATGTTAATTGTTTTATATATAAATGTGTTTGCGCACGTGATATCAGGAAGCAGCGTAACACACACATGACGACAGGAGGGTGACTTCTGCTAGTTTTACTGAGATATCTTATCCCGTATGAATTGACCATTAATATTACAGACGTCCTGTGGTAAAATTACATTACTGGCACTGAAAAAAACTGGTTGAAGAACGTCCACTCCTCGAGGACAAAGGACCTGCTGGAAATTACCATTTGAACTCACCATTTGAGACAAAAGTCTCATCTAATCTACACTTCTTCCCCTCATCTTCCTATCAACAAAACTCACACAAGAATCTAGATGGTTTAATGTGAATTATTATCATGGAGTATAATACATGTTTAGTATCATTTGAAATGTCTCAGGGTGATTGGTACAAATGTCTCATTCCCAAAGAGTAAAACACAAGGTTTTTAAGAGTTTAGAGATAACTGACACACAAATGAAGGTAGGCAAATGGTCTCCTATGGAGCAAGGTTCTGGGGATTCGGGGCCTTCTGTACCTCAGATCAGCCCGTGATGTTGAAGGACCTCAAAGATTTCAGCTTCATGTATTTTAATGTTCGGTTTGCATCTTTTCTCTTTATTCCAGAGCATTTGATGTTACTGTATTGATTATATTTTAACTTATGAAATTGGCATGATACATTTACCTAACAGAATAAATTGTTACATTTGATTATTCTAACTGACTTTGACATTATTTTCATTTAAAGAGTTAAAAGAATAGTCAAACAGTCGCACACATTTAATGATGCACGGATATCATCAAAACCTTTTCATTTATGGAGTCAGATGAAATAACGAGAAAATACATATGAGAAAATGTATTGCATTTAATCAAAAATACTTTGCCGCGTTAAAAGACAGTAACACCTTCCCCGCTGGTCGGATGCCGGACTTTGGGCCGACCGAGCGCGGTTTACACTTGTAAAGTTAATCTCGTCCAAATAGGGCTCATGAGTGCTAAACAGAGCAAGCTATGAGATGCTGTTTCAGCCTCCGTCCAGTTAAAGGCATGTGAGGGTTGAAATAATGACATGTCTAGGCAGTGGATGCCCCCTTTAGCTATATTAACCCAGCAGAGTTTTGAAAAGCATGCAGGACAAGAAAGAAGAAGAAGAAGAAAACAATTTAAATCATTATAAACAGAAACGTTTATTTGAAATTAACCAGTTAATAACGTTAGTTTATCGTTCTGTTTAAGATTTTAATTTGGCAGTCAACCAATCATGAATTCAAATAGTACTGCCTATGTAAATGTGACTGTGGCGAGCAGGACGAGGTCGAAGGACGTGAGAGAGCGGCACGAGACCGGTGCGTCGCGCAGGTGTCGCTCATCATTAATCACGCCACCGGTCTCGCGCCGCTCTCTCACGTCCCTCGACCTCGTCCTGCTTCGCCACAGTGACGTTGAATGAAATCCAACGTGAATGAAATGAATGTGTCTCAGCTGTCAAGTCATCATAGGTAGCTTAGCCTTTAGATCTCAGGAGATTCTCCAAGGATATGTGACCAACTGTTAAAATATTATAAAAATGAATGGCAGGTAATATCCGATGTGTGTTTTGAATCCTGTGAAAATTGCAGGTTAGTTAGCAGAACCACTAGTATGCAGGACATTTTTTTTTTTTTTTAATAATTAAATACCATGCTGTGTAAGTTAGTATTGTTTTTTATGTATGGTCAAACACTTGCATGTGTCATATTAACTTTTTCCAAAATTAAGCTCAAAGGGAGTAACGAGGATTTTCATTGGCGAATGTAGGAGATTGTGTTTTGTCCGTCATTGGAATGGTCCATCTGAAGAAGTAAGTGCATCGCATTCAGTTTTTATCAACAGTTTATATTCAAAGTTTATTGTAGTTTCGTGGGTGCTCGGTTTTTCCTGTCGTTCAACACATTTGGTGAAAATTACGAGTTACAAAAGATGAAGTGCTATGCACAGGCTGTGTTGGATATGTGTAGAGGGCGAATACCAGACTGATACTCTTCATGGCTCCTCAAATATTAGCCTTGACAAACATTGTGTTTTTTGTATAAAGAAAACACTGCACTGATTCAAAGAACCAGTCTCCAAAATGTGTTACGCACTTCATTCATGATTGAGATGTGTGGAGGTTTTGCCGACAGGATCCACTGGAGTTACGAGGTTTAGTCACACGCTTTACTATCAAGCTATTTAGTATAAAGTTATATTCAAGCTCTGGCATAAAGTATAAGCAGCAAAAAAAAATGTATTGACCGGTATTGTTTGTAATCAAACCGTTTTCTGAACTGTAATGTTACAGAAGAAACGCAGAACAGAAACGTTAAAACAACGATTCTACTCAAAGTGAACCGATTTATTTGGTAACACTTTATTTCGATAGTCCCCTTTAGACATTCTACTAACTATAAGTAACTTTGCAGCTACATGTCACCTAACTCTCATTAGAGTATTAGTAGACTGTATGCTTAATATCTGCTAACTCTTTGTTTTGTTGCTCCCCCAAAAGACATTCTACTGACTATAAGTAACATGGCAACTACAAGTCAACTTATTCTCCTAACCCGAACCCTAACACCTAACCCGAACCTACCAGTCTACTGACTGTCTACTATAGTCTACTACAGTCTACTAACACTCCAATGAGAGTTATTGGACATGTAGTTGAAAAGTTACTTATACTGTAGTTAGTAGAATGTCTAAAGTGGACTATGTTGTGTATGACTGTGTTTTTAAGCCCATTTAGAAATGTAAATCTTTATCAAAAATAAGTCCATTTTTAAATATTGATCCTATGTTTATAAAGGAAAGTAACATCTTATTGATAAGTGCTTGCTATTTCATTGTTTAAAAAAATGTTGAAACACTTGAGTTGTCAGTTATGATTTATTTATAAAAGTCTCAAATCTCTCTTTTTAGTTGGTAGAAATACAAATAATGGGAATAGCACAGCTTGTATTAATTTGGTTTTGGGTGAATTTGCTGAGAAAGGTTTCATATTGAGAGTTCACACTGAGAACTCTTTAAGTTTTAGTTTCAGATCTTTTTAGAAACTCTATAGAGAACACGTGAGATTCCCTAAATATCCTTAAAGAATATGAATATGTGAGAAGCAGATTTAAACAAAAGTCTTAATTTGGGCTGAATCGAGGTCATTGTGCATGTCAGAGTTACACATCCCGTCATAACTGCTTCTCCCGTCTAGTATGGTAAGACCTTGGCACTGTTTGATGCCATAGACCAAGACATTCTGTTGGAAAGGCTTGAGTGTCACATTGACATTTGTGGGCTGGTATCAGCATGGTTTAGATCATATCTACCCGATTGCTATCAGTTTGTTTATATAAATGAAGAGATATCAGATCAAGCACTAGTTAGGTACGGAGAGCCACAGGCATCAGTATTAGGCCCTCTGCTTTTTTCATTGTGTATGCTTCCCCTCGGGGACATTATCAGGAAACATGGAATCAATTATCATGGCCATGCTGACAACACCCAGATTTTATATTTCCTCAAGAATGCATCTGATCAAAAGATGCTAGAATATAATTGGTTGTTTTATGGTTGTACCATTTCATCGTCCTCTACTGTTAAACACCTCTGTGTTATGCTTGATACCCAAATGTCTTTTGATAGTCAAATTGCTAGTGTGACTTGTGCTAGTGTGTAAAAGCAACCATGTTTCCCAATACACACTCCAATTCACCATTGCATGCATCAAAATGAATTGGCATGTTTTTTTAAGCGCACTATACATTACACAATGTTAGAACTTGCTGTATTTGGCCGAGCAGTGGTTTGGGTGGCTCGCCAATGTATTAGATTTCTCCAATACATAAAATAAGTAAGCTTTACCAGAGTTATTGTGGGGAGAATAATTTGTTGAAGGTTTGTAATGTAGCAGTCCTTCAGCAGCGATGTTAGCATGTCACCCTTCAACAATCTTAACCTGTGAGACAGAACTTTATACATGAAGACAAATGGGCTACAAACAATAGAAAACTGTTAGGGCCCCACAGGAGATCGATCTACCCTGCAATCCACTCTGAGCAATGCTGATCTTTGTCATTCACACCAGTCAGTTTCCATGGGCCATACATCTGCATGGGACATTTGGTTCACACCTTTACAGACACAGATAGAGTTGATACATCTGATGCACAGTCACAATGTAAATTAATCTGATGACTGAAAATACAAAATCTTTCAACAACTACACACACTTGCTGTGAAAGCTATATTTTAATGCATAAATAAATGCACAGGCATTTGGATTTATACTCTGCATTGGAAATATAAATGAATGCATCTTTAATAACTTTTGTGAGGTTTTTTTTAATAACTTATTTTGCTGCATTTATATAAGCCGTTCAGCTATATCAAGGAGTCCCAAAGAAAATACACTCATGTTTCTTTTCTTCTCATTTATAATAGAAGAATTTATTTAATGCACACATTTTTACAAAGAGAAATAGATCCATGAAATTGTTTTCCAGCTACTGTATGTGATGATCTCACAATCTGAAGCGTCTGTCATAGGGAAGCAACACGTGCAGTCCTGAATAATTAACAGAGGTGTCTTGTCTCTATGGACACACAGTCTCATGAATAATTAATTATGAGACACAGAGGAGTCATTCATGTAGGATATTATGTGAGAAAATGTCACATCCTGTGATATTGGCACAATAAAGATTTTAAACCCAGGAGACATAAATAGTGGCAAAACATTACATTTGTGCACCAAAAATAGCTTTATTTAAGTTTCAGAAAATGTACTTTAGAATTTCATAACCCTTTAAAGGGCAGGTTCAATGTCCAAAAATAAACTTAAGACTCTTTTGGACAAATAATAATAATATCATAAGTGAACTAAGGAAATTAAGAATTTTAAATGAATGCATTATTAATTAAAAATTAGCACTGATTTTTAAATTCTCATTTAATAAATATTCTTTAGAATTCTAGCCATAGAAAGAGCTTGATCTTCACATGATCCAAGCACGTGAGGAACCTGTGAAGTAGTGGAGTTCACGGTTTCCGAGCGAGATTTCCATCCGAAGCGCTGTAGAGTTGAGCAAGGGCCACAGGCCGCATTGCTTTCTGAGGGCGATTGGACCAGGCAGAGTTTTATAGCACAAGAACATACAGTACACTTGTCACAAGACTGAAGATGAACACTGGATACAAATATAAACGTGATTTAATAAAACAAAAAAGCAGACAGGCATAATACTGTGCATAACATAGCATACACAAACAACAACAACAACTGACTGAAACCAGAGGGTTGTTCCATAAAAGACGCTAAGAAAAGCGGGGATTAAACTCCAAAACCCGACTTATTAAAACAAATAAGTTGGGGCTAAAGCGGTTTCATAAAAGGTCATTCAAGTTCACGCAATCCCACTAATTTGATCCAGGTTTATCTAGTCTAGATAACTGTGTGCACGCGTCTTAAGCAGCCCTAGAGGTCGATCATAGATCAAATCGATCCACCATCAAACTGCATATATTTTGTGCTGTTTCATGCGTTTGAGACATGGTGTTTGCAAAACTTACATTTCACAGGAATATTCTCCATCTGTAAATCTTCATGCAAATATTTCAATATATCAAAAAGGAGCAGGCGAAGGGATGATGATAGCAGGCGGTGGAGGAATGGTGACATAGAGATGACGAGATCCCAGCATCCGAAGGTACAGACCCAAAGCCCAGAGACGACAGCCCATGGTGGAGTCGAGGGAGGGAGGAGCCAAGGTGGCGTGGAGGCTGACGTCAACTGGGAGATGACCAACGGAGGCGGAGCAGATGGATCCCAGGACCCAGACGGAGAGCCGATGGAGAAGAGTGACATCGAGGAGGAGCCAGACTGCCCGAGGACTGAGGCGGTGGAGGAGGGAAGGAGGAGCCCGCTGCGGAGGTGGTGTGACGACTGACCAAGGGTGAGTCTGTGGGACGAGGGAACCCAGTTTAGGCAGAGGGTGTTGGTGGAGCCAAGATGGAGCCGACAGGTTGACAGGCCGAGACGATCTGAGGCCGGCGCCGGAGCCACTGGAAGAGGCGGGCTGGAGGACTGGCTGAGCAGGGTGGTGACGGAGGCAGATGAAGGCTAGACAGGGTCGAAAGTAACACATTGTCCATGCAGGTGTCTGTGCTGTTTTCCTGGAAGAAAGTTCATACAGTCAATGGTGCTGTCTAGGAACAGCAATGAAAAATCCCAAATGGGGTGGGATAGGATGGGAGACGATACCTCCGCACTGAAGTCAATCAGCCAGTCCTCAGTCTCAAATTCCCCCAGTATACCCTCAGCCGCTGATGTTGCGGGCTCACACCCCTGGTCACTCACTGGGGGGCTTCTCTTCTGAGGCAAGGGTCAGCACTGGCCTCTTATCCCCGGGCTTTGGCTGACGCACCACGGCGGATGGTATCTCTCCGTCTGCGGGGGGCTCACACGATTCCTCCGTGGTCCCAGGTGGTGAAACGTGCTCTGTGTCTGGCTGTGTCCTGGATCGGGGCAAGACACTCTCCAGATACCTAATGACAGCATCCCTCCAGTTAAGTCCAGAGGTGTCTGGGAAGTCAACTGGTGTCAGATGGTAATTGGTCCCGATCCAGAACAGGTTCTTCAGGGTCTCGTCATTGGAAGGCCTGGTGAGTGCAAGACAAGGGTTTTCCTGAGCCACCTAATAAATGGACTTAATAAATGGAGTTATTAAGACCATTTAGGTCAATTGTTCTGTCACAAGACAGAAGATAATGAAGACAGATAACAGTGTGCATAACATAGCATACACAAACAACAAACAAAGACTGAACACAGAGGAATTAAATACACAGAGATAATGATAATGGTTACTGGTCTAGTGACTGAGGATTGTGACAACAAAAACTCTTATCGCACTTGACATTCTCTGTTTCGGGTCCAGCCATGCACGCAGCAGACCACTGGGCTGTAATGGGGATTGATAGACTCTGACGAGTCACACTTAGTCCAAGTTTCTGTGTGTGTGTGTGCTTAACCACAGTGGTTAATATGACCAGTAGGGGTGGGAATCTTTTGGTACCTCGCGATTTAATTCAAATCGATTTTTGAGGTTATGATTCGATTAAAAATGTATTCTCGATTTTGAATCAAATTTCGATTCGATATATACAAAGATGCTATTCCTACTGTCTTGTTTTACTTTTCTTATTTGACTACGGTAGACAGTTTAATTGGTCTAGAAGAAAAATCTCACTGAATAACCTTGAAATTAATTTAGGTTTGTCTAACCATTTTAAATCCTGATGTACTCGTTACATCATAAGAAGAATGGCATCTACGCTAATTTTAGTGTCTTTGTTTATCCTGCCGGATCCAGGCCGTATCCAGATCTGAGGAAGGACCTTTGCCTGGACCCGATGACACCGCAGTGCTGAAGTGCCAACTAGCCTCTCCCTATGGAGGATCCCTTTACCACTCTACAGATAAAGCGTTGTGGAAAATTCGGTTTGCCTATCTACCCCGTAGTGATAAAATAAAATAAAATTCTGTATAAAAATGTATAGGCAGGACAAGTAGTTTGTTAACCCTCTGGGGTCGGTTTGCTCGTTTTTTTTTACATAGCAGCAAAATAGACCTAAAATACTCCGTCAGTTTTGGTCATACAGCCTTAAGAAATATGAAAAAATAAGCTGTTAAATGTCTACTTTTTTATGGGTTCACTTACAATCGAAATAAAACATTGTGCTTTTGTAAAATAAAGAAAGTAAACAGGGAGTGCTTTCTGCCTCTCCGTCTCCGTTAACTTTTTTTCTGAAGCACGTCTCTAAACTTAAAGGCTCTGTTTTGTCTTGGAATGTGTCGTGTCATGTGGATTGTTTAACCTCTGCCCTTCCTTCTGTTTCCTCTGTCTCTGTTTTTCAGGAAGAACCAGGTGATTTGTCTGGGGTCCCGAAGGAGTATCAAGATTTTCGGATGGTCGTTAGTCGGTCACGGGCTGCCTCACTCCCTCCTCACCATGCATATGATTGTAGCATTGACCTCCTCCCCGGTACTACGCCCCCTCGCGGACGATTATATTCCTTGTCGGCGCCTGAACTAGTGTTGCTTTCGTCAACGAAAATTATGACTAAATATCGTCATCAACAAACCTTTATCACGTGACGAAAACGAGACGAGACGAGACGTAAATGCTGGTCATGTGACGATGACTATAACTAAATGTATAATGCAATATTGTTGACGAATAAAAACGAGACTAAAAGTGGTTTACAAAATAAAAACTATGCTAAAATGTCTCCTCATTTTCATTGACCAAAACGAGACAAATGTTAGTCTCCTTGCACTGGGATTCGAGCAGCTGCAGCTTGCTTAAGGTAATGGCAAAAAAAAAACTTTTAGAACAGCGGCGAAAGAGACACTTCGAAACATTTCAACCGCTGGTAATAGGCTACTTTCACTTTTGCCGCAGAGACAATTATGTCCTATAACGTGTCGCAGCTCAGTTTACGATACATACTGTTGAATGTTATTAATAACAAAACATGAATGAATGAGAAAGAAAATAGCAGGATGTGCTTTTTATATTGAAAATAAATATTAAAAGCCCGATAAGTCGCGAAAGAGAACTGAATTCTACTGATAGGAAGCTGCGCGCGCTTCAAGCGCAACACGCACACGCATAGTAGCCTGTCTTCGGTTGCGCGCCTAAACGGCCAAATAAACACAGAAATATATTTTAAAAAATGCCAAGTCGAGTATTCACGTAAACACAGTAGATGTAAGTAGCTACTGCATGTGCATTCTCTCTCGATCTCTCTCTCCCTTTAGAAGAGGAATTATGCTCAAAAGTCATCAGTTGGTAACTCAACCTCACAGTGAAAGCCATGCCCAATTAATTCTATTTTGCAACTTATTGATTGTTTGCTGAATATTTGTTTGTTTTTAGTTGTCTATGGACCTAATTATTAGCCTACTGTTTAATTTTAATGAGAAAAAAGCACGTCTTTAATAATAATATTATTCTCTTTTTTACTGTGGCTCTTTTGGAAAGTGCATTAACCAAAAAAAAAAAAAAATGGCTCTTTGGTCAAAAAAAGGTTCCCGACCCCTGATTTAGAAGATGCCGCTGCGGTGAGTTAGAGAAAGGGACAGGCTATATTCTTTGTAAAATAAATAGGGCCTATGTTGTAAATTCAAATCAGAGCGTTTTCCGTGTCTAGTCTATAAGGTAACAATATAATAAGATAACATTGTTTGAAATGAGTTTGGCTAAAACAAAATTTGTTTCGTCTACATTACTACGAAGGCTAGTCTACTTATACTATATTGACTGGGTTAAATAGAACTGCATTGCATTACTAAAAAGAGACTAAAATACTATTTTCATTGACTAAAATTAGACTAAATGTCATTAGTTTTCGTCGACTAAAACTAGACTAAAATGCTCAGACTTTTCGTCGACTAAAACTAGACTAGACTAAAAAGAGTATGAATGTGACTAAAACTAATAAAAACTAAAATGACAGCTTGACACAAAGACTAGACTAAAACTAAAATTAAAACAGGCCGCCAAAAACAACTATAGCCTGAACGCGAAGCTCTCGAGAAGTATTTATCTGAGTGCTTGGACGCTGGTACTATCGTGTCTTCCACGTCTCCTGCCGGTGCAGGTTTTTTCTTCGTTAAGAAGAAGGATGGGTCTTTGCGTCCTTGCATTGATTACAGAGGTCTGAATGACATAACCGTCAAGAATCGTTATCCCTCAGCCCGTGACCGACTTATGTCATCGGCTTTTGAGGTCTTGCAGGGAGCAAAGGTCTTTACAAAACTCGACCTTCGTAACGCTTATCATTTAATCTGCATTAAACAGGGGGATGAATGGAAGACAACGTTTAATACTCCCCTTGGGCACTTCGAATATCGCGTTCTTCCGTTCGGATTGGTCAACGCCCCTGCTGTCTTTCAAGCACTGGTCAATGATGTCCTTCGGGACATGCTCAATGTTTTCGTTTACCTCGACGACATTCTCATTTTTTCTCCCTCTCCTCAGGTGCACGTCCAGCATGTCCGCCGAGTTCTTCAGCGCCTTCTCGAGAATAGGTTGTTTGTTAAAGCCGAGAAATGCAAATTCTACGCACAATCAGTTTCCTTTTTGGGCTCGATTATTTCACCAGAGGGGGTTAGTATGGATCCTGACAAAGTGAAAGCAGTCACCAATTGGCCTGTCCCAGATTCTCGCACCGCTCTTCAGCGTTTTCTTGGTTTCGCTAATTTTTATCGCCGCTTTATTTGTAACTTCATAGGATCAATAGGATATACACTCATGAGACTTCCGGGGGCGGACGCTGGCACGTCTTAGTTGCCACTGTTCTCAGTTGTTTGTTTGTTTTTATTATTTTAACTATTGTTTTAACTATTATTTTAATACTGAGCTACTTTGATGCTGCAACGGTTGGCTTTTTAAACGGAAAGCACAACATTTAGAGAAAACAGAGTCTGAGTTTCAAAACTCTGCTGTCTACTACACGGAGTGTTTGGTTACTCTCCGTGCTTCATACTGGAAAATGATGCTCCACAAAATGGTTCCATGGATCATCTTAATCTGGACTATTTCATTTCCACTATTCCAGCCTGCTGCGTCAGTATTTTACTTCAGCGCTGACGAACTTTTACAACTTCGTCCAAATCGTTATCCGTCTTCGGATCTACATCTCCATACTGACATCTTTAAGCCTCGTCGTAAATATATTCACCGTGGATCAAGACGGAATTACAATTATGATGACTCAAATTCCATAAAGTCCTTCTGGTCATCATCTGCGCGTTCCAATAAGGAAATCGAAACGAACTGTTGACCACACTGTGCTAGCTCATTTAGGCAAGTCAACAATCACAGAATCAACAACGAACATTTTAAAATTTGGATTATTCAACATTCGTTCAATGAACAACAAAGCGCCGCTGATCTGGGATCTACTGAATGACTGTAAGTTTGATTTCTTCTGTTTGACTGAGACATGGCAGCAGCAAAATGATTTTTCTCAGCTGAATCAGTCCATTCCTCCAGGCTTTGCCTATGTTTGTCAGCCCCGAGCTTCAGGTAAAGGCGGTGGTCTAGCAATACTTTACAATAAGGATTCGAAGATCTCTACTATAGCTGTGCCCTCCTACGCTACTTTTGAAGCTATGGTACTACAAGTAAATGGACCGGTACCCACGATCATAACAACTGTTTACCGTCCACCCAAACCTAATATCAATTTTTTAACTGAACTTTCTGCTTTTTTAACTTTATTATGTTCTGCTTCTCCCAATGTGATTATGGTTGGTGATTTTAATATTCATGTGGACAGAGCTACTACTGATACAAAAGACTTTATATCATGTTTGGACAGCTTTGGACTGAAACAGTTTATTGATTTTCCAACTCATTCAAAAGGTCACACACTCGATCTGATTTGCTGTTCCGGAACAACACCTTTTGATTGTAGTTCACGTGACTTGTCTATATCGGATCATAAACTTGTGTCTTTCAGCGCCAAATTAACTGTATCAAAAACTGTTCAAAGTCGTTCCATCACATTCCGCAATATTAAGAACATCGATTTGTCTGTGTTTTTTAATGAAGTTGAAAACTCACTGAATACTGATGGACTACTTGATCTGGATGAGCTGATTGCTTGCTATAATGGTCAGTTAAAAAATATTTTAGATATTGTTGCACCTGTTAAAACTCGGACTGTCTCATTTGCTCATACTGCTCCTTGGTATACCTCCGAGTTGCGTCTGTTAAAGGCTAAGGGGCGTCAACTTGAGCGTCTGTATATGAGATCTGGTTTAACTGTGCACAGGGAAATGTATGATCATCACATCAGAGACTATAAGGAAGCCCTTTCTGCTGCTAAAACGAGTTATTATGCCAATATGATAGACTCTGGTGGTGGGAATGCAAAAGTCCTTTTCTCAACAATGAACCGTATTTTGAAACCACCCAATGTTTTTTCATTACATTCACACTCTAATGCTACATGTGATATTTTTATGAATTACTTCAATGATAAAATTGAGGCCATTCATGAGAATTTAGCACCAAATAATGCGGCATGTGATTCATTCTTCGCTCTTAGTGATGCTTCTACTCTAACTGCTTTCTCTAGGTTTTGTTTGCCTACTGAGAATGAAATAGTTGAATGCATTCAAAAATCTAAATCTACTACTTGTCAGTTGGATCCTATTCCTACACATTTGGTTAAGTTTTGTCTACCTGCCTTACTACCCTTGATAACTAGAATTATACACTCTTCTCTTATTAATGGTACTATTCCTTCATCCCTTAAGGTAGCAGCAATAACACCTATACCCAAGAAACCGGGCATTGATTGCAACAACCCTGAAAACTTTAGACCAATCTCAAATTTGCCATTTCTTTCTAAAATATTGGAAAAAATTGTTGCTCAACAGGTGCACACTCATTTAACAGATAATGGGCCTCATTCATGAAACATTCGTAAATATACGAGTAAATATGTGAGTGATCTGCGCGTAAAGAGACCTTCCCGAAAATTCTTCTCCTGATTCACAAATACTTCGTAAACGTCAGATGTGATAGTGAAACGTGTGTGTGTGTGTTATGAATTCCAATCTGTCGTAAATGGGACGCGCGTTCACGCTCATTCTCAATTACCATAAATCCCGCCCATTAAATCCGACTGACAACTATATATGGGCATCATACTATGACACCAAACGAAAGATTTCAACATGTCTTCTTAAAAGCGAATGAAAAATAAAAAATTCTCATTATCAGATAATATTTTATTATCAGAAGTTCATTCAAAACGCCACATAACAGGGCCGGATTAACCATTGGGCAATTGCCCAGGGGCCCAGGACATCTAAGGGGCCCTGGGCACCGTCAAATATTATGTCAAATATTATGATTAAAATGTCTCCACGATCTGCTTTTGAATAAATATCGTAGGATCGTGCATTCTATCAGTTTGCCGTTCTGGCGCCTCCGTCTCAACATAGCCTACTGTACAGCGCGACGTATATTCACATGAAATGCAGAGGAACGGGACACTGTAGTTTATAAAAATTCATTATTTGCATGTGCTTTAAAGCCTTGCCGGTTAAACATGTCATTCGCTGCTGATGCGCTGTTCTAACGGGCGCTTTTCTGAGCGCAATAACGTTACACCCGCCGACGCGCACATGCACTAAAAGCCTACAGCGCCTGTTATTTCAAGCGTACATAGTGGCGTATCAGGTCCTAAAAAAAGCAAGCTTGGCAGATATTACAGATGCAGTTACTGGAGTTTCATCTGTTAATCGAACAGTCCCAGAAGTGAAGAGAAAATGGTTCGACATGAAGCTCGACTGCAAAAAACGAGTTCACTTCGAAAAAATATAGCCGAGCCGTATTGAGCAATTAATTATGTGATTAAAGTGTTCCGTTTGCAGATGCTATTACTGGCTCTTATAATAAAAGTAAAAAGAAAAAACTTATGTAATTAATATAATAGCTATTTTTTCTAAATGCTGTGTAAATATGTCCCCGATTAAGGTGAATTAAAATGCAGCCTTATTAATGAGCAAAACGTTCGGAAGTTAAACGCACTATTTACACGTGGTTGGGAGCAGGTGTAGATTTCTTTCGTACCAACTAACATTTGGAAAATACGAACATTTTAATGAATCCGAAAATTTACGCCAGAACCACTTTACACACGATTTACACAAGAATTCGTTCTGCTCGTGTTTCATGAATGAGACCCAATGACTTGTTGGAGCAGTTTCAATCCGCTTATCGTCCATATCATAGCACAGAGACAGCACTCATCAAAGTCACAAACAATCTACTGATGGCTGCTGACTCAGGGCTCTTATCAATACTAGTTCTTCTTGATTTAACTGCAGCTTTCGATACTATTTCGCATAGTATTTTGCTGGAAAGGTTGATTTCTATTGGGATCACTGGTACTATTCATGATTGGTTCAGATCATATTTATCTGGTCGGACTCAGTTTGTTCAGATTAAACATTTTAGATCACAGATATTTCCGATAACAAGCGGTGTACCTCAAGGCTCAGTGTTGGGCCCTCTTTTGTTTATCGTGTATTTATTGCCTCTAGGACAGATCTTCCGTAAATTTAATATAAATTTTCACTGCTACGCCGACGACACCCAGCTCTACATATCCTCAAAACCTAGTTTGACATTTCCATCTTCCTCTCTGCTGCTTTGTCTTTCTGAAATTAAATCATGGTTTACTTGCAATTTTCTTAAGGTTAATAGTGCAAAGACCGAAATTTTATTAGTTGTCACTAAAGCAAAGCTGTGTAACTGTGACAGTTTCTCACTCACCATAGACAATTCTGTTATCTTCCCTTCTTCTCAGGTTAAGAGTCTGGGTGTCGTCCTCGACAGTACTCTGTCCTTTGAGGCACATGCGAACAACATTACACGGTCAGCATATTACTATCTGCGGAATATTAGGCCCAATCCCAATTCTACCCCTTTCCCCTTCGTCTACCCCTAACCCTTCGCCTTCCCCTTCCCCTTGACCCTTGAAACAGAGTGGCAAGGCGTAGGGGTGAAAATATTCCCCTAAGAAATGGGACACCACTACACCGTTACACGTCATTATACGTCGTCGCCTACGTCACAGGAGATGCGCCGATGTTTATCACAAACTTCCAAGATGCACAGGACTTGTTTTCTGTGGTGTTGTATTAACACGTTGGAGGTACAGACCTATGTTTGTCCTATTTTGACCTATTTATTTATTTACTGTGTGAAACTGTGTGAAATACGACATTGTGTGGCGTTCATGTGCGTTCAATTCATAAATACGATCTTTACGAGATGACTTGAACGCACCAATAGCTTGTGTGCTTTGTTCGGGGGAGAAGAGATTTTTTTACAAACGTTTCTTTGAAGGAACTGACCGTAAATATGAACACAAGATTGAATGTAACATAAAGCAAATCATTATTTGTCGTTAAAATACTTATTAAAGTCAACAATTCTTACATTTATGGTCTAATTTTTTGCTTGGGCAGCCGTTTTGCGTCTGTAGCCGGTGTATGCAGTGACACTTCTCATACCCCTTCGTTTGAAGTGTGGTCCTGAAAAATCTTCGTTTGAAGGGCTATCTGGCCCTTCCCCCTAGCCCTTCCCCTCCAACCAAAAGAGAATCGAGACAGCCCTACCCCTCCACGTGCACGAGCAAAACAGAGGGGAAGGGGTAAGTGAAGGGGTAAGGGGTAGAATTGGGATTGGCCCTTAATCGTCTCCGACCATCCCTCTCTGCTAATAGTACGGCTGTTCTGGTGCATGCATTAGTCACTTCTCGAATTGACTATTGCAATTCTCTGCTCAGTGGTGTCTCACAGAAAATCATTTACAAGTTTCAGATGGTCCAAAATGCGGCGGCTAGGATCATTACACGAACAAAGTTGAATGAGCATATAACTCCTGTATTAGAGCATCTTCATTGGCTTCCGATCAGATACCGTATCCAATTCAAAATTTTACTTTTTACCTATAAGGCTTTGCATGATCTAGCACCTTCATATCTCAGTGAACTTCTTCATGTGTATCGACCAACTCGATCCCTCAGGTCTTCTGCTTCTGCGACTTTAGTTGTACCATCTGTGCGTTTGACTACGATGGGGAGTCGAGCCTTCAGTTTTACAGCTCCTACTATTTGGAATACTTTACCACAAGACATACGTAATAGTCTTAGTCTCTCAATTTTTAAATCACGTCTTAAAACGTACTTTTTTAGATTAGCTTATCCTGATTGACTGTGGTAATGTTGGTGGGTACTGATTTTAGGTACTTACTGTTTATTGTGCTGTTTGTTTTTATGTTTAATTTTGTATTTTATTACTGTAAGGTGTCCTTGAGTGTCCTGAAAGGCACCAACAAATAAAATGAATTATTATTATTATTAAGTTCAGTCAGATCGTCTCTCCCTTAACTGCGTTAACGTCTTCCAAGACCCGGTTTCGGTGGTCAGAACCCGCTCAGAACGCTTTCGATCGTCTTAAAGCCTTGTTCACCTCAGCTCCCATTCTGTTATTTCCTGACATCACCAGTCAATTTATCGTTGAGGTTGACGTGTCCGAATTGGCCATTGGGGCTATCCTTTCCCAGCGTTCTCCTACCGACGGTAATGTCCATCCCTGCACGTTTTTCTCACACAAGTTGTCTCCCTCAGAACGCAATTATGATGTGGGAAACCGCGAACTTCTCGCCATTCGCCTCGCCCTTGAGGAGTGGCGTCAGTGGTTAGAGGGGGCTTCTGTTCCGTTTGTTGTGTGGACTGACCACAGAAATCTCGAATATATCCAGTCGGCTAAGAGATTGAATGCTCGTCAGGCACGTTGGGCATTATTTTTTACTCGTTTTGACTTCACGATTTCTTTTCGTCCGGGTACTAAGAATGTGAAACCTGATGCACTGTCTCGCCTTTTCGGTCCCTCGGAGGCTACCGAGTCGCAGACTCGGTAGCCCTGAGAAGCGCTATCCGTTATCCCTAAGAAGCGCGTCATTGGCGCGGCTATCTGGGGTATTGAGAGGCTAGTAAAACGCGCTCTTTCTCGAACTGTTCCCCCGCAGTCGTGTCCTAGTAGCCTACTCTTCGTACCCGTTTCTGCACGTCGCGCCGTGTTACAGTGGGCTCACTCTTCTAAACTTGCCACCCATCCTGGTGTTAGGGGCACTTTAGCGTCCGTTCGCCAGCGTTTCTGGTGGCCCACTTGCGATCGAGATACGCGTCGATTTGTTGCCTCCTGTTCCGAGTGTGCCCAGACTAAGACTAGCAACACACCCCCGGCCGGACTCTTGAGACCTTTACCTATCCCTTCACGACCCTGGTCTCATGTCCCGCTTGATTTTATCACTGGTCTCCCGGCGTCATCCGGCAACACCGTTATTTTAACTGTAATTGACCGTTTTTCTAAGGCTGCTCATTTTGTTCCTCTTCCTAAGCTCCCCTCAGCCAAAGAGACCGCCCAGATCGTTATTGAACACGCTTTCAAACTCCACGGACTCCCCTCCGATGTCGTGTCAGATAGGGGTCCTCAGTTCGCGTCACAATTTTGGAAGGAGTTCTGTCGGTCTATCGGGGCTTCCGCCAGTCTCTCGTCCAGCTTTCACCCTCAGACTAACGGTCAAGCCGAACGGGCCAATCAGACTGTCTGCCGTATTTTACGCTCTCTCGCGTATCGCAACCCCGCCTCTTGGGCTGAGCAGCTTCCCTGGGCGGAGTATGCTCATAACTCGCTTCCATCCTCCGACTACTGGTCTGTCGCCGTTTCAAGCCAGTCTAGGTTATCAGCCCCCCCTTTTCTCATCCCAGAGTCCCGATTCTAACTTGCCGTCTGTTCAAGAGTTTATTCAGCGCTGTAAGCGCACCTGGGTGAGAGTAAGAGCCGCTCTTTACCGCTCCCGTAGGCAGACCCGTAGAGCCGCTAATCGTCGTCGAGTCAAGAGTCCCAGGTACGTCGGCGGGCAAAGGGTATGGTTGTCGACCTCTAATCTTCCTCCCTTCCTCACCTGATTCCTCTTATCCTCTCATTAACGTTCCTATTTCTTTCCCCCCCTTTTCTACCCGTCTTTGCCTGAGTATTGCATTTTCTCATGTGTCTAATCCTTATGTCTCTGTCGTGTCTTAGTCCTGTCATGTTGGGAGCCGAATAATATTAAGTTTTCTACTCTGAGCCGGAGAATCTTCACTCGCCTCGACTCTCCCTGGGAAGAGCCCGCCTGCTTCCTTCCCCGTCACACGGAGCTCTCACCTGCTCTTCTGGTTCCCTCCGGGCTGACTGCTGTTTTGCTATCAACAAGCCAAGACCTTATTTGGACCTTATTGCTCTTTGTTTTTTCTTTACGGACTTTTTCTGTTGTGTATTGAACTCTCTGGCAAGCCCGTGATCTATTAAAGTGACTCTGTTTCTCCGCATTTGCTGTCTGATCCTCTTACCTTCATGACACAAATAGAACAACTACTACATAAATACAATTCCTTCTAATAAAAATAAAAAAATTTGCAAATATACAACTTTGGTAAATAAAATAAAAATAAATAAACAATAGGACAAACTAAGTTTTTCAGGTACTGTACTACTGTCTGGGTTTATTTAACATGTCTTAAGAAATACTACAGAAATGTAATAATCAAATGAAAAAAAAAAGTAATACTGTACACACATTTTGCTCACTGTCCATGAGGAAGGACTCAAGCTTGAGACTTGAGTCGACCCCAAGTTCACAGTGAAGACCTGGACTAAAACTAATGTAATAATAATTAGACATGAAGGTGGTATAAATATACTTAAACTAAACTTTTAAGAGCTCATATCTATTTGTACATAATAGACACAAAATAGGTTTCAATTATATTCAATTCACATTTATTTGTATAGCACCTTTCACATATAGTTTCAAAGCAGCTTTACAGAAAAGGCATGTCCACATAATAATTCAGAGTGATCTGTTATCAGAGGATACTGTCTAAGTTATGTATTTCAGAAATGTACATATACAAATCACACAGCTAATAATGTATTCATTTATACAATGTATTAATTTAAGGCAGAAACATAATTTCAAATCATAATTAACAATAAGAGCAAAACCCATACAAATAGTTGTAGAATATTATCTTTCCATACGTGTAGTTTTTCTCCATGAGGAGGCTGTTGGTTTGTTCCCTGACTCAGTTGAGGGCTGACGTCAGCAGGAATGGAGGATGGGTGGACCAAGCACTGTCATCCCCCCATCAGTGAGCGAAGATGTAAAACACACTGACAGACAAGAGGAGAACGCATCTCACTACATCACAGCTCTGATTCACTGTGCCTCCAGTGATGACCTGTCCTAAACTTCCTTCTCATGTGTGTGTGTGTGTGTTCGGTGCGTGAGGATGCATGGATCTTTCAAAGTATATGAATGTTGTGAGAGTTTTTTGTAGATTCACATGTGCTGATGTATGCGAAACTCTATGTATCTATGTATGTACTTGACATCTTACACAATCCAGTGACTAGCGTGACCAAACTTATCTTCCTAATGATTTGTGAGTGAAATCATGGAACAACTTAAAGGAATAGTTCACATCAGAGCATGTGAGCGGTGATGTTTCACCCAGGGCCGCTCGCTCAACCCAGAATGCTCTTATTGAAATGCTGGTAAATATGTGAAATAAGCAAGGGGTCTAAGGTTATGGACTTCAAATATTGTTTTAATGAAGTGCAAACCTTATAGCCTACATTACCTAAATGCACAGTAAACATCAAAGTTAACTTTAATAAGAAGAAATTGAAAGGGAGTGTGGAGAAACTGTGTTTGCAAAGATTGATTTTGTGATATACTAACAGCAAAGTTCTTTTTTGAGTTTTGCTTATGGATAAAAAGAAGTTTGAAAATCCTTTGCAGTGCTATACTGTTAGTGAACATCTCGACTCCACGATGATGAGAGCGCCGTTTAGACTCATTTTTGTTGTGTTTATTTTGTTATTAAAAGGAAAGCGTGCAGCACGTTTCCTCTCAATATCAAAATAATTGTTCCCAGTTCCGGCTGACCTAATCTATGGAGCCTAACATTGAGTTATAGAAGTCTATAATGCATTATGTGAATGCTAGGTCAAAGAGATGTGTCTTTAGTCTAGATTTGAACTGACAGAGTGTGTCTGCTTCCCGGACAATGGTAGGAAGACTGTTCCAAAGTTTTGGTGCTAAATAGGAAAAGGATCTAACCGCCAGCAGTCGATTTTGATATTCTAGGTATTATTAACTGGCCAGAATTTTGAGATCGCAATAGACGTGAAGGACTATAATGCGTTAAGAGCTCGCTCAAGTACTGCGGAGCTAAACCATTTAGTGCTTTGTAAGTGATCAGCAATATTTTAACATTTATACGATGTTTAATAGGCAGCCAATGCAGTGTTGACAGAACGGGGCTAATATGGTCATACTTCCGGGTTCTGGTAAGAACTCGAGCTGCTGCGTTTTGAACTAGCTGTAGTTTGTTTATTAAGCGTGCAGGGCAACCACCCAGTAGAGCATTACAATAATCTAGCCTTGAGGTCATAAACGCATGAACTAATTGCTCCGCATTTGTCAATGAGAGCATATGGCGTAATTTAGATATATATGTTTAAGATGGAAAAATGCGGTTTTACAGATGCTAGACACGTGACTTTCAAATAAAAGATTGGTATCAAAGAGCACACCCAGGTTCCTAACCGACGACGAAGACTTAACAGAGCAGCCATCAAGTGTTAGACAGTACTCTAGGTTATTACGTGTGGAAGTTTTTTGTCCAATAATTAGAATCTCTGTTTTTTTCAGAACTAAGTAGTAGGAAATTACTAGTAGTCATCCAGTTTTTTATATCAGCTATGCATTCAGTTAATTTTGTGAATTGGTAAGTTTCGTCAGGGCGTGAAGAAATATAGAGCTGATTATCATGAGCATAACAGTGAAAACTAATGCCATGCTTCCTAATGATATCTCTAAGGGTAGCATGTACAGAGTGAACAGCAACAGTCCTAGTACTGAGCCTTGTGGTACACCATACTAGGGCTTTGACTTTTCGCCCAAACATCATATTCGAAGTTTTTTTGTTTATTAATATTAGAATATTTATTAATAATATTTTGACCATTAAATGCCGCTGCACTAGGGCTGGGCTAAGTGGGCTTAAGCCCGAATGTTTTTAGTAAAGCCCCGCATATTTTGTTACCTTTTCTTTCTCATATTAAAGAAGCTGGGGCTTACCGTTCACTGAAGGTTTTTAACAGTGAACGAATACCTCGTCAAATGTAAGTAGATAAACATTTAATATTTGACAACTGTTTTACAATAGAAATGTTCAACTACCGACAGTATCCGGTGACGCAAATTTTTATTATCATTAAATTTTGCCTTTTTGAATTGAAAATGTGCTATAATTTCCTTAATTCATATAGAGAGAATGTATGCATACTTAAAAATAAAATATTATTTGCAAATACTTTAAATTATTTCACTAATACAATAAGCCTTTCTTTTTCTTTATTCCCTTAAATGGCTTTTATATTTAAAGCTAGGGTAGGTAATCCTGTTCAGAAACATTTTTTTTATACTGGGTGAAATGGTCCTTCCATTCTGATAGTAGTCAATACATTATGTGTTCAGAAAAAGGAATGAAAAAAATCTGACCTCTGTAGCAGCTGTAGGACAGTAAAAACTCAGATGCCTTCATGTCTCGTGCCCGAGCACCACTGCGTGCACAGCAGTGATGCGCGGGTCAATGTATAAACAACCCGTGTCAGCTTTTATTCAAAAGTTAATAACACGCTCAACATTCAGGTAAATAAGGATTTCCCACTGTCATCTCTGCAGGCTGAGCTTGTGCGTCATCCTCGCGCAGTTATTCAGCCAATAAAGTGTAGACCTATGTATTTCATAGAACATTGTGTCTAGTACTATATAAATTACAAAGGTTTAATTGGCATCTTTATTTCAAACGACCCGACCGACCGCAACCCGAATATCATTAAAAATATTTTTGGATGACTCGTAACCGCGGGTGACCGCAGGCACCCGCTCATTTTGGATCAACCCGCGCATCACTGGTAGGTACATGCAGCTGACTCCAAATGTGGATGCGCGTTCATGTTTGTGGGGGGGCGTAGCTTTGGACGGAGCACTGACAGGAGGGGGCGGAGCTTAGAAGAGGTGCCACTTTCAAATCTGGCTAGCTCTCCAACATTACCTACCCTAGCTTTAATTCATTTAAATAAAAATACCCAATTTTAATTTGGGCTAAAGCCCCAAATATCCACTGACCTTAGAACTACCCCATATTCAAACTTAAGTTGTAACGTTATACGTTCTGTAGGCAGGCAATAATGTTTTCAGAAGAAAAAAGACTTTGTCTTTTTACCTATAAGAAACCATTCACACATCAGCACCAAAATACAAAGCGTGGTCAGGAGGGCCATCTTCAAGCGTGGGCAAGAGGGCCATCTTTAAAGAGGACACTCAACTTAACTGACTCCAGGGGCTCAAAAAGAGGTCTCTGTAGGCCCAGCAAGACTACAGAGAGGTCCCAAGAGGGAAAAAAGCCTCTGCCTTGGAGGGTTTAACCTCCTGGTAGGTGTGAGGAACCTGATGATCAGGTCGTGTTTCCCTAAGGACTGACCGTCCACTGCATCATGATGTGCCGCTATGGCGGCCAGCCGGCCATATACACTGTCCCTCCATGAAAAAGACAGCTGTCCCTCCAACCTCTTCTGCAGGAAGCAAAGCACCGACCCAATGGTGCATCTCTTCACCTCGGGAAGAACACCAGTTTCTGAACAGATGCCACTTCAAAGCATACAGCCTCTCGTAGAGGGCGTTCTGGCTTAAGTGCTATGTCACCACCTGACTGCTGGTGAAAGACCACTTGGTTCTTCCCTGTCCCGTCCAGGGGCCAGAGGTCTGAGCACGGGTGCATATTTGTGTAGGCCCTGGGGCCAGCTATGTACCAGTGCGTCTGTGCTGGGAAGTGAACAAGGCTACCTGTGCTTCGTCGAGATGGTGGGTGAGTTACAGCATGCAACGGGAGCGTAAACCAACTTGGTAGTTTATATATGCCGCCATCGCCGTGTTGTCCGTCCAGACCAACATGTACTTGTCCTGGATCAATGGCTGGAACCTCCGTGGGGTCAGCAACACCGCTAACAACTCGAGACAGTTGATATGCCAATGCAGTGGGACATCTGGGACATCTGAGTACCTCCTGGCTGCCCCATGCAACGGTTTGTGTATTAGTAGTTAAGTCAGATTGTGTATACTTTGAGATGAAGATACGACCACTAATTATATGTAATCAATATAGAAATCCAAATACCACTGCCAAATGATATATATAAGTAATCATTACGATCACAAATTGTAATAATTGCTTTAATGAGCTCAATGTTTCTGGGGGGAAAAAACCCACGATATTAGCTATTCTTAGAACTGTACATGTTTGATGTATATGGACATTTCTTTGACAGTCACCTCTGATAACAGATTACTCAAAATTGTAATGTAGAAATCTACATTTTCTGTAAAGCTTCGATATGTATTGTGAAAAGCATTAAACAAATAAATGTGAATTGGATCTTTTAAAAGATTCACAAACTTATTCTTGTCACTGTACTTCTGTACTTCCATTAACTGCATGCCATCTTTTTTACTTCTACTCAATAAAATTGCACATTCAAGTAATTTGGACAGCAAATAATCACATCAAAATCCACAGTAGGAAGGGCCATAAATGCCTTTAGTTTTATCTATTGCATAATGTCAAATAATCTGCCAGGAGCAAAGGTATTTAAAAATGAAAATAGAGAACATGGTTTGGTATTTAGCATTGTCTTGGTTTGGTAGAGACCCTATTTTTAAAATGGAGAAGTGCCCACAGTGAGACCAGAGGAGAGGGCACAGCAAGAGCAAACTACTGATCCATGATGCTTTGCAGTGCGATACCAGCAATTCACCCTGCAATACTTTATCCTCCCAATCTATTAACTGAACATAATGAGACAAAAATCTTAAGCACGTATTATTTTTTATATTTCTTTCATCAACACTGCTCACAATTATTAATCTGAGACAGGAATACTAGTAACACTACAGTGTTCCTTTATGTTGGGTTTTTTTCATTTATCCCCAGCTAAAAAAAATTTTTTCAGTTCAAACATATTTCAAGCCAGTTTATCATTACCTCTTGGATATAATTTATATATAAATGTCCTGAATGTCAAGTTCTGTTTCTCTCTGAGACTCTTATTTTAGTTCTGTGTTCAAAAATGCTGTTTTATAAAAAACTATTTTGCATCAGGTAGGGTTTAGTTTACGGCACTTTCTCATTTATTTCTATAAGGCAGGGCTATTCAAATACATTTGCAGGGGGGCCAAACTAGAAAATTCCAAAATTTGTGAGGGCCGGACGGACAAATTGATATCAGCTAAAGGAACTTAAAATATACTATATACTAAGGTACATAATATATGAAATAAAGATACATTATTCGTTTGGTTTCCTTTATTATTTCAACACATTCAACTTGTATTGAATAGGCCAAAGTGCGAAACTGCAAATACTGAGACATACACAGCTTTTACCCTTAAAACAGTAAACATAAGTAATAGCTTATATATATATAAAAAAATCAAACAATCAAAATAAAGCTGTCATAAGTGCAAAACTGCACCTGCAGTTTCAAGTATCAAGTCTTTTTTAGGGAAATAACAACATTCAAATATCTCTGAAGTACATCTTTCAGACATTGAGTATTTTAAAACTAGAAAAAAACTTTTCAAGTGTACAGTAAGTACAAATCTGCTATGTGCTGTAAACATACTCTTGATGAAAACTAACTAAAAACAAGAATATTTTTTTTCCTCATTTAGTTTACCTTATTTATCAGTGAGAGTATGTGACTCAGTGGGAGAAGTGACAACGATTTGCTTTTGCCATTTTAACATAATCTGGCTCATATGTGGTAAGCGCAATTCTCAGGCACTGGGATAACTTCTCATTGCTCAGGCTGCAACGTGCCTTTGTTTTGATTGCATTCATGTGAGAAAAGCTAGACTCGCATGTGTAGGTGGATCCAAACATTGTCAGTATCAGCACAGACACTTTCTTAATTGTGGGGTATTTAGCCTGGCTAACATGGTTACACCAAAAGTTGATTGGACCTTCAGACTGAAAGTGCAGTTTCAAAGCAAGTGAAGACTGGATATCAATCATTTCTAGCTGAAGAGCACTCTCATCAATGTTAGGCATGAGCTCTTTAACTTTTGCAATGAAGTTTGAGTCATGGTTTATTGAGAATGGATCGCGAGTAAACTGCATAACCTCCATTGGGAGACTAAAGCCCTGAAATCTGTCACTGAAGTTTTCAGTCAGCTTTGTCATGAATTCAATCATAGTTGGCATGACTTGTGCCCCTGGCGTACTGCTCAAAAATGTACGAAGGTGTGTAAAGTGCATCAACTCGTTTGTGGTTAGGTCAGACACAAATACATTCAGCTTTTTGCGGATGAAGTTGACAATGCTTGTGACCTTGTCCATAGTGTTTTTTAATTCACCGCTGAGCTTCGCGCACAAGACAGAATTGTGAATAATGCAGTGTAAAAACTGCATTTGAGGTGCCACAGCTGACAGTCTGGCTGCTAGTCCTTGCACTCTTCCGAGCATAGCTGGTGCTCCATCCGTTACTAGCAAGCAAACCTTTTGTAAATCCAGTTTATGCTCACTGAAAAACGCGACATTTTGAAACAGCACTTCACCTGTCGTATGTCCCTCCAGTGAAATGAGTCCCAGAAGCTCCTTACGAAAGCGAACTCCATCGTAAAATCTCACATAAACGCACATCTGGGCCACATCAGTTGTATCTGTCGATTCGTCAATAGCAATGGACATCAGCTCCGTTTTTTGGATGTTTTCCAGTAGTTTATCAAATACATCCTTTGCTAGTAGATCCACTCGACGAAGAGCTGAGGTGTCTGACAGTGGTACTTTTTTAATAGATGAGGACACGTGGTCTTTCATTTTTTGGTCAACAATCATTTCGTCAGCAACCGCCAGCATGCAGTCTTTAATAGTCTCTGACTCGGTGAAGGGCCTCTTTTTTTCTCGTGAGTGTTACGATCTCTGTTGGATCATAACAAAATAAGGGAGTCTCCACACGCCACCAATAATTAATCAATGAATGAACTTATTAGTTTGTAAGAAGATCGAGGATCAGTATAAATGTGAATCAGTGTGTCAGTAATTGTGTGCAAAGTTTGTATATGAAAGTCAACAATCCAACCATCTCAAATGTGATGGATCAAAGGGCGGCGGAGGTCTCCCGTATTCCTCACATCTCCAGAGTTCTCCGAGCCGACAAGAGCACAAGCCAAACGAACAGAACCAGCCCAAGGTTTACACAAGCTCAATCCTCTCCCCCTCTCCTTCTCTCTGTCTCAGGCTCTTATAGGAGGTAATTATTGCGATCAGGTGTACAACCAATCACTCCAGCCAGTCACCTGTAACTCCGAGACAATGAATTAATCACTGAGATCGTCACATGAGTATCCACGCCACTCGTAGAGAGGCAATGAAAGCTCTCTCTTGTTCGGTACAAAACACGCCAATTGCACGCTGACTTTGCTCAAAAGAAGTTACCAGTCTGTCTATTCTACGTTGTCTCTCCACTGAGCCCTCTTGGTATTGCGCAGAAAAAGACGAATGTTTTGTAGTAAAATGTCTCTTCACATTATATTCTTTGGCCACAGCCACTGACTCGTTGCACAGTAAACACACAGGTCTATCGGTCCCTTGCTTGCTTGCCGTAATTGGCACCGTAAATAAGTACTTCTCCGTCCATTCACTCTGAAACTTACGATTTTCTCTGTCAACTTTGCGGTTTGGCTTGGACAACGCCATGTTAGATATGTGTCATAGGCAGCGTGAGAACATCGAATCAGCAAGAATGAGTGTTTGTTTGTCACCATGGAGACGACATGCTCCGCTCTAGAATCTTTGCCTGTACTCTTGTCTGTTCGCCGTGGATGATTCGTAAAAAAAAAATTTTCTTTTTTTTTTTTTAATCTGCCGCGGGCCAGAATAAATTTCAATCGGGCTAAATTTGCCCCCGGTCTGCTATTTAATAATAATAATAATAATAATATGTTTAATTTATATAGCGCCTTTCCCAAGCTCAAGGACGCTTCACAATAACAGTAGAGAACAAACAATAATTTCAAACATGAGTGGACAGTAGACATTTGCCCAGTCCAAGCGATCGCAGTTGCGTTTCGCAGTGCAAATGTAGTAAACAGAAACAATAGTAAAAAAAAAATGAAATAAAAACAACATTAATCATCACAATGAGAGTAAAGAACAAACAATACGTTTGGACAATAGACATTTGCCCAGTTTAAGAAACGAGCGTTTGCAATTGCATATCGGTTTGCAAGTGGAATACAAACAGAAACAGTAACAAAAAACTTAACAAGACTATTTACAGAGAGCATGGAAGATCGGCAGCTGAAGCAAAGGTCTGGTGCAACAGACTAATGGTGCGTACGGAAACTGGTTAAGAAAAACATGTCAAGAAAACATGTCATGACGGATAATATTTTTTAAACAGATGGGTTTTGAGTTTAGACTTAAATTCATGCAGTGTTGTTATTTGAATAGGCCTGGTGTAGGGTATCTTCAAACAGTGACCTATCTGGTCAGGTGTTGGAGCCGTCACTGGCATTGCAGCCATCTTGCCTGAAGACTCAGGCGTGTTACTTTCTGGAACGGACTCGGGGATTTCACACTCGGGGATGAACAGACTCGGGGATGATAATAATCTGTTACATTTATATAGCGCTTTTTCTGGGACCTCAAAGCGCTTCACATATGGAAGGGGGGAATCTCCTCAACCATCACCAGTGTGCAGCTCCACCTGATGATGCGACGACAGCCATATTGCGCAAGAACGCCCACCACACACCAGCGGGGGAGGAACGGACTCGGGATTTCACACTCGGGGAGGAACGGACTCGGGATTTCACACTCGGGGAGGAACGGACTCTGGGATTTCACACTCGGGGAGGAACGGACTCGGGATTTCACACTCGGGGAGGAACGGACTCTGGGATTTCACACTCGGGAACGGACTCAGGGGTTTCACACTCGGGAACGGACTTGGGGATTTCACACTCGGGAACGGACTCAGGGGTTTCACACTCAGGAACGGACTCGGGGATTTCACACTCAGGAACGGACTCGGGGATTTCACACTCGGGAACGGACTCAGGGGTTTCACACTCGGGAACGGACTCGGGGATTTCACACTCAGGAACGGTCTCGGGATTTCACACTCAGGAACGGTCTCGGGATTTCACACTCGGGGAGGAACGGACTCGGGGATTTCACACTCGGGAACGGACTCGGGGATTTCACACTCGGGAACGGACTCGGGATTTCACACTCAGGAACGGACTTGGGGATTTCACACTCAGGAACGGACTCGGGGATTTCACACTCGGGAACGGACTCAGGGGTTTCACACTCGGGAACGGACTCTGGGATTTCACACTCAGGAACGGTCTCGGGATTTCACACTCGGGAACGGACTCAGGGATTTCACACTCGGGAACGGACTCGGGGATTTCACACTCGGGAACGGACTCGGGATTTCACACTCAGGAACGGACTTGGGGATTTCACACTCAGGAACGGACTCGGGGATTTCACACTCAGGAACGGACTCAGGGGTTTTACACTCGGGAACGGACTCAGGGATTTCACACTCGGGAACGGATTCGGGGATTTCACACTCAGGAACGGACTCAGGGGTTTCACACTCGGGAACGGACTCAGGGATTTCACACTCGGGAACGGACTCAGGGGTTTCACACTCGGGAACGGACTCTGGGATTTCACACTCAGAAACGGACTCGGGATTTCACACTCAGGAACGGACTTGGGGATTTCACACTCAGGAACGGACTCGGGGATTTCACACTCAGGAACGGACTCAGGGGTTTTACACTCGGGAACGGACTCAGGGATTTCACACTCGGGAACGGACTCGGGGATTTCACACTCGGGAACGGATTCGGGGATTTCACACTCAGGAACGGACTCAGGGGTTTCACACTCGGGAACGGACTCAGGGATTTCACACTCGGGAACGGACTCGGGGATTTCACACTCAGAAACGGACTCGGGATTTCACACTCAGAAACGGACTCGGGATTTCACACTCAGGAACGGACTTGGGGATTTCACACTCAGGAACGGACTCGGGGATTTCGCACTCGGGGACGGACTCGGGGATTTCGCACTCAGGAACGGACTCGGGGATTTCACACTCCGGAACGGACTGAGGAGCGAACTCTGGCTTAATAAGAAGGATGATCAGTTTTTCGGGAGTGGACCGGCTCAGCAGGAGGGCACATGTTAGTTGCTAGTTATCCAGTGCATTTATGAATACAATGGTTCGTCCAAACCTGCATGAAAAAGTGTCATTTTCATATCATCCAGAAAAAATAGCTCCAGGAACACCTCAGTAAATTCGGCAAAGGGACGGGCATTCTGAGAGAGAGTGTATAACTGGTCCAGGGGATGGGGGATACAGGGGATAGCTGTAATCGTTATGTTCAGTCTTCTGTTACGGAACACAGACTCGGAAAAAGAGAAATGCAATAAGTTCTTTATTCAGCAGCACAGAGCATAATGGTGGGACACAGGTGAGTGAACAGGACAATGAGAGTTAAAGTTGATTTGAGATGGATGGTAATGGAAAGTCTTTGTCTGACCCCTAATTTCCACCAACTGCGGAACGGCTGCGGATCTGCTCCGGAACGGTGGCAGAGTCAATAGGTTTCCATTAAAGTCAATGTGTGTATTTTCACTGACTGCGGAACGGCTGCGTTCCGACTCCGGCGATCCGCAGCCCTCCGGAGCTGATACGCAGAGCTTCTATTTTTGCCGGATGCCGGAGAGCTCCGCAGCACTACAGGGCAGAGTGCGCAGGACAGGAAGTCGAGCAAAAAACAGAACAAACCAAAACAAAATAAAAGATCTGTTTAATTTTCAAAATAAAATACACCGTGATCATGGCGGATCATATTTCCCTACTCTACACCTTGAAAACATCATAATGGGCGGAGACAGGCCTGTTGAAGATTTTTTTCAGACACCTGTTTTAACATACACACGTAACATGTTTTAACATAACGCGCGATCACACGTAAATTAGCGAGATCTCGTGGGTCCTCGGCCGCAGCCGTTCCGCAACAAATCCGGACCTGGTGGGTATTGAAGGACAGCGGAGCACGGAGCCGACACGCAGCGGAGCCGATCCGCAGCCGTTCCGCAGTTGGTGGAAATCCGGGGTTACAGGTGCAGGATATTGTGGATGGCTGAAGCAGACGGAGCACACACACGAAGGACCAGGAGAAAGAAGGGATCAGACGCTGGAGAAACTGGCAGAGGAATGACGAAGAAGAAGAAGAATCACTGGAGAATAAAATTAGCGAGAAATTGCAGGAGTCAGGTAGGAAGTGTGGGACTGTAAGTTTTGAATGCTTATATCTCCTAAATGCGAATTTTGGCATTGGTTTGGAACAGACCAGCTTATTCATAACCTTAGGCTTAACATATTAATACTAAAAGCTAAAAAACTTAAAAACTTTGATTTCAGGGGGCATTAATTCACTGGTTGGTTCATTTGTTTCTGATTAAGCTTGATGACTGTTCAACTGGCAACGTGTTTGTTGAAATGCTAACACTACTCTGTATTCTGCATATTGTTTCTTTCCTTTGATAATTGCTCATGAGACTGAGTACCTGCAAAACATAATAATACAACAGAAAGAGCTGGAGTTTATGTCATGTCCATTCATTAGGGCCTCTTTATTTTGAACATGTTCATTCTTTCGGCCCAGTTAATTACTGCTTATTGGTTACTGACTGTAGTTTATTCTTTGATGTCTTAATTCGTAGCATTTTAAAGGGATTCTGTTTGAAACAATTGGGCTGTCATACAGACTCCTAATGAATGGCTTCTAGTGAAGACTGAGAATCAACGCACAGATTATAGACTACGAATATTTTCTGTTTATTCATACATTTTACATAACAATCGTGCTTTTTCATATGACACCATTTACATACATGTCCTATGTAATAATTTTAGGCAGTGTAACAGTTAAAAATATACAAAACAATATTATTTCTTACGAGACATAAATCCTATTTGTTTTATAATCCTTTTTATAATCATCACTCATAATTTCCATAAGGTATGTGCTTCAGAGCTCAAAATATTATTGCAGAAAACAGCAATTGTTTTTCAAATATTTCAACATTTAGACAAAAAACTTAATGGAGTACAGACATTCACGGTTACATGTTTTACACAATACAATTTTACAATAAAGTTCCAGATAAAACTGCAGTAAAGTATCTTTGTACAAAACTCACAGGACATTTCACATTTTCTGTAGGTACGCATCTCCTCTTAGTAAACATGTTTAACATGACCGAATGCTTTTTACGTGTAGCTGCCTTTGACGGAAACTGTCCTCACATCATTGCTCTGTCGTCGGAGAAGTCTCTGTACTCTAGTTTGTGCTGGGGGGGCGGGGCTAATTATATTTTAGCATATGCTACTTACTTAAAATATGGTATTAACTATTAAGAAGTATTTTGTATCCTTTTTCAAAAAGGTATGGCACAATATAGTATAGTGTAAACCATTGTTTTCGAGTGGCCAGTTCGTGTGTGCATTTGTGCTTTGTTTTAACAATTCAACATTTTGGCACATGAAGTAGCTAATGGTCATGCAAATTGCGACTACATAAATCACAGGCTTAAGGAGCTGATATGCACTCAGGGTCAGAGACATATCTGAGTTTTTTTTTTCCTGAGGGGACATGTAAACAGGACACTGAATTGACAGCACTCATCAGTAATCTGTAGAATAATCGGCAAAAATGTTCACCCTGTGTTTTGCGGTGTTCTCATTTTCTGTGTTTTTGTACCCTGTGCTTTACAAACTACACACTGCCAGGCATAGATTCGTTTTTGCTTTAGTCTATGATTTTGGTCCTTGGTCTCAACAGTAAAGTACAAAGCATTCTAAAAATAATTAAAAAAATCACATACAAGTATTTTATCTTTTTTAGCTTGGAAAAGAAAAAGATAGTAACAGTCTCTCTCAACAAAGATATTCAACAACATATAATGGGTCATCCAAGGGCTCTACCGAATAGAAATGAATTGTGCTTCGGACACAGGGCTTGCTTGGTGCACCTTGGTTTTTCCAAATAACCCACAATACAACATAATCATAATAATGGACTCCTGCTTTGTCCCAGTGCAACATAGAAACTGTTTATACCGCACATAAATAGCTTATGCATTGCAAAACAATGCACTGTCCTTAAATCTAACTCACAGTATAACCTTAGTAGAGACAAATTCACATAATACATAGTATAATTAATTTTTTTAACACTGACACTCGTTGCTTCACATTTGGAAAGCTTACAGAGTTTGTGTTTGTGTGTAAGTTTTCCAAATGCAAGTCTTTTTTGTTTGTTTGGTTTTTAATAATTTTTTGTCACATTTTATGTTTAGTTTGATTATTTATGACCCCTGGAGGTAGATGATTCTATTACTGTATAAACATGGAAGTCTTCTGTGCTGTTAATCTTTGATTGCTCTCTGCTGGGGTTCACCTCTACTGCTTTTAGACATTGGCATCGCTACCAGGGTTAGTTGGAGATGAACTATCAGCCTGCGGCTGTGACGGAGGCTGCGGCTGTGACGGAGGCTGAGATGGAGGCTGTGACGGAGGCTGAGACTGAGATGGAGGCTGCGGCTCTGGCTGCGGTGATTGTGGTTGCTGCTGTGCCTGGTCCGGTTGTTGTGGTGATTGCGGTTGTTGTGGTGATTGCGGTTGTTGTGGTTGTTGCGGTGATTGCGTTTGCTGCGGTAATTGCGGTTGTTGCGGTGATTGCGGTGATTGCGGAGATTGCGGTTGCTGCGGTAATTGCGGTTGTTGCTGTGATTGCGGTTGCTGCGGTAATTGCGGTTGTTGCGGTTGCTGTGGTGATTGCGGTTGCTGTGGTGATTGTGGTTGCTGCGGTGATTGGGGTTGCTGCTGTGCCTGGTCCGGTTGCTGCGGTTGTTGCAGTGATTGCTCCGGCAACTGTGGCAGTGACTGAAGCTGCTGTTGCTCTGGCCCGTTCTCCTGAGCACGCCTCACTGCTGGAGGCTGCAGCATTATCCTGATCCGCTGAAATAAGGCCCCAGAACCAGCACCAGTGAGCACAGATATACCATGTAATGCCTGTGTTAACATTGTTCATTATTTTATACATAAATAAGAACAGTTACCTCCTTATATGTCCCCTTCAGGGTGAAGAACATGTAGACCATATAACCAGGAATGAGAACCATAGAGGATAAAGCCATGAGCCAGCCCACTCCTTGCCCCCATTTAGGGAACACATAGTTGTTCATTTTAAGAGGAACCATTTGCACCGCGCTGAAGAGGAACACACCCTGCAGGAAAGCTCTGTTTAAAAATACTGCAGTTTTCACACAATTACGGTACACCATAATCTGTAACTATTATTACTTTTATAGTGAAGACTACAAGACTTTAGAAACATGCTGCCGCTTTATATTAGGTGTTGTTACCTACTATGTACTTGCATCAAAAAGTAAGTACAACGTAGCTACTGTGCTAATGAGGTGGGATATGGGTAAGGTTAGGGGATGGTTTGCTGGTATGGGTAGATTTAAGTGTGGGTTAAAGTGTAGGGGAAGGTCAGCAGTATGATTATCATTACATAAATGTATTACAGCTGTAATTACACCGGATACCCTGTAAACTGAGTCAATGGGACAAATAATGGTGTAGTAAAATGTTTTATGGCAAATAAACCCTTAATAGTTTGCTCTATCATAAATATAATTGCTAATTTAGGTTTGTGTTAGGTATCAAGCTGTAAAGTTAATTTTTATTTACCATAAACCACCATGGATCATGTTTGTGCCACATGCAGGTTGAAGCAGAGAGGATGCAGGATCTATATGCAGCAGGCTTTTATTGAACAAACTCAAAATTTACCAAAACACTCAGAACAGCTCAGGCACAGAACAACCAACATATAATACGGACAACGACAGACAACTTGACAGGACAAACACAGGGACTAAATTAAGGAAACAAGACACAGCAGACATGACTAACGAGGCACAGGTGAACAGGATACTGAATCAAAGAGACACACTGGGAAAACTGGGTCAAATTAACAGGCAAACATGAACTAACAAACACTAAACGTGACAGAACACAACCCCTCCCACAAGGCACGGCCTTGTGACATATTACATCAACAAGGGTGGAAGGCTGGTTGTCCTGGAGGCTGACGAGGGCATGGCTTACTCAGCGAAGGAAGTCTCCAGGGCAACTCGGGAGACCAGGACGGAGCCGGCAACTCGGGAGATCTGAGATGATCCGCCTTCGTGGCCTTGCCCAGGGACCCAGGTCATATAGCAGATTTTCTTGGGGGGAGCTAGGCGTTTGTAGGCCAGTGGGATTATAGGGTGAGCTCGGGGACTGAAGGCCTCTCTGGGGTGAGCTTGGGGACTGGAGTTGTCTCTAGACACTGGACGGGGACTGGAATCGTCTCTGGACACTGGATGGGGACTGGAGTCGTCCCTGGACACTGGACGGGGACTGGAGTCGTCCCTGGACACTGGACGGAGACTGGAGTTACCTCTGGACTCTTGACGGGAGACAGAGTTACCTCTGGACTCTTGACGGGAGACATTGTTACCTCCGGACTCTTGACGGGAGACAGAGTTACCTCTGGACTCTTGACGGGAGATGGAGTTACCTCTGGACACTTGATGGGAGACGGAGTTACCACTAGACTCTTGACTGGAGACGGAGTTACCTCTGGACTCTTGTCGGGAGACGGAGTTACCACTGGACTCTTGACTGGAGACGGAGTTAGCACTGGACTCTTGACGGGAGACGGAGTTACCTCTGGACTCTTGACGGGAGACGGAGTTACCACTAGACTCTTGACTGGAGACGGAGTTAGCACTGGACTCTTGACGGGAGACGGAGTTACCTCTGGACTCTTGACGGGAGACGGAGTTACCACTAGACTCTTGACTGGAGACGGAGTTACCTCTGGACTCTTGTCGGGAGACGGAGTTACCACTGGACTCTTGACTGGAGACGGAGTTAGCACTGGACTCTTGACGGGAGACGGAGTTACCTCTGGACTCTTGACGGGAGACGGAGTTACCCCTGGACTCTTGACTGGAGATGGAGTTACCTCTGGACTCTTGACTGGAGACAGAGTTACTTCTGGACTCTTGACTGGAGAGGGAGTTACCTCTGGACTCTTGACGGGTGACGGTGTTTCTCTGGACTCTTGACGGGAGACGGAGTTACCTCTGGACTCTTGACTGGAGACGGAGTCTCCTTTGGACTCTTGATGGGAGACAGAGTCACCTCTGGGCTCTGTTGTGGCGGCGGCCATATTGGCAGAGGGCTCAGGCGTGGCGGCGGCCATCTTGGCAGAGGGCTCAGGTGCTGCGGCGGCCATCTTGACCGAGAGCTCAGGCGTGGCGGCGGTCATCTTGACCCCGAGAGCTCAGGCGTAGCGGTGGCCATCTTGACCGAGAGCTCAGGCGTGGCGGCGGTCATCTTAACCCCGAGAGCTCAGGCGTAGCGGTGGCCATCTTGACCGACAGCTCAGGCGTGGCGGCGGTCATATTGACCCCGAGAACTCAGGCGTGGCGGTGGCCATGAGGGGACGAGACTCTGGAGCTGGCGGTTTTCTGGATCGGGGGTACATGTCTTCCAGACACTTGAGAATGGCCTCCCTCCAGGGAAGTCCTCGGGTGTCTGGAAGTTCCACTGGGTGGTAGTAGTTGGCCCCGATCCAATATAGTGTTGTGAGGGTTTTGTCATCATAGGGGGAGAGAATGGCAAGATGGCAGAACTCAACAGAGTATTCCACAAAGTTGAGACCCTTCCAGGCAAAAGCAGTGCTAGATCTATATTTTAAAGGTCTGTTGTTTTGTCACATGCAGGATCTATATGCAGCAGGCTTTTATTGAACAAACTCAAAATGAACCAAAACACTCATGATTCTCACAGACAGGAACAGCTCAGACACAGAACAACCAACATATAATACGGACAACGACAGACAACTAAACAGGACTAAACACAGGGCTTAATACACAGGGCTTAATACACAGGGATTAAATACACAGGGACTAAGGCTATGTTTACACGGAAACGATCGAAGACAAAAAGTGGCGTTGCGTTATCACTTTTTATTCTGCGTTTAGACAAGCGTTATGGGGGGGAAATCTGCGTGCATATGGTGACGCAAAAGTGTGTGAAATTGGATGTAGTGTGCACTCCAGGCGGCTAGGTGGCGATGTGAAGCACTGAAAGTGAAAGAGACGCTGACACAGTTTGTCATGTTTTTTGAGTTTTTTTTTTTTGTCAATGCAATTAATACTATATTTTAGTTTGTTAATGTTTTGTTATTTTCCTGTACTGACGCATGCCTGTGACGTAATCGCGTACGTGACGAGAGCCACCGTGAGCAGATCGGTGCCTTCACTGTCTAGCAGACTTCTGCGTTTTTACCCTTTAGACGTGAATGCGACGGTGGAGCATTTTTAAGATTTCCACTCTGGAGGGTGGATTCACTTTTTTGCGTTTTTAAGCCCCAAAAACGCCGTCGCTGTCTAAACGAAAGGCACATCTGATAAAATATTTTTACGTTTTCACCTGCGAGCGTTCTCGTGTAAACAGGGCCTATATCAAGGAAACAAGACATGAGTAATGAGGCACAGGTGAACAGGATACTGAATCAAAGAGACACACTGGGAAAACTGGGTCAAATTAACAGGCAAACATGAACTAACACTAAACGTGACAGTTTGGTCGTTTTGATTAACATGTGAATATAATGAATCAGAGGGAAACATCTTGGAACGCTGCTTGCTGGAAACAACAATAGAGGCTTTTTACTTTTGGTACTGGAAGAAGCATCTTGAATTTTTGTCTAATTTTTATGTGCAAATAAAAACTTTGATAATGAATAGCTGATTTACTGGCACTGAAACTATTGCAAGACATCTAATTTTGAACTGAACTGAGCTGGACAATGACTAACCTTGCAACATCTGTACTGTTATTGAACTGAATTGCATCAACATTGAACTGACTCGAGCTGAATAATGACACTGTTGCATTTAGTAGAGCTGCTTATAGCTAAATTTAACTTATAATATAGTATTTATGTACTTTGCCACATTAACAGTATTATTTTCCTGTTTATTAATGTGAAGCTGCTTAGAAACGATCTGTATATTATAAAGTGCTCGATAAATAAGTGTGAACACTTGACTAACTTTAACTTTGTCTTACAGTCCAGGTTTTTTTTTGGGGGGGGGGGGGGGGTATTCAAAGGCTAACAAGTATACTCTAATTTTATCCATTTATTTTAATGTTTGTCACAAAAATGGCAAGAGCTTTTAGAACACATTAAAAAAAATCACATTAAAAAGAATAAAGTAGGTTACTTACAGCAACAACTAGAGGGGTGAAGAAAACCCAGCACAGTTTCCACCATACACAAGGCTTGTATCCAATCATTTCCTGGATGTTATCATAAAACTTGTTCACACCTGAAATTACATGAAATTTTATAGGGATTAGATCAATTCACTGCAACTATATTGCAGCAACTGGATTGACGGATAGACTGGAATACATCCATCTATCAATCCATTCATCTTTTGTAGCAGTGCTGAGGATTCAGGGATACTCAATACAATCCGAACCGAGACATTTCTTGTGTCCGAAATCGAATACTTGAAACATTCAGAGTTGGGCAGTAATGTGTTACTATCAATGGGTAACAGTAGTAAGATTACTTTTTGCAGCAACTAGTAGTAACTAGTTTCTAATAAGATTTCAGAAATAATATTAGTTACTTTCAGTAATTTCTTATTACATAAAAATAGCTTGTTGCAATGTTATTTTTTTTTTGCCTCCTCTACTGGTTTGAAATCCAACAATCCAATCATTCCTAGATTCATTTCGTAATCTTGCACGTGATGTCACCGGTGCTGCAAACTAGCTTGGAATATGTAAAAGCTTACATTCAGCGGCTGGAAATATGGACATCACTTTGATTTTGTCAGGAGAAAAGATGACAAGAACAGCATTGTCAAAAGAAAGTTGTGGGATTACTTTACTCTGGCATTACATGGCTTGCCCATCCATATCGCTTTTATCCCGATATACTATATATCCACCTGTTATATGCAAAAATCTAGAAAACAAAACATTTCTTATGACCTTATGTGAATTCTTTGGACAACATACATCATGAAATATAATCGTATCTGGGTAAAAGGTGAATTATCCTATTTGTAGCATTTTAGAATGCAAATCATATGACAAATCATATGCTATCGTAATCGTGTGTTTATTTGCTTCATGTTTCATGTATAGAAACGTTTCTCCGGACTGGTACTGTATGTATGGAAAAGAACGCAGAAGTATTGTGGAACTTCGTCATAGGAAGAGACAGGGCAGGTTATGATGAGCACGTAATATGATTGAGTCAAATCCCATGATATGATGATTCTGTCTAAAGAAATACAAACTAAATCATTTAAATATACCCTAACATTCACAAAGAGGCACACATACGAAGTCAGAATTTTGAGGAGAAAATGAGCAATTGCCACTTCTGTGTGGTGTAACTGAAAAGTAATATAACAAGCAGTGTAACGAATTACGGTTGCCAGAAAGCAATAAAGTAATAATATTATGAGTAATGAGTTATTAATTCAATGTTTTGAGTTGCAAGCTTAACACTGACTATAAATTATGCGAAAAAACAGTATGCCAACAAAGTAGTATTTCCGAAACGTAGTATTTGAAAAACAGTAGGTGAAAAGTCCTCGGATGAAGTACTTCTGCTGAGATTCAGAAGTGTGAGTTCAATCTACACTTGGAGACGAGTAGTACACGCACCGCCAGCTGACACCGAAGGTCACATGACAGTGACACCATGGCGGATGTAGTACGTCCAAATGTCATTCATACTAAACACATCCATACTAAACACATCCATACTAAATAGAACAAACTTTTTTTTAACAGTCGTGAAGTTTCAAACCAAATGTAGTACCTACTTTACAGTAAGCAATTTGAGATGCAGCATAAGCATATAGGTTTTGCTTAAACAGAAGCTGCATATCTCGGCTGCCACGTCAGCAAACGTCGCTGAAGGCCATCTCCATGTGAAGGATCTAGGAAGGCAGCCTTTGTTTCGCGCCTTTCTTTCGGCCTGTATTAATGGATGCATCAGATGTATCCTTCGCGGCCTTAAATCCCCCACAATCCTTTGCAACCATTCCAATTCACGAAAATAAGCTGACGGAAAACAAGTCGGTACTGAGCTTGTCTGAGTTTAATTTATTATTACTGTTTAGTCCAAGTGTGCAGCACAAGTCCTGAAAAGTGATGTAATCTAATGGGACATGAGACAAACTAAACAATCAAATGACAGTTGTTCTGTAATAAACTGTACTAACCGATTCAGCGGAAGTGTTCAGCTTCACACTCACTATTGTTCAGTAAAGATATCAGCACATATTGGGACATTGGCGGCTTCACTTTTCTACAATGGAAGAGAGTGAAGGAGCGTCGTCCATCTTTTTTTACAGTCTATGGTTTAGTCATTCATTAGTTGCCATGGTCACTAATTCGTCCACACCTGTTCCCTGTTCTGTTGATTACCCTTCTCTGTGTGTTTCAGCCTTCAGTCTTCCTCAGTTCTTTTTCTTGTTAAAGGGTTAGTTCACCCAAAAATTTTAATTCTGTCATTAATTACTCATGACTCAAGTCATGTAAGACCTTCGTTCATCTTCAGAAGACAAAGTAAGATATTTGTGATGAAATCCGAGAGCGTTCTGATCCCTCCACGTCTTTGCAACTTTCAAGGTCCAGAAAGGTAGTAAAGACACTGTTAAAATAGTCCATGTGACTACAGTTGTTCAACCTTAATGTTATTAAGCGACGAGAATTATTTTTGTGCACAAAAAAGCCCCAAAATAATGACTTTATTCAACAATTTCTTCTCTTATGTGTCAGATCTTCTACGCTATTCACAGTTAGACGTCAGAACGCTGGCTCAGTATTGGCCGGCTCCTACATCAGCTTCACACACGTGTCGTTGTGCTCATGTGAACAGCGTCGGACAATAGTTAGCCGAAGCGCTGTTCTGTGTTTACTACACAAATAGAGTAGGAGATCTGACACAGAAGAGAAAAAATTGTAGAATAAAGCAGTTCATTTTGGGGGGTTTTGCACACAAATATATTCTTGTCGCTTCATAACATTACATTGACAGAATTTTTATTTTTGGGTGAACAAACACTTTAACGTTTATGGATTGTTGTGTTTGAGTTATCTCCGTGTTAATAAAAATAGTATATCAAGCATCACCCATCTTCCTTGTGGATTAAGCTACAGTAACCCCATTATAGAACCCTTTTAAAAGGTATACTTGTGTATCTTATTTATCTCTAGAGTTTGCATATTAATACTATACCTAAACGATACATATTAGTGCCTAAATGGTACATGTCAGACCTTCTGAAAGGGTCCCACCCTAGTGACAGCTTTTGTAAAAAAAATTATGATAGTGTAAAAAAAGCAAAAAGAACTTTCACAGCGGCCAATCGGGTACGTTTCCCGTACAACTATATCGCTCGCTGCTTAACTACCATAGTACGATGCATCGTTGGAGAAATCAACTATCTAGTCACGACCGAAACCGTATGTCGCAAAGTATTGTTCAACTACGTTGGTTTATGACGTCTCGCACGTGGTGGACTAATAACTTATTTTCATTAATCTGTTTGAGATCGAATTAACGCTAGATTTTGTCATATAAGTTACAGACATGGCATCTGAAGACCATTTCTAATTGTTCTCAGTTATTTTGCTTTATTACCAGACTCAGTATTTGGGTCGTTCTTACATAGTAGAGCACGTTCGCACATGCGCAGTCTTCAAAAACGGTGCTTTAAATCTCTTGACAAAGAGAACGTAAATTACATTTCTATGTATTCTAAATAAATAACACGGGTTGTACTGAATGTCAGCTTGCTTATTTTGCTGAAGATAAGGATTTATTCAGTCTACATCTCATGTAAACTAGAAACTCTGCTTCTAACCACAGCTCGAGAGATGTCGCTCCAACCACACAAGTTTGCGATGCTGTTTGCGAACGTTCGTTGGAACGATGGTTTCGGGATACACCAAATCGTTGAACTATGCTGATAATGACTTGCGACCATAGTTGGCTAACGATGCTTTCGGGAAACGCACCCCTGAGTAGCATGTCATAAACTATGACATCACTCTCCGGTCCTAATGCAGAGACATTGACATATCTCAGGTAGGTTATTAGTTTTGTCAAGTCTCGTTAGCAAAATAGTAAATGTCGGAAGAGCTGACAATGGCCAATTTGTCAGATCTGAAGAAAACTAAGGTTGACATGGAAAATTGTGCATTCGCAAAAGACTAGAAGACATTCTTACCAAAAGAACCAAACCTACGGCATGTGCGATATTTACACCGATGGTGACGATTGTTAAGAGTGCTGACAATAAGCACCGCTATAAATCATCAAAGCAAATGTATTTTGAGCAAAATTATCCATTAAACATGGAAGTGAAAAAAAAAAAAACACTTAACGAGACGAGAGAATCATATTGAGAATCTAGATGTAATATAGTCCTGTGGACCCTCAGCTTAGTGGAAAAGTTTTGAGTGGATAACAAAGATTTAAATTTGAGTTCCTCTGATCAAGAAAAAAGACATGGAAATGTCATTCAACCAAAAAACAGAAACAAAAAACAAAAATAAAATGTGTGATACCATATTGAGGAGTATGTGAAGAGACCATTGGGGTGATAATAATGGTAGAGGGTGATATCATGTTTGCCTCTTCACAACTTCCAAATGGTAAGGACAGAAAGGGTTGAACTGGATTCAAAATTGTGAAGGCTTCATTGTATATCAGACACATGACTCTCAAAGACGAGGAGCTAATACACTTCCAAGGCAGCTGCTGATTGACAGATTGGATTAATGGGAAAAATGCCAGGAAGATCCATGGAAAAATAGCCCTCTCCCTGAAATATCAGACTAGCAGACCGCAAAGCTGGCGAACACTGAGAAATCCCACCAGTGCCTTAGTTGAGGACAGAGGGAAAGCAACAGAACTAATGATGGCAATAGACACATCGGGGATATCCAGAATTAACAATCTCAGTTACTCAAGGTACAGAGACTCTAGAAGAAAGCTCACGAGACTATTCAACATCTGCAGCAGCAGCAAACACTAGTGCATAACCACGTAATGGCAAGAAACTGGCAGAAAAAAAGGAAGTGGTGATGAAGCAATCCCACATGACCGTACCATACACTGGGGAAAGAGCTTGAGAAATAGAAGACAGACCGAGGCCAATGTAGTGCTGAACGAGAGGGACTAAATGAAGGAATATCAATATCAATGAAAACGATAATCTAAAGCAATATTTTTGTCATCCTTGTCACAACTTTGAAAATATGATGGTTACCAACTTCAGTTTGTAATTCAATTCTGTTTCCTTACATACACATTCATTGGCTGGTCTATTCAAAATTCAAGATTTATTGTCGTGGTAAAAAAAACTTTGCACATACATGCATACATACACACACACATTTGCACACATATACACGCAATTAACAAAAATATACAATATGCAAATGTATACAAAAGTATTTTTGTAACAGTAATGGCGTTGATGTACAGTAATGTTGTGTTCAGAGTAATCCTGTCCCACTGGATGCAGTTTTGTCGTGACAGAATTATTGATGACTATTGATGACTATGACCAAAGCATTTCTGTCCAGTTTTATAATGCTGTACAGTGCAGAGGTTGAGCACAGTGTAGCAGGACGGAACAAGGACTCACCGTAGCACCAGGAGATTGAGATACACTCGAAGAACACCAGGAAGAGCAGACACATCCCACTGGCTGAGTAGTAGTCGAAGAGTTTAAACACGTAGAGTCCGCCCTAACACAAGAGAAGCACAAGTGTAAGTCCATGACCCCTGCAGTCATATTAGTGCACATCATATTCATCATATTCAAGACTGATACCTGTGTGATATTGGACAGCCCAATGGCGTAGGACACAACGCAAACACATGCGATGAAAATCTCTCTCCTCTTCCTGAGCACCTGTGGGAACTCGTCCACCAGCGCGGTGATGAAGCCCTCCACTGTGCAGAACTGCAAGACAATGTCCAGCGAGACGTTATTCTGCATTTATATGGCCAACGCTTTCATGCCTCTTTCTTGTTGCATTCAATGAACCTGTGAGCACAGGTGTGTGTATCAGCTAACTTTGAACATGGCTTATCCAATCAGATTTGAGCTTTTTTACGACTTTCCAAAAACAAAGAAAACCAGCACAACTCATTGACACTCATTTTACACCACAGAGTTGGGATTCAGTTTGGTTTATTTGAAGATTGCAGCTTCAGGGATAAAGAGCATCAGTTTAAAATCTTGTAGCCATAAAGGCAGGAATCCGCATGAAAAGATTGCATTGGGCTCAGGGCTAATTAAGTCTTTTAATGCTCCTTATGTTTCCTCGTGTGGCCACCAGGGACACCGCCACTGATGCTGGAGCACCAAACAGATCCCGCTCACTTCTGTTTCTAGGTCAGAGCGTGAATACGAGATGTTCTCACCTGACTGTCGATTCCCAGCATCAGCAGCATGGAGAAGAAGAGAATAGCCCACAGCGGTGAGACGGGCAACTGCGTCACAGCTTCTGGGTAAGCCAAAAATGCCAAACCGGGACCTGTGAAAGAGCAGTTCAGTTATCTGAGAGAAATGTCGAGATTTCAACTAATCCAACTTTTTTTTAAGTGAAATATTGTAAAATATTGTGTAAAATGAACTGATTACCGGATGCAGCTACATCAGCTATTGGTCTCTTTGTGACATGTGACATGAAGCCCACAATAGAGAAAATCACAAATCCAGCAAACATACTAGTGAAGGAGTTTATACAGCACACAATGATCGAATCCCTGCAGAAAAAGAGAAGGGGGAAAGGATTCTGTCTTCAAATGTGCATCTATAAAACCTTCGCCTAACTGACCTGGAAGCTGCACATAGATTTGGCATTTCAGGAGAAGATGGATTATAGCCAAATGCAGAAACAACTGTTTAATTTTACAGTAATTCTCACTATTCATGTGAACTGACTCAAACTCCAGCCGAAGCCCTGAAGACAAGGGGACATCACGGCGGTCAGTCACAGTTATAAGGCTTGATCACATTTTCAAGCAAACATTATTCACAGCATCAAAAAAGGTCAAATCAAAGTTTAGGGCCTGAAACAGGGTCAACTTATACTAACTGATTCTTAAAAAGATCCTCATGCGTCAGTCATACCTGTACACATTGTTATTGAAAGGGTTGTAGCTGCCCAGAGCAATGAGGGAGCCTAAACCCAGACCATAGGAGAAGAAAATCTGTGTTGCCGCATCCAGCCAAACCTAAGAAGGAAAATCAAGCTATTTATCAGCTAGACTGGGTCTGTTGGATCTCGTTCGAACGATTAAACGTGTGCAGTTACCTCAGACTCCTTCAGCTTCTCAAAGTCCGGAGTGATGTAGAACAGGATCCCGTCTTTAGCCCCGGGCAGGGACACTCCGCGGATAAACAGGATGAACAACATGAAGTACGGGTAGGTGGCAGAGAAGTAAACCACCTGCAAAACATCGGTTTCTCCATCAAATATTCCCAACGTGTATTTCTTCAGCATGTAAATGCTTGAAAAGAAAATTGTGCATTGCTTTCACGGGACAAGGAACTCATAGAGCCCCAGTTTATTGCAACCATGTGTGCTTTACAATGAATGTAGAGAAATGATTACAAACTCACTCAAATTCCAGTCCGAAGCCCTGAAGACAGACCAACAAAGACATCTCACCTTTCCAGTCCAGCTAACACCTTTCCAGATACAGAAGTACACGAGGACCCAGGCAATGGCCAGTGTTATTGCAAGTGGAGCACGAATTTCACCAGGTTTTTCTAAGCCATCGGTCATTTGATGCACATTGCGTCTGTATAAGCACATCATGCAACACAATTACACTTGACAACAGGACAATTTAATGTACAAAGGTCAAAGAAGGTCATGCACATCAATTTGTTTCATCAAATCTTACTCCCAAAACTCCATGACAGCACTGGTGAGATTGGTGGTGTCTACTATGCTGTAGTTTGTATAACATCTGTCTGTGTTCCATGGATTGTGACAAGTTTTCCATGGAAGCTCCTACAAAGAGTAGAACAATGCTTTACATTTTTTTATTTAATAAATATCCCAGAATAATTACCTAAACATGCCAATATATATATATATATATATACTGTGTGTATATATATATATATATAAACGGAAGCACACGTGACCAGGAATGCTTACAGTGGTAAAGGAGTTGTATAAGTAGTAAATGGCCCAGGCAATGATGACAATGTAGTAAATGTTCAGCCAGAATGAGAGAACAGCGGCAGCAAGACCAACACCTGTAGTTATGACAGATTGTGTTATAACTTACATTCAAAGCAGAATGTGAACCACCTGGTCAAAGCCAGCATTTTATGCAGCATTATAGATGCCTTAGTAGATCATTTGTTTTCAAACTGGAAGATCTGTGAGCATCTTTAGAACAACAGATATCAAACTTACAACACATAACCCATGCATTTAAATCTCCTCGCGTTGCATTTACTGAAGGTCTCACACACTTCAAGAAACCAGCTCGTATTTTGCTGAATAGAAATGATATACCTTTGAACATAGGAGCTAGTTTCCAAACCCCAAGGCCGCCAATGGATGTGTACTGCCCAAGAGCGCATTCAAGAAAAAACAGAGGAACTCCCGCAAAGAAGAGCGTCAAAAAATAAGGAATCAAGAAAGCCCCTGGAATCAACACAGAAATACATGAAAGCACCAAGTGGAGCTGTGCACAGCAACACACACACACACACACACACACACACACACACACACACTGGCTCTTGGAGAAGCGTTCTTACCTCCGCCGTTCTTCCCGCACAGATACGGAAATCTCCACACGTTCCCCAGGCCGATGGCGTAGCCCACACATGACAGCAGAAAATCAAATCTCCCACCCCAAGTTTCTCTGACTGGGATGTCTTTCTTCTTCTTCTCTGGTTTGGCGTCCTCTGATTTGGGTTTGTCGTTAGTTGTGATCTCGTTGAGTTCCGTCACAACTTGTCCATCGGTGTTTTTGGTGTTGTTAGTCGCCATGTCTCTGATTTCAGACAGTAGAGATCCACACAAACCCCCGATCGATCTCGACACAGTTTCAGTTAACCTGAAGACACCGAATCACACGAAATCATTGTTTCCCCCTGCAAACGCAGTCCGCGGTTTGAATTCGAAGGCGACACACACACGCGCGCGCGCGCGCACACACTAAGATATCTGCCGTCTCTGAGACAAAACATGACAGTCAATTTAAACATATATTTTTTCGATAGAACGATCTAGCTTCTCAATTATGTTTTTTCGTCAATTTTTTGATGTATTTACTATTGTTATTACGCATAAACGCATGCACATAAACACACACTTGAACATTTTCAAACCAGTGAAACGCTGAAAATCATTTCCACCTACTTACAGTGAATTGTGGCTGTTTTCCAAAGGGAATGTGTCCGTGTGTGCTGCCGCGAGGTGTCCGTGGATTGCTCTCGGAGTTGTAAACTTCCAGAGAGGAGTGTGTCCATGTAAAGCGGTCCTGCGGGAGCTGTCCACGCGCCACTGGTGCTGAATCCTGTCTGAGATCAGCAGCTACTCAACGTTTACACAGCGCCAATGTCATGTGAAAGTCAACACCCTCCAACCGATACACACACACACATTTTCAGGTCAGGCACGCAAGTCTTTACCTTTATGTGCATATGTTAACATACACATCTCAGTAGATATTACCAACATTTTGGAATTGAATGCTAAACAGAGACTATGAGCCATTCATAAGTTATGCTATTCCCTTTAAAAATCTTGATTTGAAATTCATGTTTAATTAATTTTCTCACGCACATCTGGGTCTGCCACGAGGTAAAATGAACTCATGCATTCATTACTCATTCTGAAGAAGAATTGCAATCCTCAAACCCAGCCCACTTCACACATCTCATCATGAACATGGCAGATGAGGAGCAGAGCAGGTGAAGCACTGACAGCATCAGGTGAGCAGGGACATACCCTTCCTCATCCCAAACTGAGGACACTTCAGAGGAAGAACGTCTGGGACACTCGGACGCAGAACTGTCCTGCCACACAGACATATGTGGTAAGCATTTTCAGTCCATCCAGAATATATGCATGAACTTACTTTTTAGTTAGCTTTTTGATTTCTTTTAACCCCGTAAAGGACAGAATTGTGAATGTCAGTAAACATTGCTTAATGAAAAGTGAACGAAGTCAATGTGGGATTTGGGTCAGATGGTATAGATTTCACCTCATCTCTCGGAGCTTGGCTCAGACTGGAGGACTCAATTGGAAGCAGATGGTGAACCAATGAGGGGTGAACTAACCTACTAATGATACTACATGAAATCTAGCACTTGCACTCCATCTGGCTGCATCTCCCTTCGGTTATGGGCTGAGGAAACATGACATATTTATGCACCTGCTGTGGATGCTGGAGCACTTTTGGCTTGCTGGTGACAGCCATGATATTCCCAGACGGACTCATTTAGAGAGAGAGATGTGTGATCATCAACTGAGTGCTGCCCATCAAGGATATTCAAATAATTCTTTCAAATGAACCTTACTGTAGTTTGGAGTCTGTTGTTTTGTGTTTGTGAAAAGTCAAGTCTTCATTTATACAGCGCTTTTAACAATATAGAGTGTTTCAAAGCAGCTTTACAGTGATAATAGGAGATTACAGTAGCAGAGACTTTACAGCAATTCTAGAATAAAGTTATTGTCCAGATAAAGTTAGTTTTGATTGATTCACTTCCGTCGCAACGATCATTAGTTATTAAATTTAATGGTTATTAAAGTTATTAACCGCTAACACGACACTGTTCTAACAGAAAACCCTTAATGCGATCCGGCCGCAAAGAAAAAGAAAACCGTTATTTGACCGTTATGTCGACTCTTGATTTGACTTTCTCTGGCGTAACCTAATGCAGTCACGTGTATTCGTCACATTAAATCAGATCATTTTGGTGTAAAAAAAAAAGAAAATAAAAAAAATCCCATTCATTTGGATGTCATCATACAACGCATAAAAAACAAATAATCTTTCATAATATGTCAATTATAAACCAATAAATACATTTAAATTGTATGATGTAAAATATCTATTACATCTGTTGTTTATCAGGCTTGTGTATAGATCATCTTAAGTGGATTGTTTAGTTATTCTGTAGGAAGTCTTCATAGGTTGCACAAGTGCAGAAAAAAGACGAGACAATTGATTCGTTTGCCCCATAGTTTGATTTTGTTCTAATGAAATATGCAAATGCCATTGGCTGTAAGAGAGTGATCAAGTGATCCAGGTTCTGTGGGAGAACGGCAGACCCTTTAGGAAAGCTATATAAAAATATACATCCCTCAGAGCAGTATGGGGCATCGAAATCATTTTAAAATTTTGTGCAAGTGTTGCTAGGCAACAGCAAAATGGTCTCAGCCTCCTTGTTATATTGGTGTTTCTGCTGGGGTTTGCTCCCATTGATGTCTTCAGTTTTTTTGTCTCCTTTTATTAGCAAATATTAAACTTTCATTTTTTGTTTAAAAAAATAATTGGCTTCAAACTTGCACTCGAGTTACAGAAAGGCCTACAGTAAATGTTTAAGCCAGAATTGAATTAGCTTCATCATTTATTCTTCACAGAATAAAAAATACTTTGAATACATTGTTAATAAATATCTATGCACACAAGCCACATATGGTGTGTTTGCTAACGTTAGAGATCAAGGGTTTTGACTGACTTGTGTTTGCAAGGGTTCATCGTGCACAGAACACTAGAGAACACTATGGGCACAGAGCACGTCTGCACGCTCTCCTCACTGCACTGCTACTACTCGACTGCATTCACCGCAATCACTATGGAAACTGACTTTTGCCACACAGCCGCTACTGAATCAGACATGCAGCAAATGCTGTCAGCAACTGTCCAGTGACGCATGTTCACATGGAGGTCTGAATCTGTGTTTCCTGCAGACAACAGCAACATTAGCATGTTCCAACTACAGGACTTCAAACAACAGCATAAGAATAGAAATTGTACAAGAAATCCTTCAGTACTTCAGTAGTGTAGCGTATTTTAAGGCTGAAATGAGTCTCAACTCTCAAATGACTGTGCAAATCCTAAACTAGATCCACACTGTCGTCCACAGACAAAACCGCAAGACCTTTGTTTTTACCATACAGAGGTTTGGACAAAAGGCGTACTTTAGCTGACACATATCAGCACCTGCCTCTGGCTAAAATGTGTGGAAATGCTCTTCATGGTTGTAAAGGGTTTATGTGCTTCAAAGCAACCGTGCAGTCCTCCAGCCGCTCCAGCCTTTGGACAAGTTTCTCAGCTCAGTCCTCTTTCAGGGGACAGGTTTCCTTTTTTTTCGCTTTTTACATAAGGCACATTTACACGTGCTGATGATGTCAGCTCGGATTCTGCACCTCCCTCCTCCCAAAAAACATTCACAAAAATAAGGCATCTTCCTCTTGAGTGCTAAGGACTTCTGTCAGGGATTTAGCATGCATTTAAAAAGCATTGCTGGAATTGTGTTTATGATATTGATTCATGGTTGTAGTGTAATGCACCAAAGCAAAGAAATGCTGAATGCAAAAAAGAGCAGGACTAATAATGGACTGCTGATAGATCGTTGTGATTGGTTGTAAAATGGCACACGTGCATAATGGCAGTATTCTGGTTTGTGGAGTAAAAACACAAGGGAAGCATCCTAAATCTGAAGAGAAAATGATCCTTCCCTCTTTGTGGATGTTGCTGTCACCCTGAATCTTTTCATAAAACCGCCACTAGCGTGCCTCGCATTTGAATTAGGCTGATGAGTGGAATCTGTGCCCACAGAGAGGCCAGCGGCGCTTCCAGCATCACATGACGCTTAATTAGGCATTCTTCTACATTATAAGGCTGGGTTTGTGCCAAATGTCTATCAGAGGTTTCAGTCAATGCACTAATATTGCGTTCGCTGCTGCCGAGGGGCATCGCTGAGCTGCGTTCTCTCCTCAGACAGAAACACTACAGTCGGTGAAGGTATCTCTAATTTTAGAGCTCGAGCTTCATCTTGCTGTTTGAAAATATAGTGTAACCAAATACGACTTTAGAGGGCTAGTTGCACTTCTCACTTGGCAGACAGGAGATGGTCATTCTGGGGGCAATGGGATGCACTGAGAAGAAGAATCTTCAATCATTATTAACTACAAATCTTCCCCTCACTACAGCTTTAATCTCATTAGTGTTTCACATTTTTTCAATGTACAAATCGCACAAAGACTGCTGAGAACCGATGGAAAAGTCAATGGTGTGGTGTGACATGGTATCCTGGAAACCCAGAGTTCTCGCGAGAGCACAAGTTGAATTTGCTCAGCGAGAAGCTCTGGTGTCGAGTAATGATGCTCATTAAATATGCCCCTCTATCTGAGCTGCACCAATCACATCGGGTTATCTGATGTAGGCGGGCCAGAGGCGAGATGACATTAGTCATTAGTAAACATTGCAGGATGGCACCAGTTGTTTGAAACAGCTTTGGGCGCTACAATGAAAGATTTAGACTTGCCCTTTTTCTCTAAAAGAGGAACAGAAGACGGCGCTCGAATCGTTCCTTTGCAAGAAGGACATTTTTGCTGTTTTGCCGCCCGGATATGGCAAAAGTAGGCTATAATCTACCAGTTAGCTCCGCTCAAGCTCGAACCCGAGGACAGGCACGAGAGGCGGGAACAGAGTAGACGTGATCAATGTGGAGTTGCAGAAGAAAGATCGCCGTGGATCAGGAGGTAACATTGCAATAGCCTGGACTTAAGCTGGACACAACTTTTCAAATGTAATCAACATTTTCCTAAGTACTAGATATGTTGGGCTATTTAACATGATATTTTAATTATATTCTGCTGAAATGAACGAAATTACTCGAAAAAAGATTCATTAATTTTGCTGAACGAGATTCAAAGATCCGAGTCAGTAAAATGATCCGAACTTCCCACTACTTCTCCGCTGGTAGCTCAGCGCATGGGGCTTTGTGATACGTCACACTGTGTATTGTTGTGATTGGTCGTAGTGTTAGCCAATTGCGTGCAGTGAGATTTTCAAATGCATACTTGGTGCCGCCCCTCCAGCTGGCCGATTTTCATTAATCGACACCAGACCATTAATCTTTCAGTTTAGGTCTGGATTTCCAGGCTAGTGACATGGCATGATACAGTGCAATCTGTCTTCACACACAAAACGAGATTTTCCGTGAATTATTAAAGTCATCTCATCACTGCAGCTAATGCTAGAAGCTCCGGGTAATAAAGAAACAGACAGTAGGCTTGTTTGAGATGCACATTTTATATAGAGGGTAAGCACATGACGTCACAGTAGGCGGAGCCACTGCGGTCACACCCACTGAGTGGCAAAAGGACAGCGTTGGTATTCAGCTTGAATGCTGCAAAAAACACATCTACAATGAGAAAAAGCTTTGAGATGGACTGTACAAATAGATTCAACAAGAAATCAGAGCCATCTTGACTGCAAAAGCTACAGAAAAGAGAAGCAAATGGATCGTTGCAATTCGCAGAAACAACAAGAATCCAGGCAGCAACACACGTTGCAGTTACTATTGTTAGATATGTTGAATTTTGGGATTAGAGATCAGCTTTAACGTCACCTGAATCCGCTGTTCACAATACATCATCCACACGGATCTATGATTTTCTCTGACTTCGATATCTGCACCCGATCGTCACATAATTATTATAATTCCCAAACTTTCACAATCCTAAGTCACCAGCCCAGTCACCACAGAACTACACTTCCCAGCATCCCTTCTGGTCCCCACCTGCACACAGTCCGCCATCATCTCCTCAAGTCTCACACACGAGCAGTCACTCTCCACTTCACAGTTGTCTGGTCTCGTCGTTCAGCGCTGAACACCTGACTACCCGCCTGTCCCGAACTGCCCAGTCTTCTGCGGTCTTCTGCGGTCATCTTGTCTTCCGGTTTTCCTCTCGTTCTTCATCGCCGCCTGTGATGGCCCAAGCCACAGGATGAACAGCCGGCAAGGCAGGGTAATAGCCAGCAATGGTAACACCGCATACAAGCCTACCAGCACACACGCCATGTTTTCGGTACACAGGTTAAGTTATTTTGCAGTTAGCCACACCCCAAACAATTCATGATTTGAAAACATAGATCACATAGTTTATTTCAGGTATAATATACAGTTATTTGCTTTAGCCATATACGCTGTTTAAATGGAGTGCATACATTTTCACATTGTAGGGCTATGCAAACATTTTCTGTTCTATTAATCATTGTTTTTCTTTTTTACCATGATGGAGAGAGGTCTGTCCTGGGGGAAGAATGGCGTGGCCAAGGGTGGAGGACTGTGATATCCCGTGGCCTGCCAATTAAGCCATACCATGTGCTGCCATGTTGGAGGGGGATTTTGGGTTTAGTTTGTTTTAGTTTGTAGTTGTTTGTATTTGTCATCCATTTTGTTTTCCCTTTATGTGTAAATTGGTTTGGCCAAGCCACTATATATGTTCCCTTGTGTCTCATTCAGTTAGGTCAGTTGGTTCAGTTCATATCCTGTTTTGGTTGTATGCTGTTTTGAGTATAGTTATATTTTGTTGACCTCTTTTATAGGCCTAGTTGTTAACTTTTTGGTTTCTATTGTTTAGTATTTTTTTGGGTAAAAAAAAAATTTCAACAAGACACTTCTGTTCTCCTCATTGCCGCACTGTTTGGTCCCTGACGCCGCCTGCAACAGATAAGAACTGTCACTTTCCTGGCAGTATCACCATATTGATCTGCAATCCAGTTACTCACCAGCTCAAGTCCCCCATGTCACTCAATAAATTCTGTTTGGAATGTACCTGTGTTTGCCATCTTCTGTTCCATGACAGAAACGCTTGTGTTGTGTACATGTCGAGTTTTCTGATCGGCAAAAGCAAATTCTCTTTGTCTACACTAACAATGATATGAGGATATGAATTGTCATTGGTTAAAAATTGCCACAGTGGCAATTTTACACTCCAAAACAAAACTAAAAACCTTTAAGTGGTGTCCGCAAAATAATATAGAATTCATCGACAATTGGAAAAGTTTTTGGGGCAAACCTGACCTGTTGAAAAGAGATGGTATTCATCCCTCCTGGGATGGTGCTGCTCTTCTCTCTAGTAATTTGGCTCATAGTCTTAGAGATAAAACATGACAATCTGGGCCTCAGGTCAGGAAGCAGACAGACTGGCTTAACCGACCGTCTGCTAGCGGCCTCACGTCACCAAGGTCAGATAAATCCCATCACATAGAGCCTCTTTCACCTAGATATCATCATATAGAGACTCTTTCACCTAGATATCATCACATAGAGCCTCTTTCACCTAGATATCATCATATAGAGACTCTTTCACCTAGATATCATCACATAGAGCCTCTTTCACCTAGATATCATCACATAGAGCCTCTTTCACCTAGATATCATCATATAGAGACTCTTTCACCTAGATATCATCACATAGAGCCTCTTTCACCTAGATATCATCACATAGAGCCTCTTTCACCTAGATATCATCATATAGAGACTCTTTCACCTAGATATCATCACATAGAGCCTCTTTCACCTAGATATCATCACATAGAGCCTCTTTCACCTAGATATCATCACATAGAGCCTCTTTCACCTAGATATCATCACATAGAGCCTCTTTCACCTAGATATCATCACATAGAGACTCTTTCACCTAGATATCATCATATAGAGACTCTTTCACCTAGATATCATCATATAGAGCCTCTTTCCCCTAGATATCATCATATAGAGACTCTTTCACCTAGATATCATCATATAGAGACTCTTTCACCTAGATATCATCACATAGAGCCTCTTTCACCTAGATATCATCACATAGAGCCTCTTTCACCTAGATATCATCACATAGAGCCTCTTTCACCTAGATATCATCACATAGAGCCTCTTTCACCTAGATATCATCACATAGAGCCTCTTTCACCTAGATATCATCACATAGAGCCTCTTTCACCTAGATATCATCACATAGAGCCTCTTTCACCTAGATATCATCACATAGAGCCTCTTTCACCTAGATATCATCACATAGAGCCTCTTTCACCTAGATAGCATCACATAGAGCCTCTTTCACCTAGATATCATCATATAGACTCTTTCACCTAGATATCATCACATAGAGACTCATTATGGCAAGCCGTTTTAACATTTAATCATTTAAGCCTACTAGTATCTACTCTACGGTAGAGTTCAATTAAAAATCTTACTAGTAAAATTTAAAATCTTACTAGTAACATTTGGAATAAATACTAGTATCTAATAAATAGGCACTAGTATCTATTAAATAAGTACTAGTATCTAATGAATAAGTACTAGTATCTAAATAATAAGCACTAGTATCTAAATAATAAGCACTAGTATCTAAAGAATAAGTACTAGTATCTAATGAATAAGTACTAGTATCTATTAAAATGTACTAGTATCTAAAAAATAAGTACTAGTACCTAATGAATAAGTACTAGTATCTAATATATATGTACTAGTCACAATTGGAATAGATACTAGTCAGAAGTGAATAGTTGATATCTAAATGACAGATCCCATAGAAGTCAATGGCAAAAAAAAAAGTATTTTACTAGTAACAAAAAAATAGTTACTAGTCACTATTTAAATAAGTACTAGTATCTAATGAATAAGTACTAGTATCTATTGAATAAGTACTAGTATCTAATGAATAAGTACTAGTATCTAATGAATAAGTACTAGTATCTAAAGAATAAGCACTAGTATCTAAAGAATAAGCACTAGTATCTAATGAATAGGCACTAGTATCTAATGAATAAGTACTAGTACTTAATGGAATAGATACTAGTATCTAAAAAATAATTACTAGTAGCATGAAAATAGATACTAGTAGGCTTAAATGATTAAATGTTAAAACGGCTTGCCATAATTTCAGATTATAACCTAGATGTGCTGTGTTTGACAGAAACCTGGCTAAAACCAAACGATTACATTGCTTTAAATGAGTCAACCCCACAAGATTACGGTTATAAACATGAACCTCGTCTGACACGCAAAGGAGGAGGTGTTGCTGTAATTTATAGTAATATTTTCTGAATTACTAAGAAGTCTAGTTTCAAAGTGTTGGTGCTTAATGTAAAAAAAAAATCGGTAACACTTTATTATAACTGCATGTTATTAATCATTAATTAAGCATTAGTAAACAGTTAATTAATAAATTATGAACCATTAATAGACATTAATAAGCAGTTTATAAATACAGCTATAAATGCTTTATTATTTAAAAGCATATCTATACTGTGTTTAATAATTGTATTGTCATACTTTACTAATGATCTATTTATCATTTCTTTGGAAGTATTGCATTATTTACAAACTTTGGGAGTTGTCAGTGATTCATAAGATCACTTAGAAATTGTAAGTAAATGTAGTAAATCCAGGTAGTTATGAAGCATTTAGTGGTGGTCAGTTAACTATGTTTGTGAGCTCATCTAAAGTGAGGACTATTCATGCCTTGTAAAGCATTTACAAAGGATATTTAAAGGCTCAATTGTCTTTTAAACAGAAAAAATAAACAAACACAACACAGTGATACAGAACATAGAAATATTAACAGCCTTTAAATCTCCTTTATAAATGCTTTACAAGGCATGACTAGTCCTCACTTTAGATGGGCTCACAAAAAAAGTTAACTGACCACTACTAAATGCTTTATAATTACCTGAATTAATGCTGAATTACAGTAGAAATACATGCTAATAAACCATTTATTGACACACAAAGTAACTATTACTTTATGTCTTAATAATACGATGTATGAATGTACATTTAAATAGTTTAATAATCATTTACTGACATTTTCTAAGTGATCTTATGAACCACTGACAACTCCTAAATAACTGGTGTGTAAATAATGCTACAATTCATTTAGAAATTATACATTTATCATTAATAAAGTATGAAAATACAATTATTAAACACATTATAGATATGCTTTTAAATCAATAATAAAGCATTTATAGCCGTATTTATAATCTGCTTATTAATGTCTATTAATGGATTATAAATGATGAATTAACTGTTTACTAATGCTTAACTAATGATTAATAGCGTGCAGTTATTATAAAGTTTTACCCAATATCTAGTGTAAATGATCAATCACGTTTGAGCTATATATATACATATGTGCATATATATATATATATATATATATATAATCCAAATATAAATGAAAGTGAAATAAAAGTGCATATAAATTAATGCACATTTTTAGTATATAGTCATACCTGGAAACAAATCCTGTTCAAATAGGCTATATGAGCCATTCTACAGAATTGGTTCAAAGTTAGAGTTGAAACTTGACTGAAAATCTTTTTTTTCTCTCACAAATTTTCCACATTTTATACATGCAAGTTGTATAATATCCAAGGTAAACATTTCTAGTAATTGTGCAGTTAATTCTCATACTGTATTTTCAGAAAGTTTTGGAACACATCCTCTCCCCAAATGTGTCACTAATAAAAAACAATAATAAATCATTTAACCCTCTGGGGACCAAGGTGTTTTTGGGGCCCTTGGGATGTTTTGAAATGCCCTGACATTTGTGATTTTTTTCAGTTATTTAATTTATATGTTAATGGCAAAGGTGTAAATTCACTCTATATAGCACAAATGGGGCTACCATAATATGTGAGCAACATGTATGTACATGTTTGTATTTTTAAGAGAATAATGTTTATGCGTGGTTATTGAAAAAAAATTATAAAAAAGAGAGTTGCTGAAATAGACCACAACACGCATACTAAATATGTGTTCCGGAGACTTTTGACTAATGGATATTGTCGCTTCGAGTTCTGGCTTCAAAATGATGTGAAAAACATCCTGCCTAATCGTTCACATAAATCAATACATTGATTTCAACTTTGTAAGACCGTTTTTTTGTCAGAAGAGGTTTATGCAGGAGTGGTAATGGCCCATCAATATTAATGAGATTCAGACCCGGAGTGTGACAGACACTCCCCCAATGGCCCATCATGAGGCAAGCCTAAACAAAGAGATTCAAAGGTTTTGTTTTTCAAGCTGTTTTATTGTAATTCCTCTATGTGGAGGAACTAAATGTTCAACTGAAGACACAAGTGAACATTACATGCCTGGCATTTCCAAGGTGTGTCCTGCCTTTTACCAAGCTGTCCTTTGCAAAGCACACAAATCTTGCGACCAACTGTACAAAAAGGAATATTTCACAAAACTGCAATGGAAACAGTTTTTGCGCATTTACAGTCACCTGACTTAGAAGACGCGGTGTGTTTGAGATCCGTGTACGCAAATAATAATAATAATTATCTTCATTATTATAACATTTATTAGGCTACTTATTTAGAGACGCTTTTATCCAAAGGGCAATTCATCAAATGTCATTCATAATACGGGTTAGACAATAATAATACAGGGCTAAGATTATCACAAATAAACACAAGATTTTGACGCATATCCAAGGGTTTGTGTGGAGTGTGGAGCGCGCGCACTACTGTCACGACACACACACAGGAAAAGGTAAGGTCCAGGCGCAGTATTTATTAGGGGAAATCCGTACTCACAAAACCAGTCCAGGCAAGGGTCAAAATCCAGTAGAGCAATCCAAAGACACAAGACAAGAACAACAAACGGGCAGCAACAGGAACGGAAGTGTGGGGACATTAAACAAGGACTCCGTGACAAACACTGAAACAGACAGGGTATATATACACAAGTGCAAACAAGGTGACGAGAAACAGCTGAAGGAAATTAACAATCAGTGACAGACAGGATTATGGGAAATGTAGTGAAAATGCCTAGACACCGTGAAAACTGAGGACCTCTAGTGTTTAACCCAGGGAACCACCAGACACTGTGACATAACCTCCCCTCTACGGAGCGGCTACCAGACGCTCCAAGACCACAAGAAACAAACAAAACAAGAGTCCAGGCGGGAGGAGGAAAGGTGGAGGATCAGGGGGTGGGATGGGGGGCCAGATCCATGGAGGGGAACAGGAACAAGGGGGAACGGCTTAAGCGACGGCCAGGGCGAAACAGACAATCCATCGGGCGGCCAGGGCGAAGCAGACAGTCCATCGGGCGGCCAGGGCGAAGCAGACCCCTCGGGCGGCCAGGGCGGTGAAGACCCCTCGGGCGGCCAGGGCGGTGAGGACCCCTCGGGCGGCCAGGGCGGTGAAGACCCCTCGGGCGGCCACGGCGGAGAAGACCCCTCGGGCGGCCAGGGCGGTGAAGACCCCTCGGGCGGCCACGGCGGAGAAGACCCCTCGGGCGGCCACGGCGGAGAAGACCCCTCGGGCGGCCACGGCGGAGAAGACCCCTCGGGCGACCACGGCGGAGAAGACCCCTCGGGCGGCCACGGCGGAGAAGACCCCTCGGGCGGCCACGGCAGAGACGACCAGGGTGAAGACGACCCCTCGGGCGGCCATGGCGGAGGCGACCAGGGTGAAGCTGACCACTCGGGCGGCCATGGCGGTGAAGACCAAGGCGGAACAGAGACAGACACCACCGGCTCAGGAACAGTCACAGACACCACCGGCTCAGGAACTGCAACAGACACCACCGGCTCAGGAACTGGAGGCGTGACGTGAAGCTCAGGCTCGCCAGGCATGCTGTGTCTCCTCCAAGCACGCAGTACTGCTACTGCATAAAAAAGGAAGACAGCCTTATAGGCCGTGGCAGGACTGATGGTGGACAGCCCCGGGGTGACCTCCAGGACGACAGCGGGCTGTTCGAGGACGGCCTCTGGGACAATAGCGGGCTGTTCGGGGACGACCTCTGGTACTGGAACGGTCTCTGGATCGGCAGTGCTCACGTGTCTCCTCCATGCCTGCAGTACAACCCCCACATAAAAAAGGAAGACAGCCCTCTTGGCTGTGGCAGGACTGATGCTGGACTGCTCCAGGACGACCTCTGGGACGACAGCGGGCTGCTCGGGCACTGCCTCCGGGACAACCGCGGTCTGCACAGGCACGACCTCTGGGATGACAGCGTGCTGCACGGGAACGGCCTCTGGGATGATAGCGGGCTGCACGGGGACGGCCTCTGGGATGATAGCGGGCTGCACGGGGACGGCCTCTGGGATGATAGCGGGCTGCACTGGCACGACCTCTGGGGTGAGATCAGTCTCCGGACTGGCAGACTTGCGTCTCCTACCCCCTCTCCGTCTATGACGGCAAGACGGTGGCTCCGACCCGTCCCTCACCAGCCCAGAGTCGAAGGGGGACCATGGTGGAGAGTGGTGTTGGATTCCCTCTCTACCAACCACTCCTCTGCGACCTCCCCGGGTCCCACGAAAAATGACCAGACGGGTTCCCTCAAAACGCTCTCTCCTCTCCCGCTCGGTGGCTGGGGCAGAGAAGTTGGCAAACATACTGCTGGATCCTTGTGTTTGACGGAGTCCTTCTGTCACGACACACACACAGGAAAAGGTAAGGTCCAGGCGCAGTATTTATTAGGGGAAATCCGTACTCACAAAACCAGTCCAGGCAAGGGTCAAAATCCAGTAGAGCAATCCAAAGACACAAGACAAGAACAACAAACGGGCAGCAACAGGAACGGAAGTGTGGGGACATTAAACAAGGACTCCGTGACAAACACTGAAACAGACAGGGTATATATACACAAGTGCAAACAAGGTGACGAGAAACAGCTGAAGGAAATTAACAATCAGTGACAGACAGGATTATGGGAAATGTAGTGAAAATGCCTAGACACCGTGAAAACTGAGGACCTCTAGTGTTTAACCCAGGGAACCACCAGACACTGTGACAATTACATGGCACGGAGCCGCGGACGTGAACACTTGCATTTTCCTATCAACAGTGAAACAACTTAAAATAGCCTACTACTCTTATAATTTGTGGTCATACAGAAAATAATAATACATTATTCGCAACTACTTGTATTTGTGTAAACTCACAATAACAAGAAAGTGTTGTGCTTTTGTAAAATAAAATAAAACAATCAGGCGCGCTTTCATGATCTCCGTGAACTGGAGCGCGAGAACTGAAACTAAATATAGCCTATGTAGGCTAAAGCTTGAAATGTCCACTTTAAAACGAACAAATTCGAATCGAAAGCTAATACATTCTGATTATGTAATGCGTATGAACGGAGCATTTCTCTCTAAAAGCGCATCTGCTTAACAGCGGAGATAGAGATGTTTTTTAGCCGACTTAGAAAACAATAGTTTATTAATAATATTAATGGCTCTTCTCATTCAGCACTGCAGGAAAAATATAAATTCCAGGTTCTAATTTGGCCTTAGAAAACCAGTAAAATCGACATGTTTTCCATATTAAATTGTGAAAATATCTGTAAAATATCTGTAATAATAGTGGGTAAATATACGTGTAGCCTACTTACTCTTTCTGATTTCTGACTGTGTTGCTAAGCGCACTCCGAGTTGCAGGCGTAGGTAGTGATGAAGCTCCATTCCTTTAAAAAAAGTTGAAGAATATTATTGTATCGTGCCATCTTCCCAACGCGCAGGTGACTGAATGATGAAACTTAAAGCATTTGCTTGGGGGCGTTTACTAGGGCTGGGCGATTTTATCGATTCTGCGATATAAATCGATATTTTTTTCCCAAAAAAAGTATTGATTTTTTAGCCGCGAGTATCGATACATACGTCCCATTCGAATCCCCCGTGTTTACCCCCGTTCGTGTTGCAGGAAGAGCGATTTGGTCAGCCAGCCGCTTGTGTTGCTGTAGAGCAAGTTACCCGTACTAACTTTACACAGACGCAGACGTCTACCTCTTCCTGTTTACCAAGTCAGAGTGAGGATATTCGGAGAATGGCGGCGAATATAAATCCGGCACCCGCCTGCTTAAAAGCAGATGTGTGGGAGCACTTTGGTTTTTAAAAAAAAAGAAGGAAAGCAACGACTTGGATAAAAGCGTTGCGGTTTGTAAGCTATGTGGCACTAACGCAGGGCTGCCAACTCACGCATCACACGCTCTCACGCCACACATCCATTTTCTCACGCAGAAACAAATCGCGGAGCAAAGAGGACACTGACAACATAACATGTGTCTAACTAATAATTATCAAAATGAATCGTAATTGTAACCATGCAGCTAAACACTGTAACATGTTGTCAGTAAACTTAATAAAAATAAGTTACCAAATGTTCTGACAATCACAACTTATTGTGATGCAAGTTTTTTTCCTCCACATACAACACCCCCCACCCCCCCATACAACTTTTCTCAACACATCTTTGATTAATTTTGTCCAGCATTTATTTTGCAAGCTGTCTGATGTTTTTTGAGTTTTCATTTCAATTAATCCAAGTAAATGAAACACTCACAACACAAGATGTCACCAAAATCACTATGTCCCCTTTAAATCTATCAGAAAATGATGTAAGCGTACCGAATTATATAGAATCGTATCGAATTATATTGAATCGTATCGTTGGCTGAATATCGTGATATATATCGTATCGTGAGCTGAATATCGTGTATCGTATCGTATCGTGAGATTAGTGTATCGCTACAGCCCTAGCGTTTACCTGTTTTGCATAGATGGCTTAACACATTATCTTGTGAATAGCGCGCTCCGTCAGTAGGCGTGAACGAATTAAAGTCAATGAGCTCGTAATGAGCTCGACTGGAATCGCTCTCTTTTCATACAGATTACAGAAGCTGAGAATATTTGTTTTTTATATAAATTACTTCATTTGAAAGATGCGATCTCAAGCTTTATGCCCGTGGGTATGTTTGCCTGTTTGACTGCAGTTTCGCGGAGTTACAGATCATTTTCTAACGCGTTTCAAATTCAGTTCATTGACAGAGAGAGTGCAGAACTCGCATCATGTTCATTTTTCTTGATTTGGCAAAAAGCAAAACACTTTATTTTTATTGTGAGTATACAGAAAAAAATAGAAACTGAACAGGATCGATAGATGTGTAACACGAAAATGAAAGATCAAAATTAACAGAGCATTTTGAGTTTATTTTGCATTGCTAAAAAAAAACACGAGCAAAACGCGCCGGCGCGTTTTTGGTCCCCAGAGGGTTAAGGAGAAAGGCTTATTACTTTATCTATTACACTTTTTTCGTTTAGCAGCTTAACCCTCTGGGGTCTGAGGTGTTTTCTGGGTGCTGGAGGTGTTCTGACATGCTCTGACATTTGTGCTTATTTCTGTTACTTGTGACATTTTCATGGCTAAAGTCTTATTACACTGCATTCAGCACAAACTCTGCTACAATAATATGTCAGCAGCATGTATTTAAATTTTTTTAGTTTTGAGATAATAACATTTATGCGTGGTTTGTGAAAATGACAAAAAAAAAGTCACTGAAATGAGCTCATGAAACCCAAACTATTTCTTCACAAGACTTTTGAAAATTGTATCACGTAGCCTAGAATATTTGCTCCAAAACTATGTGAAAATCACCTTGACTACTCATTCAGATAAGACAATATATTGATTTAAAATTTGTAAGACATGTCTTGTGTAAGAAAGCTTTATGCGAGGAGGCGTTAACCACCATGAATATTGAGTGTTTCACACTTGAGAGAGACAAAGAGCCTCCCATAATGGCCCTATTAGGAGCTCTCAGGCACTATCATTATGAGGAACCTTGCACAAAGAATGAGGAGATTTAAAAAAGAATGGCTTTTTGATTGTTTGGATTTATTTACAACACAACATAATCCAAAGACACACAACAAATGGCAAAAAAGCACATTATTTAACACACTGAACTAAAGACAGAGACTTAACCAGTCACACACCTTTGTGCCATTCCTGAAACATAGTACATACCTGTCATTTCCCAGGTGTTTGATTTTTCACTTTACCTCCTCATGCTCATGTTGAAGTCAGCAGGACGGGTACTTAAAAAAAAAGGGGGGGGGGGAAGCTGTGAACATGCTGATATCAAGAGAAACTAGGAATGCACGATTTTGGGAATAGCCTACATTTTAGATTTGTTCTGGTTAAAATTGCTTTTTAAAAGTTACAAAATACACACACACATATATATATATTAGGGCTGTCAAAAGATTAACCGTGATTAATCGCATCCAAAATAAAAGTTTGTGTTTACATAATATATGTGTGTGTACTGTGTATAATTATTCATATATATATAAAAACACACACAATCATGTATATATTAAAGAAAAATTGGTTATATTTATATATAAAATATTTAGATATAATATAAATTATGTAAATGTATATACAGTATATAAATGCAAATATTTCTTAAATATATACATGAATGTGTGTGTATTTATACAAAATAATTATACACAGTACACACACATATATTATGCAAACACAAACTTTTATTTTGGATGCGATTAATCGCGATTAATCTTTTGACAGCCCTAATATATATATATATATATATATATATATATATATATATATATATATATATATAAATAATGAACACCAGGTTTGTTGTGCCTTGTAGACATATACCTCCAGGGCTGCGTAAAATAATAATAATAGTTTTGCAGGCATCGTTAAAAAGGAACACTTCAGTAACATATGAAAAATATATTGATTATCATATGTTACTTCAAATGTTTACAATCGATATGACGTTATGAAATGAGATTGGAGTAAAACCATGAAGCCTATGTAACCCAGATAGCATTAATTACCAGTAAAGGGTTAAAGGAAAAAGAGTGTTCTAGACGGAAAAGACATGTATTTTTTTTTTATTTTATTTTTTTTTATTTTTATTATTATCAACATGAGATACAATAATCAGAACAAATACCAGAGGAGAAAAGGAAGAAAAAAAAAAGAAAAAAAAACTAAAACAAACTATATAAATACAAACAACTGCAATAAAAATAATACTAAATAATATATAAAATCAAATAAGAAAAGGAGATATAGTCAAATAGAGCATGTTAGGACAAGAAAACGCGACAAAATTTAAAGGGGGATTTTGAAGAGAGCACAACAAGACAATGTTTTCCTTGCTTTGGTCTTCTCTGAAACAGAAAGCGTTCGAAGATACTGGTGACACTCGATGAGAAAAACTTTGAATAAAGGCTTTTGATTGGAAAATTTACATTTATGAATATGAAATTTTGCTAGGAGAAGTAATAGATTTATAAAGTAAAATTCTTTCTCAAAGTTTTTCTCCGTATTAATAAAACCAAATAAAACATATTTCCAAAATAAAGAAAAATGAGGGTACACAAAATCAGTAATATACCTGCAAAAGCTCTTCCAAAATTGTTTTGTATAGTTACAGTCCCAAAACAAGTGTACAGTAGTTTCATCTTGTTCATTACAGAACTCACATTGTATGTCAATGTCAGGTTTAAACTTTTTTAGGTAACTTTTCACTGGATAGAATCTATGAATTAATTTAAATGAGACTTCTCTGATTTTATTTACAATAAGATATTTATGTGGCAATAACCAAACTTTTCTCCAATCCACAATATTCACAAAATTGCTCCAATAGACAATTACATAAGATTTGGTTACTATATCTTTCTGAAAGAGAGCCCGAATAGACCTGTTACTAGAATATGGAACTAGACAAATCTTGCCCACCATTGTTTGAGTGGGATCAAGAATAGGTGGAGTGGCAAACAAAGTCCTATCAAAACCTCTAAACAATGCAATAACACCGGTGGGAATAGCATCGAAAACGATAGCAAATTCTCTAGGCGTGACAGGAAAATTAAATTTATCCAGAAATGCACCATCGGAAAAGACATGAATCCAACCACACATCGTGCTGCAGTGACTGACACCTCTGTGAGCCAATAGTAGCAGCATATTGAGGAAGCCGCCCACAGGTCGCGCGGGCGCTGTCTTCAGCAGTGAGCAGATGAGAGCGCATTAGATGAAACAGCAGCGCGGAGTATTTCTTCAGAAACTCAACGTTAAAGAATGAATCTTGTACAGAACTAAGTGCATCTGGAAAGTTGGACTTTAGATACATTAGCCTGAAAAGTCGTCGAAGAGAGAAAAGAGTGAATTGATGATCGGAGGAAAGCAGATGTAAAGGATTTCGGAGTGAATCGACGTGAAGATCTTTCTTTTATGAAACTGATTCTATATCGCTTTGGCTGGGTTTTTTTGTTTGTTCTGTGTTTCTGTCTATGTGATCGCCTGCGAGAGATTCCTGCTTTAATCTCCTGAAGAGGAATTGTCTGATTAAATGGCATGATTGTGTGCGCACAAATGGCGAGCTAGCTGCCCACGGACCCGTTCCACTTTGAACTGTGCTTTTTGACCATCAAATGGTAGGACAATTCTGATTTTTCTTGTTTTTTCGGACACGAAAGACTATTTCCTCGAACTTGTTGATTTTTGCCCTTGAAAAGGAGAGACTTTATTTTTTGGAACTCAAACCGATCGAAAGAGAGTTACATGACTCTCTGAACTGAGCCATTTGATCATTTATTTGACTGAGTCAAATTGTTGGATTCTGTATTTCCAATTACTGTTTTGTTTTGAAAAGAAAAGTGAATTATTGGAAGAACTTCTATATTTGAATTTATTTTGGGTCAAATTGAATATATACTCACACTTTTTGTACACTGAGTTTTGTACATTTTGAATGTAATATTGTTTTATTATTGTAATTTACTTTGGCTAAGGTGAAAGAGACAGACAAAGTGTTGAGTTTTGAGAGTCCACTTTATTTACACGTTGAGTGAAAAAATATGAAACTTCATTGAATTGAAACCGTTGAGTTGTTGAATCTTTCAGCCTACAAGAAACAACAGAAGAGTTGATGACAATATTTTTTATTTTATTTACTGACTGCCATTGATTTATTGTTCACATGTAATTAATTTGAATTGAAACAAACCACAAATAGAACAAGATAGTCAACTATTCACTTACCTGCTTCATCATTTCCTCCCTCCAGTAGACGTTCCTCACTTCTGATCACATTGGCCCATATTGAATATTATTGCTAGGTGTAGCATATCAGTTACGTGGTGCGCTACGCTACACCATGTTTGGTACGTTTTGCGGATTGGGCCGAATTTTTCTGTCCGAGACCGGAAGTTAAAATCCCATTTTTTTCCTTATACTAATGACACATGTACGTTTGTTTGTGTGGAAAGCCCCTTTTATTAAGCAAATGTAGGAAGGCATTCGGAAATGTCAACAGATGAGCGCATCAGCGCGCACGGAGCAACAAGGCTCTTAAAGGTAGGGTAGGTAGGATTTATATAAAAACTTTTTACCAAATTTGATTAAACTTTCTATATCAATGCATAATTAAAATGTAAGTACTCTGATAAAAAGAGTATAAAAATCGAGTGACTCTAGACCGATTAATCTTCATTAAACACAGCTCATTATTTCCATTTGGGACGAATCACAGGATTGGCTTGCGCAACTGTCACTCTCCGTCGCCATGACTACCGCCGCTATTACTGGCTCTGCCCACGTGCGCGCAGTCGCGCACCCGTTTTTAGGCGGGAGTGAATGGAATTAATGAGCTGTGTTTTATGAAGATTAAATACACTAGAGTCACTCGTTTTTTTTACTCTCTATTTCAGAGTACTTGCATTTTAATTATGCATTGGTATATAAAGACAGTTTAAACAAATTTGAATAAAAGTTTTTTTTAGACAATTCTGACCTACCCTACCTTTAACACAGGCACGCATGCACGTGTTTCGTTGTCACGGCTACATAAACAAATTTCCGCACACAGGAAGACAGGTTATGGTAATATTCGCATTCTTTTCTTTCTGATGTAAATCCAATGTAATCTCACAGCGTGTCTTCCAAACTCGACGAACTGCAGAGGATTGATGAAGTTCGGTGCATTGTTGTTGAGGTAAAGGAAGATTTGCTTGTCAATATCTTTTGCGCGTGTGGGTGTGGTCACATTAAAACTAATGAGCAAGGGTTTGAGAAACTGGATATCTTGTTGGTTTTATACAAATTACTTAAACAGAGAATATTTGTTTTCGTTTTGAATCAGATCATTTAAAACTACACACTTAAATGTTTATAAAGATATAGAGCTCACAAATGTGTGACAAGTATTCGCTGAGTTTTTTAAATGTTTAGAGACGTGCTCAAGAAAAAAAAAAGTTCACGAGACGGAGAGGCAGAAAGCACACCCTGTTTAATTTCTTTATTTTACAAAAGCACAACGTTTTGTTTTGGTTGTAAGTGGACACATATAAAAGTAGACATCTCACAGATTCTTTTTTCATATTTATGAAGTCTGTATGACCATAAATGACAGAGTATTTTAAGTCTATTCAGCTGCTATGTGAAAAAAAACCCAGCAAAACGCGTGACCCCAGAGGGTTAAACACTATAATCAGGATTTTTAACTAAAATAGATATAGAAAATAGAACAAAATTTATTTTTGAATTAGATACCACACCTCTGGTTGTCCTCGCGTCTCGCACATGACACAGCGTTCTCAAAACGCAGCACTCTAGTTAAAATAACTTCGAGACCTTGCGTTTTTCCCTCTTCCACTGCCCGCGTTTGGCATCTTGCATTTTCGCTTTGAAAGATTATGCATTCTGTGTGAACCAGCACTAACTCCTGAGCATGTATCATAAGGTAAGATGCAGATTTTTGTGCTGTGTTTTTAAAATTTATCATGAGTTCTGAGCGTTCTCACATAACTCTGTCCTCATTCCTTTGTCTTTTTGTTTGGGCATTTTAGGATTTTGTTTAAAATACTCTACAAATCACCACCCCGCAATATCAAGCCCCGCCCCATTAAGCCCCGCCCCCAGCACCCCCTAGATAAAATATGTTCCCGCGGCTATGAGTGTCCGCGCTGGCCAATGCATTGACTCAATGCCATTGGTCTCTGTTAACTGAAGCATCAGCTTCAGCGTTACCCATGTGACGCTGGTCAGCTGATCCTTGAAAGGTGGAGCTCAAAGTTAAAATAATAAACACCTTGTTTCATTACATCTATCTTTTAATAAATCAGCGTTTTTGAACGTGTTGGTTGAATGAACGGTTGAATGACTCACTCAAAGGTGTCAATGTAACCGCGTTGAGTGACAGCCTGTCTGCGCAGACGATACTGGTGAAATATCAGCAGAAAGCCTCTAGTTCCAATCCTGGAATCTGACTGGACAAATGTTATACATATAAAAATAGCCTAACGAGTTTATTAGCAGGTTTATGATCTGTTATGTGGACCCTTAATTTGACATTCTCTTCTGTTTACTTCACTTCCTGTTTCAACGCTTTTTAGTTTTGGTTACATTGGTTACTGAATATGTCCTCGTTTTTGTACATGCTGACCAAAACGTAACACTTATTTATATAGTAACAAATGAATATAAATAAATCAAAATAAATAAATAAATGCAGATAATACCGCATATCGTGCTATTGAGCCACTCAAAATTACCTTCACCGCGACAGCCCTAGTTCCTGTATTTTTCTCTACAGTGTTTCATCAGTTTAGTCTTGATCACTCCCACCATAAGTCTGCATCAGTTCGAATACTTTTGGACTGCATTGGTCTGGCAAAAACAATTTCATTTTGGAGTAAATTTTTTGCAACCCCTGCAAGACATTTCAAGAAATCTGTTGGACTTTGGCATCAAACATGAGAGGGCTTGCATCAGCTCTAAACTCTCTGAAACAGCTGTATTAGCAGGTTCAACATCTGTCGCCTTAGGGCTTCAGTGGCACATTCAGAACCTGACTGCTCTTCTTGTCCTAAAGGTACAATTGAGTCCATAATAGGAGGGCTTCACGGTTCTTAGATGTTTTGGTTCAACAGTAGAGTGCCAGCCAGCCAGTGCAGTTGTGCTGCCATTCACTGTCATTTTCTCTGAGATTTCCAAGACATCCCTGCACAACTTCAGCTGCACTGCACAGATCAACATACTGAGACTGTAGGACAGTGTTTTTCAAAATTACAAGATGATGTATCAGAAATTTGCCAACTTAAAAAAATGTGCTGAAGACTGAAAATTGACTGTTTAATGTTATTTTTTAGTATTATTTTTCTTTATTAATTTTCTTTGAGGTTTCATAATGTATTTTGTGAAGTCAGACTATGTTTGTACATGTGTGCTGAGCAGAGAGCTGGTAGAGCTATATTTTGCTTGGAGGTATGTGTGCTATGTAACATGTTCTTTGCAGGGAAAGGAATGTTTCCACTCATGCAAGTATATCACCAAAGTAAACAACAAGGATAGTTCTTAATATGGAAGTGGAGTGTGACATGTTGAAGATGACGTGTACATATGACATATACGTTCCAATTTTAAGAAGCTGAAAGCAACATGTTTTGTTACCTTACATGGAAGTTGTAAGTCTCTCTGTGATGTATATAAGCTAGATCTTACTGCACCACCTCAGAGAAGCATTAAGGCATGATGATGAGGGGGTGAGAGGAAGGAGGAAACAGAGATTATGGGGTAAGGAAGGAGAAACCCAGAAACCATTTACATCTAGCATGATGAGGTGAGAAGATAGATAATGGGGAATAGAGAAATCTAGAATGAAGACCTCCTCTCATGTAGCTTTATTCTTATATGCCTGTGTTTCTCTCTGTCTGACACATGACACATGGTCAAATAATAAATCTCTTGGCAAGATATCAGGTGTAGCTTCCGTGATTCAACAATTATGGGGGAAGCATGATTTTTAGAATCTACAGTGCCATCACTTAGCTGAGAGAGAAGATCTTAGCTATAAAGATCTTTTGCTAGGTCAACTGATGCATTGTCATCATTGGAAACCTTGGAAAGAATTTGGAGAATGACACTCAAATTAAAAATGACACTGATCCTTTAAATCCTGTGTATTTTCTACAGTCTCTTGAGATACGGGCAACTATCTCCGATAGACAAAATGATGCCTGAAAAAAAGAGTCAAAGTCAAAGAATCTTTTGCCTTAAGTTCACTTTGAAATGCATGTATGATTGAGAGGTGAAGCTGTTTGCTATAGCAGTGGATGTAGGGGAAATGCTGCCAAATATTTGTTGAAATAAAGCCTGAACCCCGCCTCGCACCCCCCTCATCACTGATGCTCCATCATGACACTGGCTCATGTACGGTCCGCACTGTGTCCTGCTTCAGACAAGTGCTGTAATATTCCAGTGCTGGTGTAATCTGCATCAAGCTGTGGAGTTCTAAAACAAAATGCAGTTTTCAGAACCATTGAAGCCCAATTTTCAATAACTTCATTCTGGATGGTTGAATTCCCCCCCCCCCCACTACACTCCTTCACCCAGGCTCAAGTCACTAAAAAGTTCACTAACAATGCCTAGTCTATATACCTCATATTATGTATATTATGAATCTATTGTTTTTTCCCTTTCATGTTTGGTATCATTATAACGCAATGAACCCGTTTTTTCCATCATCCTTTGACTAATGTACCATTATATGATCACGCTCATATTCATCCAAATGCTTTCCTGGTCCTGGGGAACCCCGCTCTGCACATTTTGTATTTGTCCTTTATCTGACACACTCAGTTCAGTTCTTACCTAATAAGCTTATGATCTGAATCTTAATCTATATTTAATTAATATGCAGTTAAGACTGTGAAGTGTTTGAATACTTTATGTAATTTCTGTATATATCCTTCCTGTTAGACCTACCTGAAAATCTTAAAGCACTGTTTACAAGGTTACATGGGTCAAAAACAACGAAAACAAAATTGTTTTGTGCATTTTGACTGGGCATTGTGGGTAAGTAAAAGTCTGAACTGGTCTGACTGGGTCAATAGATTATTTTTTAACCCTGATATATTAAAGGGCAGGTAAATATGACATTTATGAGATAAAACTTGTTATATATTTTTAAAGCCTAATAAATGTTAAAATTGATAGATTTTAATAATACTGTAATGCTGAATGGCTATAATGGTTAAAATTAAGGAAAAAAAGAAGAAAAAAATCATATGTTAGGTGTGGTTAATCGTGATTCATACAGTGAAAGAAATCCATACAGGTTTGGAACAACTTGAGGGTAACTTGAGTAAACTGATAGAATTGCATATTTTTGGTGAACTATCCCTTTAAAGGACTGTTTGGCTGCAGAAATTGGGTCAACCGGAACAGGGAACACTTCTTATAAAACCCAATGTACTTGCATCTTACATATTAATATTAGTGTCTCTGTTAATCCAGAGGTTACCGTATAGTCAGCCGTATCTGGTCCGTATCCAGATCCCTTTACCATATAACCTTTATTTTACCAGGAAGAAAACTCACTGAGATTAAAATCTCTTTTTCGGGAGTGTCCTGGCCAAGATAGGAGATAAGATACCAAGATACCACTCTACAGATAAAGCATTGTGGAAAATTCACGTATCTCCCCCGTAGTGATGAAATAAAATAAAATTCTGTATCAAATTTATAGGCAGGACAAGTAGTCTAAGGCTTGGTTTGTAGAGAATTACAAACATGCGCACATATATTCAAACACACATAACTATAGAATTAATTCTTGATGCGCACGTGAGCGCCATCAGTGTTTCTCACAGGTTCAGTTTAAAGTCAGAGAACGGTGTCGTCTTAGCGGTCTCTAATTTAATAACAAATTATCCTTTCGACGGAAGTGAATCAGTCAAAACTAACTTTAGCTGGAAAATAACATTATTCAAGAACCGCTATAAAGCCAAAACAATCTGTTACCTTAAATTATCCGTTTATCTCTGTAGAGCAGATTTGAAACAATCTACATTGTTAACAGCGCTATATAAATGAAGATGACTTGACTTGACTTGATCAGACGGTGGACCTGCAATGTCAGCAGAGATTGTGTCAACTAGACTCCCCTGTGAAGGCCTCGTCGACACTGATCCTCAGCACAGACCATACGAACCAGACAAGTCCTCAGCACAGACCCTATGACCCGCTTCATCTCCATACTGGCGTGATGAATCCGATCTTCAAGCAAAAGCACACTGAATATTTGAATACTACCGTTCCACAATCTGATTTTTGATGCTGCCTGAATCATAATCATACACTGTTCACTCATTGGCCAGAGGAGAACTGGCCCTCCGACTGAGCCTGGTTTCTCCAACGTTTTTTCTCCATTCTGTCACCTGATGGAGTTTGGTTCCTTGCCAATTTCACCTTTGCTTAGTTGGGAACACTTGTTATCTTTTTTTAATTTTTTGTATTTATTATTAAACACCAACTGCTGCATTCAGATCCAGATCTTTTTCATTTCAATTATTCAATCATTCGTTGTGTGAGACTTGCAAAGAACCAATAGTTATTTATCAATTTTTAACCCTAAGTGTAATGCTAAAGTCCTATATTATTTCAACCATGCCACTATGTTTGTAATTCATGTCAGTTGTATAAATTGTACATTCTGTCAGTGTCGATCAGATTTATGTGCCTTTCAATCACACAGTATAATTTAAATGTCAATGGACACCCACCAACACCATATTATTCACACTCAACGTCTTAGTGTGCAATACTTTTTTTTTTTACAATATAAAAAAAAGATCCATGTGGTCAAAATGACTTTTCAGGCATTCTGATTTCAAGTATTATCTCAGAAAGATCAAATCATTTTTAAAAGGGGAAAATGTCACAGCATACTAGGGGATTTTTTTTTTCTCCATTCCGTCACCTGATGGAGTTTTGGTTCCTTGCCGCTGTTGCCTTGCCTTCTGGCTTGCTTAGTTGGGGACATTTAATATTCAACAATATTATAGATCTGCCTTAAAGGTGGACAATGATGAAATAGTTTTTTGTATTATTTTCATGTTATCACTGTGAAGCTGCTTTGATACAATCTGTATTGTAAAAAGCGCTATATAAATAAAGGTGACTTGACTTGACAAAGGAAAACTAAATTAAATATCTAATAGAGACATTATGAAGTTGATATATTTCAGAAAGCTCCTGGTGAAATGTCATTAGACTGACATGAACACAAGCACAGTTCTGTTTGCAGGAGAGGATCTATTTTCTGGCGGTCCTGGAGTCACACAAAAGAAGGGTGGGGGTGTAGACTGTGCGCTGGAGTGGAAGAGTCGCGCCGCCGGGTGGAGGTGCTCAGGCTGGAGGTAATAATGGCCACAGTCTCATTATAGGTCCAGTGCAGCATTATACATGTGCGCTGGAGCTGCGGCGAGAGCGCATGCTCTGTGAGGGATAATAACAGCGGCTGTGTGGAGAGATGAAAGTGCCTTGAGCTACTCTTCTCCTCTTCCTGTAATCCGCATTCAAACAGGCTGACGGAGACCACACACACACACACTCAGACTATATAACCCGGCATTAACTTTCTATCTAAAGTCTATTCCTTAAGGGAGGGGAACATTTAAATTTCATTAGAGTAAAATTTATCTTTTCACTGAAAACAATAGCTTTGATAAAAACTGAATTCAGCTGTGAACACTATGCTGGGTTATTAAATGTTAACCAACGGTTGGGTTTGTCCATGTAGAAGCATCAGACCATTAAGCATTGCTTTGACTTCTACCATTGGGGGGTTAGTATCAACAAGCAGTCCATTAATTCCTCTTTGAAAGCATTTTAGTTTTCTTCTTTGTTTTGTACGGCACACACACAGCTGCACATTTATATTGCCGATGGAAACTGGTTCGCTCCCCCCGGTGCCATTTCCTGTTATTAGGGAAATATGTCACCGCAGGGGGCGCTTACATTACAATGTTACAATTCAAATAGAAATAAGCCAATATATACATCAAATACAAAAGTAAGTAATACAAAAAAAGAATACAAATAAATGGATATTATTCATAATTATTCTATAAATAATTCAGTTCATTCATGGCAAAAATTCTAAAATACAAATGAAACATTAAAGTGGCCATAACAGTCCATATATTTGACCCAAACGTGAGTTGAATTTGTTAGATTTTATCCCATGGTTTGGGTAAAGACTACAGTAATGACACAATAAAAGAAATTAGATAAAGTCTACCCAACTTTTCTCAATACACTCTCAGAATTTTTTTTACAAAAGCTGTCACTGTGGTGGTACCTTTTCAAAAGTTACACCTTTGTACCTAAAGAGTGCATATTAGTCCCTCAAAGGTACATATTGGTACCAGAAGTGTAGATATTAGTACCTAAATTATACATATTAGAACCCTTTTGAAGGGCACTGTCCAAGTGACCGCTTTTGTACCTTTTTTTCTGAGAGTGTGCATTACAAAACGTATCACTTATAGAAAGTGGATAACATTAACTCTTGATTGTTATTATATATTTAAAAATGGGAAAACATGCTCAAAATAAGCGACTTCTGGTTTTGGGGTGTGGGGCATTCGCACATCCCGCAGTCTGCATCGGTCACCCCAATATACCAGCCTTTGAAAGGGATTTTGTTCCAGTTTTTTATGCCAACAGTTTCTAGTCCCTTTAAAAAATAAAAAATAAAAGTCCTTCAACTCCCTCATCATCTCATCACAAGTCAAGTCACCTTCATTTATCCAGCGCTTTAACAGTATGGATTGTCTCAGAGCAGCTTTACATAGATAATAGAACTGAGCGTAACAGTGAAGTTGCGAAGATCATAAGTCATTAACTAACACGACATCACAGCATAAATGCATAGAATTATAAATGGTGATTTTATCTTCCTGAAGCATAAGGCACAAAATCTCCTGTCACTTTATTTTCCCTGGCTATCTAAAACATATATTTATCTTCCTAACATTGTTAACAAGTTGTGTGCATGGCTATACACGGGTTTCTGTGCAACGTCATCACGTAGATGCGCGCGCATCTAAGAGGCAGAAAGCAACAGTCTTTACGGCTATATCTAGCAGAAGCAGAGATGACGCGGAGCTGTTGTGCTGTAAACTAACCTAAATGCATAGGGTATGTCATGTTTTTATGATTCGCAAACTTAGTTGGACAATTTCATATAGTCAACTAACTAACTTTTTACATAATGTTATATTAATATGCAAATGAAACACAAGCAAACAGATTCAACTCTGAAATTGCAGTTTATTATTGAGTCAACAAGAATTTACAAACAATGCGAAATCTACGTTAATTACAATGTTCTTTTACAGAACTCGGCATAACATATAGCGGTCTTGCCTCTTGGATGCGCGCGCATCCGGTATTGTTTGTATACAAGAAACCTATGTATGGACTGTTATTTAAGAAATGTCTTACGGTTGCATCAAAAGCAGCTCGTGATGACATGAAGATGCTGAATCACATTACAATTACAAAATAGCTCGGGTACGGATTACAGCACCATCTCCAACCAACAACAAGCCCAAAAACACTTGTGTTCTGGAAATAAATGAAACGTCAAACATTAAACACTAGCAGATCTTTCACTTTACTTAAAACACATAAAATAACACTTAATTTCAACAATTTCTCTCTCAAAAAAGCATGCCAGGGACCGTGAATCACAAGCCTGTGTGAGTTGTAATGTTGATTCATGTAGTCACAATGCAAATGGATTTATCAAACTTCTGTTTTAACAAACTCAAATTATTTTAAAAGTAAAATTATAGCAAATTTAGTATTTTTTTGTGAATCTACTTACAAGACTTCCTGAACTTTACACAATATAATTCTCATTTTAAACATAAATGTATTACAGTTTTTTCCAACTGCTTACACACAAAATCTTTACATGTCACCTCTCACTCAAAGTGCAAAACTACACACCAAATCTCCAAAACCATGAGCTATTTCTCAGCCTTTGACTCAGTTTTCAATAGCATAAAACACTTTCTTCAAAACACTACACACAATTCTCTACCTAACACACAAATCTAATGCAGTGTTACATTTTGAAGGAGATGTGAGGCAGTTTTGGGTGTAGTTTTGGGAATTGTGTGTAGAGTTTTGAAAAAAGGTGACGTAGTTTTGAAAATGTGTGTTGGAAAATAAATAAAAGTAAAGGAGTATGTGTGAGTACATCAAAATATAGTGTTTTGATGCTGGTGTTTGGGCCATTAAAAAAACTCTAAACGCTAAAAAATGCTGAGAGTGTAAAACATGTGCATGTGTATGTTCCTCATGTATTCTGCTGTCTTAGGTCGTCTCTTTCCTTTCATTTGAGTGCGAGAGGAAATTGCTGTGTTCATCTTTGCTCTGCTACCATATGGTTTCTATGGCAACCTCTCCAAAATGATGTGCTCTGAATGAGATGTGCTGGTGATTACAGTCTAGGAAGGAAGGCTGATGTTTCTGTTAGTCATCGCCTGTAAAGGGAAGTGTGCAGTGCTCTAATGAAAGCATGCTTCCGGTCTTCATACCATGGTTTCCTTTCAGTCAGTCACATTCGACGTCACGTCAGAATGACTGACGTAATGGGATCTCGCCTGAGAGCCCAATCACTCTCGAGTGTAAACTAATCGAGCCAATGCACATGACTTGCATCTGGGCATAAATACGGACGCGGATGCATCACAGCTTCAGCTTTACCCTTCGGAGCCGAGCGGTTCGTTTGCTCCTCCTCTATCTGGTCACCTGGAAGAAGATTTCGAGCGTCTGCACTGCTCTTGGGGAAGAGGACTTCCAGTGTTGGTGTGATTTTGCTGTTATCATACAGCCTAAAAGAGTTTGAGTGCACACTGCAGGCTGCACTATAATCCTGCATCTCCCCTGTGTGTTTCAGCACTGTAAAAGAGCCATTTCCCCGAAAGAGCAAACACGGGTGTGACGTTGCGTCTTTTTAAAGATGTCCTTCCACCCGTGTGTTTCTGCATGCGGTCGCTGGTCATGTACAGTCATGTGCCCACTGCGGGAGGATGACCATCTCGGTGTTGCGGTTGAGACTCGATTAAACGAGGTGGAGTCCCCTCACCCATACCCCGATCTAGTTCCTCTTCTGGACACTTCTAGAAGAGGGCTACTACCGAGGGCTACAGTGGGGGCTTGCCCGGCCAGCCAATCTCTGTGTAAAGTTGAGTGCATTGTGTCTGACACACCACTCCAAAACTCACTTCTGTAGAAATAGCTTCTCATCAGATCTCCCTTTCTCTTGTTCAACCTTCACAGCTCTACGATATTGTTTAATAGGAAGCCATCTTTCTGTCCTTCTGATGTTTAGCCTTCTAAAAATTTGAAAGAGGCTTTTTCTGTTCTTAGTCCAGTTATTACTGCAATTATTAATAGCTCCCTAGCAAGTGGAATTGTACCAGCCACCTTTAAACATGCCGTAGACCAACCGTTGTTAAAAGTGTCAGCTTGATCAGCATGATCTGAATAACTAGACATATTTCCAAATGATCTTTCTTTCAAAAGTTGTCTACTCTCAAATCGCATCGTGCCTAAGTGGTTTGAATATTTTCAACCCATTCCAGTCCGGTTTTAGAGAACTTAATAACACTGAATCTGCTTTATTGAAGGTTACCAATGATACCTTACTTTCTCTTGATTCTGGTTCTGGTTATATTTTAGTCCTGCATGATTTCAAACTCAGGTCACTGTTCTCAAACAGTTAACAGTAACCTAAATACTGTGTAATTGTCCTAAAGAGGCTGTACATTTCCCTTCATTTCATGCAAACTACAAATCACATGCATCATTTTTTCCCAAAACTTTAATATATCAAGGAAAAACAATTGCAGCTCTTTTTATTGGTTTTTCACAAAAAAAGAACTCTGTATATATTAGCCCCAAATAAATATCTGATGAGTTCGTAATACACACAACACAGGAAATGCAAATATCCTAATTATTATCACAAATATCTCAATTACAAAAACTATAAAAGGGGGAAAGAAAAATTACATAAAATAAGAATGGGAAAAAATGTAAGAGTGAGAGATTTTGGCGAGGATAGAGGAAGGGTAATGTTGAGAGGGAGAGGAACAGCGGAAGAGGTAGAAAGAGATGGTATAGGAAGAGATGGAGTGAGGACAGTTAAGGATTTAGAAGAAGTAAGAGCTGAGGATGTAGAAAGAGGACTTTTGAGAGTGAGAAGAGAAGGTAGAGTGGAAGGCAGTGGTATTAGTGGAAAGAACAAGAGAAGAAAATATAAGAAGACATGGACAGAGGGGAAGGGGAGAGCAAGGTGTCTTGGGGCTGCACAACACAGAAAGACTTCAACATTTTTTTAACTCCCTCAGTGAAAGGTGATCAAGAGCAAATTGAGCGAAATTCTGTAATTGTTTGTGACAATTTCCAATTTCACCATCATAATCCGTAAACTGAGGTACCGAACCCGAGACTACCTGAAGGAGGTTGCACTCGAACCCTGCCAGGATTTGCGTGAATGTGAAAGCAACATGGCCTCGGGTGCACTCTTGTTCAGGAAGTAAAGTAACCTGTGCATGCATTTTACGATGTATTTAGTGTTGATGGTTTTCCTTGGATACGAGCGAGAGTGAGCCTGCAGTGTATTCGCACATAACGAGTGCAATCAGAGCAGCAAATTAATGGCAATCCAGTGTCTCCTCAAAAGAGTCCTCAGAAGAAAGCTACCTTCATGCGACACACAGTAAACCCAAGTGTAATTTACTCCGCTATGCAAAATACCACCAAATTAATCAAACAATATATTGACCCGCATTCTGTTTTCTATCATGTGCCGTGCATGTTTGTAATGACGTAAGATGCATAAATACACCAGGGTTCGATAGAACCAAGTTGAGTGTGAAACCAGACCAACGCTGCTCAGTCTTGGACCTCAGCAAACATTCCCAGTGTAAATTAAAGTCTGTGTAGAGAGACTGTCGTCTTAGCGGTCTTTAATTTAATAACTAATGATCCTTTCGACGGAAGTGAATCAATCAAAACTAACTTTAGCTGGAAAATAACATTATTCAAGAACCGCTATAAAGCCAAAACAATCTGTTACCTTAAATTATACGTTTATCTCTGTAAAGCAGCTTTGAGACAATCTACATTGTTAAAAGTGCTATATAAATGAAGATGACTTGACTTTGCTCAGGTGTGCATGTTGGTCTATACAGATTTTCAACCCACATTTTAAACACGTTGATTTTTCTGAAATTGTCTGTTCATCTGTTTGTGGAAACTGCCCCATTATTTATTTTTATTATTGTGGTATCATGTTTCAGATTTCTTTAATTATGCTGCAGTTTATTTAATTATGCTGCAAAATATCTGGCGAATCTCTCTCTCTCTCTCTCTCTCTCTCTCTCTCTCTCAAAAGCAAATTTGCTTTCTTAATTACTTTGTACATTTAATTTTAACTGATTATTTTGTTTTAGACATAAGTCAGATGTAGTTATGGTCCTCTAGCTGTATGTTGGCACCAACATACGAGTGTTAACTCAGAACATAAACTTTCTTTAGGTTTTTTCCCCCATGCTAGATAAACAACTTCCTCTTAACCTGGGAAAATATTGATTTTAGACACCTTTTAAATATACCTTGTGAACAGTGAAATATGTATGCATAGCACAACATCTCAGTGCGTGTCATTTCCTCAACAGGATCACTCAACCATAAAGTCTAAGGCTGTGCCCGACATCACTCTTGAGGAGGTACTTATTTTGAATAAATAATCACTTCACGACCGCTAAAAAGCACAATCTATATAGTATGAGTGTGTGTAGTATGAATGTAATTCGGATGTACTACATTTGCCATGTTGTCATTATCTTGTGACCTAGAGCATCAGCATCACTGCACTGCCATTCACAAATCCTCCCCCGTGGCCTCATGGGATAGTAAAGTGTTCATGGCATGCACACTTCAGAATCCAGTAGTAGGTCATCTTTTCTCCTACTATATAGTAGGGCCATTTCGGATCCAGCCTAAATCTCTGGCAGTCTGATTTGTCTCTGTGGTCTCATTTGAGGATTGAGGAACAACCCCACCACCTAGTGGCTCACTCTGGGTCTGCATTTTATCAGAAATCATCTGCTCAGTGTTCTCTGTTTCTGATTTGACTGGTTCTGTCTCTGATTGGTTTTGCTGTTCAACTGGATCAACATTTGCATTCTCACTGAAGAATTTATTCACAAACCTGGTGTTTATTTTATATTGTGTTCCACCTGAATCTTCAATGGTCCCAGAATTCTCCATGCCATTAATGACCAGGAGATAAGGGATCATGATGCTGAGAGTAAAAGCTTAATGAAAATCACTGCGAAAATTTACGCAAATCAACCACTGTAATGTGGACTCATGCATTTTCTGTAAAGCTGCTTTGATGATGTGTATTGTGAAAAGCACTATACAAATAAATCTGAATTTAATTGAACAACAGTAGTATTGTAAACTTATAGTGGGTTTGCTCCACTGCCATGACACTCGCTGTGGGAAATGCTGCAAGTCATTAGTGCAAATGATTTGCACTATGACATATCTAAATCATGGGAAAAATCCTACTCCTCTCGCATCTCTAATCCCGTTGTGGTGTATTATAGTAATGTAGTAGGCACGAGAGTTGGGATATGGGAAGATGCCGCAGATAGAAAGACTCTTGCTAGTTACCTCTCTCCTGAAGCGGCATCATCCCTGAAAGCCCCGTGGTTACCCAGCAAACCATGTAGGGACACCTACATTCCTGGGCGTGGTATTGGACTCGACTATGATGCAGGCACAAATGTCTCCCGCGGTCCATCCTGGCCATGGTGTCCAGGATTAAGCGAGGCCACGCCATCACTGTAAAGCAATTTCAAAGACTGCTGGGCCTTATGGCAGCTGCCTCCAATATAATACCCTTGGGCCTCCTGCACATGAGATCCCTTCAGTGGTGGCTGAAAGCCAAGGGGTTTTCCCCGAGGGGGAAATCCGTTCCGAATGATCAGGGTTATGTGCAGATGCATTCGTTCTCTATCAATATGAAAGGAACCTTGGTTTCTGTCCCAAGGTCCAGTGTTGGGAGCGTCATGTTGCCGGAAAACCGTTTCGACAGACGCCTCCCTCACTGGTTGGGGCACGGTCATGAACGGCCGCTTTGCCAGGGGTCTGTGGCAGGACCATCATCGCTCTTGGCATATAAATTGCCTAGAGATGTTGGCTGTGTTTAGAGCTCTGAGGAGCTTCCTGCCAGACATCAAAGGCTACCACGTCCTGATACGGTCAGCCAATACGTCGGTGGTCAGTTATCTGAATCAACAGGGGAGACTCAGATTGCGCCCTCTATCCAGACTGGCGCATCAGATCCTCCTCTGGTCCCAGGGGAAACTGTTGTCCCTCAGAGCAATGTATGTCCTGGGGGGTTCCGAATCAGGGAGCAGGCATCCTGTTGAGGCAGGGGCTGAGGCCTGGGGAATGGAGACTTCACCCTTCACTTGGTGAAGTCGATATGGGAGAGATTCTGCCCAGTGGAAGTGGACCTGTTCACGTCTTTTGAGATATCCCCCTGGCCACTGTGGTTTTCCCTCACACATCCAGCTTCACTGGGGTTGGGTGCCATGGTACAGGTGTGACTGAGGCTGCACTTGTATGCATTTCCCCTGTCGCTCTGCTCCTGGGAGTTCTGGAGAGGGTCCGTCGAGATGGAGTCAGTCTACTTCTAGTAGCCCCGTTCTGGCTGGCCTGAGTATAGTTCTCAGACATAATAGCAGTCCTGACAGGTCAGCAATGGCAGATTCCTCTGAGGAGGAACCAGTATTCCACCCTCGCCCGGAGCTGTGGAAGCTGTGGGTCTGGCCCCTGAGGAGGTTCAGTACCTAGATGCTGGCCTCTCAGTGGTTGAGACCATACGTAGTTCCAGAGCTCCTTCCACTAGGAAATTGTATGGAATGTGTTTTCCACTTGGTGTAGAGAACATGAGTTAGACCTGCCCGGTGGCTTCAGTTCTGGAGTTCCTTCAAGATCGTTTCTCTGCTGGTCTCACCCTGTCCACACTTAAGGTGTACGTGGCTGCCATTGCGGCTTTCCATGCAACACTAAGTGATGGGCCTCTGGGGAGGCACCAGCTGGTCATACGTTTTCTCCGTGGTACATGGAGGAAGAGACCGACGACCAGGACCAGAGTTCCAACCTGAGACCTGCCGGTGGTTCTTGAAGGGTTATCAGGTATTATCGCTTTGGGTTTTAGAAAAGTGCATTATAAATAAAATTTATTATTATTATATTATTATTATCCCTGGCCCCCTTCGAACCACTTCAAGTCAAGTCAAGTCACCTTTATTTATTTAGCGCTTTTTACAATACAGATTGTATCAAAGCAGCTTCGCAGTGATAACATGAAAACAAATACAAGAAGTTTGTTTCTAGAAGAAAATTGCGTCATCGTCCACCTGAAAGTAAGGCAGATCAATAATATTGTTGAATATTAAATGTCCCCAACTAAGCAAGCCAAGGCAACAGTAGCAAGGAACCAAAACTCTTCAGGTGACCGAATGGAGAAAAAAACCTTTGGAGAAACCAGGCTCAGTTGTGGGCCCGTTCTCCTTCGGCCAACGAACGAACAGTGTATGATTATGATTCAGGCAACATTACAGGTCAGAAGTCAGATTGGATCAGAACATTCAGAATAATTATCCAGTTCCATCTGGTTGGAGGTCGGAGTCATCACGCCGGTATGGAGACAAGTTTGTTGAGGTGTCCATGAGGCCTTCACAGGGCCGATGAGGCTAGCCCTTCAGGATGCGTTGTGGTCGTATCCAGGCGCAGGTCCACCGTCTGATCTGGATTCGGCTGACTTCAGTAACCCTTGGAATAAACAGAAAGACTAACATTAGCTTAGACACCATTCTTCTTATGATGTAACGAGTACAGCAGGTGTTATAGGAATATTCTCAAAATTCTGGCCGGAATTTTGAGATCGCAATAGACATGAAGGACTATAAGGCTCGCTCAAGTACTGGGTAGCTAAACCATTTGCTTTGTAGGTAGTCAGCAATATTTTAAAAGTTATACGAAGGTTATACACTTCAGTCGGCATCAGCTAAAGATCTGACGCTTAACCCTCTGGGGTCTGAGGGGTTTTTGGGGCCCTTGAGATGTTTTGACATGCCCTGACATTTGTGCTTATTTCAGCTACTTACAACATACCTTTGGCCAACACATAATTCTGCTGTATTCAGCACAAACTCTGCTACAATAATATGTGAGCAAAATGGAAGTTACATGTTTGCATTTTATAGAAAAAAAATATTATGCGTGGTTAGTAAGTTTTGGGGAAAAAATTGTCACTGCAACGAGCCCATTTAACTCATACTGAATAGCTTGGCACAAGACTTTTGAGTTACCATTCTTGTAGGCTAGAATGTTTACTACAAAATTATGTAAAAATCATTCTGATCACTCTTTCACAAAACAACAATATAATGATTTAAACTTTGCAAGTCAGTTTTTGTGCCAGCACTGTTGTATGCGTAGGGGTGTTGATGGCCATGAATATGAATGAGGGGAGACAATAGACACTCCCCCATCAATGGCTAATGCCCCATCACGGTGCTGTGAGGCAGAGAGGAGAATCTGAGAATGAGAGGACATTCAAAGGTTTTGTTTTTTAATCTGTTTTTATTGTAATTCCTCTATGTGGAGGAACTAAATGTTGTGCCTCACAAGACCACAGTGCTACCGTACATATATAAACATATAGTACCAGTCAAACGTTTGGACACATTACCATTTTTAATATTTTTGGAAGAAGGCTGCATTTATTTGATCAAAAATACAGAAACAACAGTAATATTGTGAAATATTATTACAATTTAAAATAATGATTTTCTATTTTAATATACTTAAATATAATTTATTTCTTTAATCAAAGCTGAATTTTCAGCATCCTTACTCCAGTCTTCAGTGTCACATGATCCTTCAGAAATCATTCTAATATCATGATTTGATAATCAGGTATTATCAATGTTGGAAACCGTTGTGCTGCTTAATATTTTTTTATAACCTGTGATATTTTTTCAGGATTCACTGATTAAAAAGAAAAGCATTTATTCAAAATAGAAATCTTTCCTAACAATATAACTTAACACATCCTTTCAAAAAAAGAAAGAAAGGTAGTGTATACTGTTACAAACAGACTCATGGGCGAATGTGAGTAAACAGAGGTCACTTGCGGTCCAGTTTCCCGGGCAGGAATCACGCAGTCTGTGCAACCATGTCAACATCAGTCTCGGTTTTCCATGACAGGGTGGACTTGGACCTGTTGCTTGTTTGCCATGGCTCTCTTCGGGACCGGTGCTTGGACATGTTCATTGTCACATCTGTTGATAACACAATCAAAGAAACTGTATTATTATCATTATCAATCACTAATGGCCATGGATTTAAAAAAAGACAACAGTTTTTGTAATTTCACACAAGAATAGGTAGGCTCTAGGCCTACTTATATTATGACGATGTAATCACAATTACATTTCATCAGTAAAATATTACGTCTGTGCACTTACTATCATTCTCGATTGAGACCTGAACGACACCTGCGTGTCCCTCTGTGGTGCAGGAGAAGGAGAGCGTGATGCAAACACATTCCTAAAATAATAAAAACAACTGTTAGCATACATTATCCTAAGATGGGCGATTAATGGGTATGGACGCACAATGCATGTAGTCTATATATCTGTCAATGGGCCATAGGACGGAGAAATATCTATTTATGGGCCATAGATCACGTCACCGCGAGTAGCCTATCTGTTGATGGCCATATAGACGCACGCATTTAGAGCATTTCAAACATTTACACCTGTATTCACAATCATCTGTGGCAATATTTTAGCAAGATAAGTGTCATAGGCTAATCAAAACCGAACATTTATATATAAAATATAATGTCTAGTATTTAGACAGTAGCCTATCACATTTTACCGGAGGCTGAAATATATTTGCACGAAATCATATTTACACCTAAGCAGATATTCGCAAATAAACTACATAACGCAAAAGTCAGTATTTTTAGCATGATAATCAGTGTCATAAGCTATTCAAAACGGAGTGAAATATAATACAAATATGTTTAGAGAGTATATCACATTGAAACAGTTTACACGACCATATAGCCTAGCTACACGAATGTTAGGGATATTGTAAGGCAATCTTTCCTGTAAGATGTCAAAAGCTAACCAAAACTAAGCAAAATATAGTCTGAAAATTCACATGAGTTCTATATAATCAGAAAAGAATTATATAACACTAAACAACTTACTCGAACTTGTATCTTCGGCTGGATCAATTCGCTTTTGAAAATGCAGCCGTTCTCCGTCTGATGCGATCTTTCTCTGAGGAAAAGTTGAATTCTTCCTCGCTGTCCATAATCATCTGGAGGACGACTTTACCGGAGAAGCGTGCCATCCTCAAAACGCGATGAACTATCCGTGAATCTGACGCGAAACTCTGTGTTTTCATGGCATTGATCGGAGGGCGTGTGCGAGGCATATAGATCACCTCAACTATTACCATGTGAATATAGATCACCTCAACTATTAGCATGTGAATATAGATCACCTCAACTATTAGCATGTGAATATAGATCACCTAAACTATTACCATGTGAATATAGATCACCTCAACTATTACCATGTGAATATAGATCACCTCAACTATTACCATGTGAATATAGATCACCTCAACTATTAGCATGTGAATATAGATCACCTAAACTATTACCATGTGAATATAGATCACCTAAACTATTACCATGTGAATATAGATCACCTCAACTATTACCATGTGAATATAGATCACCTCAACTATTAGCATGTGAATATAGATCACCTCAACTATTACCATGTGAATATAGATCACCTCAACTATTAGCATGTGAATATAGATCACCTCAACTATTACCATGTGAATATAGATCACCTCAACTATTAGCATGTGAATATAGATCACCTCAACTATTACCATGTGAATATAGATCACCTCAACTATTACCATGTGAATATAGATCACCTCAACTATTAGCATGTGAATATAGATCACCTCAACTATTACCATGTGAATATAGATCACCTCAACTATTACCATGTGAATATAGATCACCTCAACTATTAGCATGTGAATAGCGCCGGGGGGCGTGGCGGCCTCAGCTCATTAAAAATAATGAAGGGAGAACGAAATACTGTGCCTCTCCTTGGTTTCAAACGGATTACATAAACTAAGAATATGTGTTTTTATATATAAATTACTTCATTTAAAAGAAGAGAATTCTAGCTTCATAAAGACATATCTCTCGTTCCTGAGTGACAAGTATTCGCTGAGTTACAGTTCATTTTCGGACGCGTTTCAGAATGGACTTCCCTGACAGAGAGAAGGCAGAACTCGCATCATGTTTATTTTTCTTTATTTGGCGAAAGACACAACACTTTGTTTTTATTGTGAGTATACATTAAAAAAATAGAAACTTAACTGGATCGAATGATGTAAAACACTTAAATGTAGGATCAAAACCAACAGAGTATTTTGAATATCTTTTGCACTGATAAGAAAAAAAGCGAGCAGATCACGCCGGCGTGATTGCCGACCCCAGAGGGTTAAGATGGTTTGTTAAAACCGTTGGTTTGTTTTGGGTCACCTAAGAAGGGGCTCCCAGGCTCCTTTCTCCTTGTGCTGTGAGGACTCATTCCACTAGGGGCATGGCGTCCTCTAGGGCCCTGTACTCGGGAGTGCCCCTCCAGGAGATCTATGAGGCAGCCAGTTGGGCTCTGCACCTCCCCAACACGCCAGGTGCACGAGTGCTTCTGCCTGAGACAGTTTCACACTAGGGCAGGCACATTTGATATGTGGCATAGTGGGCATTTGTTCCCCAAAGAGACGTTTCTAACAACGCAGTTAGGGATGCGCCGATCCGATATTTGTATTGGGTATCGGGGTCGATACTGAATGAAAATTCTAGATCGGGTATCGGCGACAATTGCCCCGATCTGCTAGTCGATATAAAAGTTTATGGAGATGCCGGCGCTTTAAGGATTTTGCGCCGCCGCTGTGCGCACTAAGTGACATCATATGCTAGCAATGTGCACGGTGCACTGTACGCAGCACATTAACAAGCTAACAGCGAACAGCATGGAGCGAGACAAAACATCTGCGATTTGGAGGTATTTCACAATAGTTATCCCAACGAGTTCCAACGCGGTTAAATTGTTGAACAGGATGTTAAATTTCAGTTTGTTTGTAGAGAAGCTTGTGTTTTATTTTATATGTTTCTGTGTTGGATGTTAAATATTATCCACCAAAGCAAAGCATTGAAAAGAGCTAAATCCTGTTATTTTGAATATCTTAAGCAGTAAAGCTATTGCTTTTTTAGTTTTTACTACATTTCAGCTGTTTTATTGTTTTATTGTGCATTGATTTTGAAGTTATATTTGCACTAACTAAACAGTTAAAGAGATTTTGATTCTATTTATTTGTATACATTTACCAAGCTAGTGAAGCTGTAGTTTTATTCAGCTGCTTTTGTTTTGGATATTTAATTCCTATTTGCAGTGCAAATAGCATCCATTAAACATCCTGTGCAAATTTTGCACTTTAATTTTGAATGTCAACAAGTTTAAGCTACTGAACTTTTTATTTTATTTTGCACTTGTTGCTCTGGTGCTGGTTTAATAAATCACTAAACTTGTGAATACATTGTTTGTCATTTTGTTTTACAAGGCTAAAAAAATATTGTTTAAGTTGAGCCTGATATCTTGCAAAGTAATGCATACAGCTTATTAAGTAATTTAGCTCTTTTAACATTTTACCTTTGTATCGGATCGGTACTCGGTATCGGCCGATATTGAATTGCAGGTATCGGAATCGGTATCGGAAACAAAAAAGGTGGATCGGAGCATCCCTAGACGCAGTGCGAGTTCCCTTCTCAGGGAACAAGGGTTACAGACGTTTTCCTGTTCCCCTTACGGAACGAAAATATATCTCCATGTATTTACGATCATTATATTATATGGTGTAAATATACTGAAAAATAAATGAAATAATATATTATGTTAAAATAATGTGTTATATATTACAATATATTGAATAACACATAAGGAATTGCCGCTTTTCATTTATTTTAGGGCTGTCAAAGTTAACGCGTTAACGCAAAATCATATTAACGGCACACATTTTTTAACGCGCGATTAACGCAGCACGTATTTTCTGTTTGACCCGTGGCCCAACCCCTAGTTGGAGAAATGGAGATACACAGTGTTGCCAACTTAGCGACATTGCAGACACCTTTAGCGATTTTTTTTCCCCTTCAAAAAAGCACCCAAACCTTATTTACCTTATTTAGTTTCTGAGAATCGCGGGCACTGCTCTCCCAGCACGCGAGCACGCGCCTCTCTCTCTCTCTCTCTCTCTCTCTCTCTCTCTCTCTCTCTCTCTCTCTCTCTCTCTCTCTCGGCAGAGAGGGGCAGCGCTTTTGATTCAGTTAGACAACGGCGATTTTTGTGCAGATTACCATCTAGGAAGGGAGAGCTGGTTATGTCTTAATGGGTCGCGTTTCACTATTTCATATTCATTCCGTTTGTTTGACAACAAAAACAGTCAAATATACCAATGAAAACAGTTTTATTGAGAATTTAGCTTCATCAAAATGGGCACAGAGAGAGACAAACTAATGTAATAATAAATAATAAATGTACATTTAGCATTTTCAGAAGAGCTGCCCTGTCATGCAAACATCTGTAACAGACTTTGTTGGACTCTGTTATGATGCACTAATTCTTGATGTACTGGCGCTCGTTGTACAGTATATGTGTGTATGTATTTTTCCCCTCGGGGCTTGCCGTAGATTGGCATGGGTCATGCGCGCGCTTGTACTGGAGTGTCGCGGGTTTTTCTTTTGGAGTTGGTGATCTGTGTTATAATAAAGTGGAGAAGAGTTCCAAACGGTTATCGTTTATTGTTTTCTTACTTCTGAAGTGTTAGGCGAACCCTGTCTAAACGCTCGGTCACATTGGTGGCAGCGGTGTTGTTTTGATTTATTTGCGTTTACGTGGTCCAGTGTTACGACGGGTGTTTAACTAGTTAGTTTACAGTGGAAAGTTATTAACTGAGTTTAGCACGCGCGGGTTCAACGTCGACGCGGCCATCATGTGGTGTAAAGGCGATGATGATTTCTATTCGAGACGGGACCGCGACAAGATCAACAGGCACGTGAAAATCGAGCTACCGCCGCCGTTCTCTGGTGACGAGAAACAGAGCTTTCTGTGCTGGGCACGGCAGTTCGAGGTCGCCGTCAGAGCGCTCACAGAGGGAGATGGTCCTGCGTCGGTTAATTATGAGCTAGTGAGGATTCTGCCGACACGTTTAAGCAACGCAGCATTTCTTCTGTGGGACAGCCTTCCTCAAACTGTTCAGGCTGACTATACAGCTGTAAAGGAAAGACTAAAGGAGGCTTTCGGCCAGAGGCAGTTTATGGATCGCTTCAGAGCCAGTTTATCAGCCCGCCCTCGTGCTCCGCGGGAGAGTTTGGAGGTGTATGCGGCTGAGATGAGCAGGTTAGTGGACGAGGCTTTCCCTGAATATGGCGACAAGGCCCAAAGAGAGGAAAAGTTTCGTCGTTTCTTGGCCGGTTTGGATCCTGTGCTCAGAGCTAAATGCCATGAACAGGGAGCAACAGATTTGGAGGAGGCCGTGATAATTGCAGGTCGGTGCGAAAATGCCAGAGACTCAATAAAGACTGATTACATGCCTGTTAATGGTGCATATGGTAATAATGATGGTGGTGCAGTGGCTGCTGTTCACTCTGTGACTGATAATGGAGGACTATACAGAGCAGTGGATAGATTGACAGAAGAAATGAGAGATATGAGAATGGAACTGAGGCGCTTGGGTGATGAAAACCAAAGACTGAAATCCAGTGTGAGTCCTAGAGCAATGGATGAGTGGAATGGAGGCCGCTCTCAGTCGAGTGGAATGTGCCAGTGTGTCTGCGGGGGCCGTGGATGCCAGTCACGTGTCTTTGACAGCGCGCGTAGGGGCCGTTCACCTGAGAGGAAATCGTTCCAACACTTCGATGAGCGTACATCAGGTATGGATGTTCGTGGTTATAAAGACTCATACTCTGCTCAGTCCCCTGCCAGACGCAGCCCTAGCCCCGGGCCTCGCAGATGGAACAGCTATGAGGATGACTCAAGAAAGCGGGGAGTGCGTTTCATGTCTCCTGGCGGAGTGGAGCGCCGCAATGGGCCGGGAAACGGACTTTAGCTGATGTTGCGGCCCAAACACCAGCTATGCTGCCTGTGGGCCCTGTAATGGACAATGTTGATGATGGTGACTCAATTTCAAAAGACATCAATGTGATTGTGGATGCTAGCCAGGAGCTGGTGTCGTATGTGAGAGGAGTAATTGAAGGTGTGGAGGTTCAGATGTTAGTGGACTCTGGTTCCAGTGTATCTCTCATGAGTGCCGATTTCCGTATGTCAATTCCAACACTTCGTAATCGGCCACTGAAAAAGGACTATGTGTCAGCCCGTGCTGTGAATGGACAAATGCTAGATACACTCGGCACCATCACAATAACATTTCAGCTTGGAACTGAGTCGTGGCAGCATGTATTTCATGTGCTAAGAGAAACCACACAGACTGTGTTGCTGGGCTGGGACTTTTTGTTGAGGAACCATGCTTTACTGGACCTAGGCCATGCTAAGCTACAACTGTGGGACATCTCAGTTCCTCTCCTTACCAGCAAAGATTTTGTTCCACTGTGCTGCAATGTGTCGCTGGCCACCGCTATGAGCTTGCCACCCCTCAGTGAGTCAGTTGTGGCAGTTAAAGTGTGTACACCCAACGCAGCCCATTTGGCGAGTGACTTTGTTGGCTATCTGGAACCTAATGTGGCGGATTCTTCCGGTCTAGTGGTTGCTCACACAGTTGCCATGGTTCACAACGGACTGACAAAAGCTCGGGTTTTGAATCCTACTGGACAGGACATTTCATTGAAACAAGGTATGCACCTGGGTGAGTTTTACACAGTTGATGACTCAGATGTTCAGCTGTTTCATGCTCCTGTTAACGTAGCTGGAGCGACCTTTTCCAGGGTCGCGCCTCCTGTGTCATTGGATGAGTCACCTATTTCTGAATCTGAGAGAGCTGCGCTTTCGGCATTGCTGTTGGAATACAATGACATCTTCAGCTCCTCCAAACGGAATTCCAGTAGATGTACACTAGTAAAACATCACATCAGAACTGGTGAGCAGACTCCTATCAAACAGCGTGCATATCGTGCATCCCCTGAAAAACGTGCTGAGATAGAGAAACAAGTGGCTGGCCTGTTAGAAGATGGCGTCATTGAGGAGAGCTGTAGTCCCTGGGCGTCACCAGTTGTTTTGGTGAAAAAGAAGTGTGGAACATGGCGTTTTTGTGTAGACTACAGGCGATTAAACAGTGCAACTATTAAAGACTCTCATCCTCTACCCCGTGTGGATGACACACTGGATGCGTTATCGGGTGCAAAGTGGTTCAGCACGCTAGATTTCTCTAACGGTTACTGGCAGGTGGAAGTTGCTGAAGAGGACCGAGAAAAGACGGCCTTTACAACGGGACAGGGCCTCTATCAGTGGCGGTCCATGCCGATGGGCCTATCCAACGCCCCCGCCACATTTCAACGATTGATGGAGCTTGTCCTCAGAGGGCTCCCGTGGCACATCTGCATGGTATATCTCGATGACATTTTAATTTATAATAAAACTTTTGAAGAACACCTGGCTAGCCTGAAAGAGGTGTTCTCAAGAATACAATCTGCTGGCTTGAGACTAAATCCAGGCAAATGTCACCTTGCCAGAGATCACGTGGTCTTTCTTGGCCATGTCGTTTCTCGAGAAGGTCTTCATCCTGATCCAAAGAACACTGAGAAAGTCTTGAACTGGCCAATTCCCCATTCTCCTTCTGAGGTGAGAGCATTTGTGGGACTGTGTTCCTATTACAGACGATTCGTCAAGGATTTTTCTAAACTCGCTGCTCCACTAAACCATCTAGTCGGGAAAAATGTGCCCTTTGTGTGGAATGCTGAGTGCGACAAATCATTTAACCTTTTGAAAAGTGTGTTGTCATCTGATCCTGTAGTGGTAATGCCTGACTTCAGTGTGCCTTTTAAAATCTACACTGATGCATCCAACCTGGCCGTCGGTGCAGTTCTTGCCCAGGATAGAGATGGACTCGAACATGTAGTCGCATACGCCAGCCGGGCATTGAATTCCACACAGAGGCGTTGGTCCACATTTGATCGTGAGTTGTGGGCTATCGTGTGGGCAGTAAGGGAATTCAAGCATTACATTGGACTTGCCTCATTTACCATTATCACAGACCATCGACCACTCTTGGCACTTCGGCGTATGTCCATTGATGATGATCCAACAGGAAGAAGAGGGAGGTGGATTCTGGAGCTTGATCCATTGAATTGGGTCATTGTACACAAAGATGGAAAAAACCATAAGAATGCGGACGCGCTTTCTCGCCGCCCTGAGACACCTGGCCCTAACGAGGCAGAGGCCAGTATTAAAGAGGTACTGGAAGTGAATGTGGTGAGTTCTAGTCAAATGGATACCATTCCATGTTCCTCTGAAGTCACTGATTCGGCAGGAGATGCGACTGCTGTCAACTCGCATGACAATTCAGACAGCATGTCTTCCATGAATCTTTTGTCACACAGCTTATCAGACATTAGGGCAATGCAGCATGCTGACCCTGATATTAATACTGTGTTGAGCTGGGTGATGCAATCCCAAAGACCATCCAGGCGGAAAATACAAGAAGCTTCTCAGTGCTTACGGAAGCTTTGGACTGAATTCAACCGTCTTTCTATTATTGATGGACTGTTATGCCGCTCAGTTTTCTGTCCCCTCACAAGTGGCCCTGTTGTCCAAATGGTTGTACCCTCTATTCTAATATCGGACATTCTTTTGCAGCTGCATGGGGCCCCAGCTTCTGCCCATTTTTCTTCGGAGCGTGTATGGGAACGGGCGAGACAATTTTGTTACTGGCCTTCTATGTACAGGGACATCAAAGCATGGTGTGAGCAGTGCAAGGCATGTCAGACACGGCGCGGTCCGGTTCCAGCCCACTGTGCACCTATGGGTGGGTCCCATTCAGTACGGCCATTTGAAAGAGTGGCTATTGACATCTTGGAGCTGCCTGTGACTTCAAAAGGAAACCGGTATGTGTTGGTTGTCGAGGACTACTTCACCAAATTTGTCAACCTGTATGCTTTGCTTAATCAGTCAGCACAGACAGTAGCACGTTGTCTGTTTGAGGACTTTGTTCTGATTCATGGTGTTCCAGAGACTTTGCATTCGGACCAGGGTCGTCAGTTTGAGTCGGAGGTGGTTCAGAATCTCTGTCATCTGCTGGGCATTAAAAAGACACGCACCACTCCCTACCATCCGCAGTCGGACGGTATGGTTGAAAGATTTAATCGGACCCTGATTGATCAACTGGCTAAGACTCTTTTGACATATGGAGGGGAATGGGACGATTATGTGAAGCATGTGGCTTTTGCTTACAACACAACGACTCACTCCAGCACTCGTTTTACACCTTACTTCTTGACCCACGGTCGGGAAGCACGGGTCCCTGCTGATTTACTGTTACCCACCCGTGCTCTTGTCTCTCAGATGTCACCATCACATGCTGAGTTTGTTTCGAAATTGCTGACAAAACTGAACTCTGCCTTTAGCAGTGCACGGATGCACAGTGAGGCAGCTCACGACCGTCAAAAACTGTACCATGATGTTGGATTGCGTCACCAGCTCTATGATGTAGGTGCCATGGTGTGGCTCCACAACCCAGTAGAGAGCCGCATGAAACTGGCACCCCATTGGAAGGGACCGTATAAAATAGTTCAAGTCATGGATTCATGTGGGGAACAGGGACTGACTTACCGTATTGTAGACCCTTTTGACTCTGGTGAGAGGGCGCAGGTCGTACATTACAATAGGCTGCGGCCTTACACATTGCCTGTTTCTCTTGCGTCACAGAACCAGACATTGTCCAATGCTCCGGACTCACAGCCTGAGTCTCTTTCCCTGGAGTCAGGAGATTCTGATGGAGAGGAATGTGTTTCTCCCCGGAAAGATATGATTGGTTCTTCTGATTCACCATATTCAGTTAAGGGGTCTGAGCGAAACATGAGCAGGACTGGGAGAGTTCATAGACCTCCGGGCCATTTGAAGGATTTTGTTTTATATTGAAGTGCCTGTATACCTATGGGTATGGAAGAGTGCAAGTTTGAATTTGTTCTATTGTAGAGCCTGTTATAACTGTCAAAAAAAAAAAAAAAAAAAACCTGTTCTATTAATAGGCTTGTTGCAGGAAAAATAATGTGCTATGTACTCTGTTTTGTGTTTCATTGTACACGGCTGTTTATTGTTTTTGACGGTTGATGTTGTTATTCTGAAACATAAACGGGGACGTTTATTTTGTGAGGGGGGGACGTATGTAACAGACTTTGTTGGACTCTGTTATGATGCACTAATTCTTGATGTACTGGCGCTCGTTGTACAGTATATGTGTGTATGTATTTTTCCCCTCGGGGCTTGCCGTAGATTGGCATGGGTCATGCGCGCGCTTGTACTGGAGTGTCGCGGGTTTTTCTTTTGGAGTTGGTGATCTGTGTTATAATAAAGTGGAGAAGAGTTCCAAACGGTTATCGTTTATTGTTTTCTTACTTCTGAAGTGTTAGGCGAACCCTGTCTAAACGCTCGGTCACACATCTAAACATGTTTGTTTTAGTAAATTGCTCAGTGCAAAGAAAGAGAAGTAATGGGAACCTGCATTTCTTTCTTTCTTCTTTCTTTGTTCTTTCTTCATGTGTCTAATAGACATGAACACGTTTTTGGAAAAACATCTTATGACCTTTGAAACATGTCTCGTCTTCATGCTCTGTTGACTATGGTTTCAATAATAAATATACATTTGCATAAAGTTTCCATATTTATCCATGCGCATAAATAATTATTAGAGTATTACAAACTTGAAAAGTATTAATTCAAGGTACATTTAGAACAAATAAAAAATGTGTGATTAATTGTGATTAATCGCAAGTTAACTCATGACAATCATGCGATTAATCACTATTAAAAAATGTAATCGATTGACAGCCCTAATTTATTTACAATATATTTACACTGTAAAATGTAATTAGTTGAATGTACTTAGAAAACGTGAGGAAAACGATTGCCTTAAGGACATTTTACTCAAAGTTGTAAGTTGCTAATACAAATACACAAAAGAGTGTCGGGACAATGCATGTATTTCTATTTATTAAACTGAAGAAAAAAAACAGGAAAAAAAAACATAAACTTAACCAAATTAACAGACATCACTGCAATCGATTTCTGCCTTTTAAATAGAGCAACATGCAGCATATCATCAGTGTTTCTTGGTCTTCTGCTGGACTGAAGCACAGGCTCTACTCTTCAGCACAATGGTGACCCACAAAACTCACACAACAGAAACCCTTTAAATCCCAACAGAACATTAAACACTAACAGATCTCTCAAGATCACAGCAGAGGAGAGTTACACAACAACAGCATTACCAGCTTCACTTATTACTAACAGTTTGACTTTATTTCTGTCATACATCTACACAAGTACTTATTGAGAATCAACAATGAATTGTCCAAAAGCCTTGTATTGATCACGCTTGCTGGATGATTTCCAGCACAATTTTTACAGTTAGCGATGTTCTTTGTCCCGCTCGGGTGTTTCTGCTGCCGGTGCGCGACGGCTTTTCCCCCTAGCACACACTGCATTAACACTCACAGGCCCACTGCGCACGGCACAGCCAGCCTTCATGTGTTGCTAGCTTATTTTACTGATTTGTCAGATTTCGAACGCTTTCGCAAGAGTTAAATCACTTTCTCTGAGCAACTCTTCTCACACTATCATTTTCTATGCCACTCACCAGTCTGTTTTTGATGAATTGGTCTGGGAGTTCACCAAAGTTACACGTTTTCGCTTTATTGCTCAGCGTCCTCAGGTAAGCCTTGAAGGTTTCTCATGGTTTTTAATTTCTGGTGTTAAACGAATGTCTCTCCATTCGTCATGTTTGTCTGCAGGTATACTTCTCTGAATCTCTGGATCCTCTCTTGACTCCACTGGTGTAATCACATCTTGCCCATCAGCACCCAGTGTCGCTGGAGCATATGTGAATGAACGCTCTCCTCTAATCTCCTATGGTCCCGCAAGATTGAGGAGTATGTAGGCTTTTATCTGGATTTTCGCTGTGCGCCGCGGTGAAAAATATGTCGAATTCCAGTTCAAATTGTTTGCCAGTTTTCTGGCATGTTGCCACTGAAGATCAGCGGATTCCTTCGGCTATTGTGTCCTCTTCTATTCTCTTGCTTTATTGATTGTTTTAACTTCTGACACCATGTAGTTCCTTAAACGCATCTCAAGTATAAGTATGCCTTAACTAACTGGATGGCACATCATCAGTTATCTACACTGATAGTTCCCCCTTCCATTCTTGGCTACATATCTGCTTTATCAGGGTGGAGTGACTGTGATGGGCCATCCCATTCTCAGAGAGGAACCGGCTGTCCAGTCCTCCTGCTATAAAGCTCAGTGTCCTGCACCAGCGCCACTTCATCTGATCTCCTCACAATGAACGACATCTACAAAGCAGCGGTGAGTCTATGCAGTTTTTCATAGAACTTTCTTGGATTGAGTAAAACAATGTTTAAAACAATGCATTAAATCTAGACGTCCTAGCCTTAGTGTTGAAATACTTTAAGCATTCAAAATACTTACATTTTTTAATGAATATTTGTAACTACAGTTATATAATATGTTGGTTGCACTTCTAAAGAGTGTGGTATTTAATTTGTTGTCTTGACGCTTTCAGACATCTCTGCTATTCATTAAACCACATATGCTAATTGAGTGAAATCAATTAATCAGAATTGCCTGTAAGTCATAGCATGAGTTTACTTTTCATCATAAAGAGTATTATAAGGCTTCATAAACACATTATTGATTCATAAAATCAAGTGACTCAATAATATCTTAGCTTATACCTGTATAAGGATTTATATAAGTACATATTAATGTTCAAAATAAAATACAACATTATATTCTCTATTGCAGCAACAATGACTGGGAATCATATTATAATGTGCATAAATTAGGCATCCCTCAAGCAGCCAACATAATGTCGTAAGCTAAAAAAGACAGCTCAAAATACCTTGACTCTTGAGCATTATCAGAGTTAGATAGGAGCCACTCGAGAGGCCAGAGATGCTACCGTTCATGACTACACATGGACTACCCGCACACGGATAATTTTAGCATGCCTTGCTCAGCCGTGCATGTGTGTGTGTGCTGGAAAAGCTTAAGATAAAGCACTCGGTCAGATTCCAGAATAGTGTGTGTGTGTGTGTGTGTGTGTGTGTGTGTGAGAGAGAGAGAGAGAGAGAGAGAGAGAGAGAGAGAGAGAGAGAGAGAGAGAGTGTGTGTGTGTGTGTGTGTGTGTGTGTGTGTGTGTGTGTGTGTGTGTGTGTGTGTGTGTGTGTGTGTGTGTGTGTATGTGTGTGTGAAAGAGTGTGTGAGAGAGAGAGAGAGAGAGTGTGTGTGAAAGAGTGTGTGAGAGAGAGAGAGTGTGTGTCCTGGTAAACCCTATGTCCCCACAAGGATGGCAAGCAATATCCAAAATCCATTTTGGAGTCCTCATAAAACATGAAAAACAATGTTTTGTGTGTGTGCTTGTGTGTGTGAGGGGCACTGATCTCTGTGATATACATGAAGATATATGTGAATATATACATGAGACTGTGAGTCTGGGAAGAAACCCCTGGCACAGGTTTATGTGTCACATCAGTCTGGTGGTTTGTGTTGGATCCAACATATAGACAGTTAAGCCCCTTTCACACAGAGATTCCGGAAAATACACGGATAAAGTGACCCGGGATTTGACCCGGGTTCGTTTGAAAATGGTTCATTCACACTGCCAGTGATTTGCCGGAATCAGAGAGCGCGTTCACACACAACCCGGGTATGTCCCGGATAGACGCGTGACGTTATGATGTGACGTATAAGGTCCGCACGCTCGATCATTTTTTTTCGGATTCGGTCGTACACTAACGCATCACGTACCGTTCCACAAAGCTGGCGAACGATCTCAGCTTCGGCGCGGATTGCAAGGAGCTCTCGGGTCTCTGCTTCAGTCCAGTTTGCAGACATCTTTTCGTTCTTTCTTGTATCGATGACGAACACAAACTTTCTTCTAACAGAGTAACAGAGTCGCACGATAACTACGTCATTGCGAAGGCTCGTGGATCATCACTACGACACACCCCTTACGGCATTTGTCCTGGCTTTTGTTCACACAGCGCGCGTTCCGGGTCTGAACACGGCAATGTTACTAGGTCCCCAACCCGGCATCGATCCCGGCATTAAACCCGGGTCGTGTTTGCGTTCACACAGAAGGCGTTCCGGCAATTTGCCGGGTTCAAAGTGCTGTGTGAATGGGGCTTTACTCTGTTAGCTTTGCTGGATTACCATCCACTGTTGGGTCGCCTCATATCATGTCCTTTATATGTGGCTTGTTATTTTTAACTCAGATATACATTTATTTGTACATTGTAAAATCCAACAGTTGTTCTAACTAACACTTTTTAGTTAACTTAAAGGGATAGTTTACCCAAAAAATTATTATTATTAAACTTTTTTTGTGGTAGATTACTTATTGCCCACACATGCAAAGTTGATTACAGCATTAATTAATAATTGACATAATTCCTTGTTTGCATAGGAAATACAGGTATCAAGTATTTTATAGTATTTAAGCATCTGGGGCCGGTTGCACCAGCTGTGCGTAAGTTACAACTTAGCCTAGTTTTGACGTAAATGGGCACTAAGTTACAACTTACGCACTACTAAATATTTCTGCAATGCACCAATAAACTTAGTTTAAACGTAACTCTATGATCCAACTAAATATTTACGTGAGCCTCTTATCAGGAGTAACGGTTGCACTAAAACAGCAGGCAGACTGAACTGCACCAATAAGCTCTTCTTTTACCTGACAGACTTCAATTCTTTAGACATATGATAATGCTGACATTTAAACTGGCTTACATTTTTAAAGAGAGAACATTATGTGAATAGATTACTTTGTTAGCGGCTCATCAACACACACTGTCCTGCAGAGCGCCGCTGTGTGCATCTGTCCCATCGGTCCGTGTTGTGCGTCACATAAAATCAGTCATAATCAATAAATGTTATTTCTTATGGTTTTTTTTTATCATTACTTATTTATCCTTATTAATTCGTTTCAAATACAGTTCTGAATGTTAGTTACATATAAAAACACTAATGTTATTCATGATTAAGTGTCGTATTCAATGGAAACGTATATTTTTACCTTTAGTTCTACCAGAAAGTCTCGGGAGATAAATTGATATAACAGCGTATATTTATTAACAGCCCAGCAAGCATGAATTTATAAAGTTCCTTAGAGAGCAATGCGAGGGTAGCGGAATCTGCATATCCTGCCTGAAGACGAAGGCAGGGGCGCAGCCGACCCCCCTGGAGGTTAAGGTAGGGACCATCCTGGTGGTGGTGGGGAGGATGAGGGGGAAGGGACCATCTTGGTGGTGGTTGGGGAGGATGGAGGTAATTAGCAGCGTCAGCATCTGCGAACTCAGACGAATGTAAGTACCGATCTTTTATACTGTGAGTGTTAGCAAATGATTGGTTAGAAGTGAAGTATTACGTGGCGCGCTGATTGAGTCTTCCTGGCAGAACTTACGCTAAAGCTTTCATTTAAGTGAGGCAAAATAATTTAAATAAGTAAAATAAGTTCAAATGAAGGATAAACTGAAATTCACAGCATTTAAACAACTTCTGCTCGCGTATTTGAAGGCTGCTTGGATCATCGAGGGTAAACGTCATATTATGCGACTATGCTTTACTTTGCGGAGAGCTTCCGACTTAGCTACGTCCTGCCTTACGAACAAAATGGTGCAACGGAATAAAGTACAAGGGAATAGAGTTAGTTACAAACTAGCTAGTAGTTACTAAGCCTCCAGTGTGGACTTACGAACGGCTGGTGCAACCCGACACCGGAACCTTTTGATGATAACTGAGTTGAGTTCAACCAACCTGAAAAAATGGTTTTATTGAAGTGAAATACATGATTTAAGATGACTTATTATAATTCAATTAAACCAACCTGAAAAATAAGGTTTTACTGAAGCATAACTGTCAGTAGATCCTGATTTCTCCAGCAAAGAAAAATTACTTATGTTTGATATAATCTTTTTTGTTTTATATGATGAAAGTAATTTTCCACCTTGATGTAAATACACTTTTAAAAAATCATTACCCTTGTTTAATTAAAGACAATTTTTCACAACTTGCTTTAGTTTATTCTAATGAAATAAGCTTAGTTTGATTATCAGAATTGTTCATAAAGATGCACATTGCATATAATGTTGATTTTTGGTCAACCTGACAGCTTGTCTCACGAACGAGCATGCTCAGTCAGGGCTGAACAGCTTGAATTCGTTCAAGGGCAGGACAGCGGTTCCCCTGAAACGATTTCAGAGGCTCCTGGGGCATATGGCATCTGCAGGCACGGTAACGCAGCTGGGATTGCTTCATATGAGACCGCTTCAGCACTGGTTAAACGGTCGAGTCCCGAGATGGGCATGGCACCATAGCACGGCATGGCACCGAGTGACTATCTCTCCGACCTGCCACCAAGCTTTCAGCCCGTGGTCAGAACATTTCTGTGGGCCAGAGTTCTCCTAGATCAAGTATCCAGATGTGTTGTTGTCTCAACAGATGCCTCCACCACCGGTCTGGGGTGCCGTGTGCAACGGGCATGCTGCCTCGGGCTCCTGAACAGGACCTTCACTGCAGTGGCATATCAATTGTCTCGAGTTGCTAGCAGTATTCCTTGCTCTTTGCCGGTTTCTGCCGTTGCTGCAAGACAATACACTGGTCTGGACGGACAACACATAGACCATTGCGTACATGAACCGTCTAGGTGGTCTACGCTCCCGTCGCATGTCCCAACTCACCCGCCATCTCCTCCTCTGGGGTCAGGTCACTTCGTGCCATTCATATTCTGGGCTAGCTTAATCATGCAGCTGACGCGTCCTCACAACAGCTCACACTCCCGGGAGGCACTCAGATAGACCTTGTTGCTGCTCCGGACACGCACCACTGCCCGTTTTTCTATTCCCTGACCCAGGCGACCCTCAGCACGGTGGAACCCTCCCCGACCTCGCTTCAGGATGTCGACCTCCCTCTTGGGATCTATTCTGGTCTTAACAGCCCTGCAGTGAGCTCCCTTTAAGCCCTGCGCTCAATTTTCTCAAGAGGGTCGAGGACCCACAAGCATTTTCGGTCAACGAAACGTGCCTGGAATTCAGGCCGGCCTGCTCTCACGTCATCCTGAGACCCCGGCCTATCCATGTGCCAAAGTTCCTACCACTCCTTTCAGGGACCAAGTGGTGAACTTGCAAGCACCCAGCCCTAGCGTATCTGTGCCCTGTGCGTCAAGTCAAGTCACCTTCATTTATATAGCGCTTTTAACAATATAGATTGTTTCAAAGCAGCTTTACAGTGTGTCATGACCGGCTTTGCCGTGTTGCTGGGCAGCTTGCTGTTTGTCTGTGTTTTATGGTTGCCGTCTGTCTGTCTGTCTTAGTCCTACAGGTGGAGCTGTAGGCTGGCCGTGAAGGTTAATGGATGACTGGTTAAAAGGGGCTTTCCGGGAGCTGGCAGTCTCTCTCTTTCCTCTTCGGACCGTCGGTCTGCGCGGCTGGTGGTTGCCTCGCTCGTCGCGCACCTCCTCTCCTCTCCCGTTTCATTCTACTGATGTACACTACACTTTAGTTAACCATTACATTTACTGATACACTTCTACTTTCTTGTCAAATAAACATTATTTGTTAAACGTAGCGATCAGTGTGGTCTCCCCTTCTATGTTGCGGTCACTGTATGAGCCCAGTGGTCGTAACAAGTGATAATCGGAAATTACAGTAACAGAGATTGTTTTGGCTTTACAGCAACTCTAGAATAAAGTTATTGTCCAGCTAAAGTTAGTTTTGATTGATTGATTGTTAAGATCAAAGATCATAGTTATCAACTTAGGGGCCGCCAACATGACACTGTTCTAACAGAAAACGCGCTCCGGCCCGCTCATCCGCATAAAACAGTGCCAGTTGGCTCGAGAACGCAAACCCTGAAATAGATTCCAAGGTGCAAAAAAGTTATCTCTGCTCAAGCCTCAAAAACGCAAACCCGCGATAACGCAGACGGCGTGCACATGCGCATCACATGTTTAGTCTATAGGTATGGGCATTTGAAGTAGTCCTTCTTTACTAACCAACCCTCAACAAACTACTTGTCTGGCCTTCAAATTTTATAATAAAGAATTATTTATCGCTTCCGCGTAGCCATGTGAACCAGAATTACCCTGACAAGAATTACCCTGGAGAGTCTAGTTGACACTTCTAGGCTGAGTTGTCGTCGTGTCCAGGCGAAGGTCCTTCCTCAGATCTGGATACGACCTGGATCCGGCGAACTGCGGTTAACCTCGGTATAAACAGAGAGACTAATATTAGCGTAGACGCCATCCAGTCATCGGAGGCGTCTGACGACAGTTCTAGAATTTGTGTGCATGTCCAGTGGTCAGCCCCTGTGCTAGACTAGCTGTCCATATGTTGTGATTACCACATGTGTATTCGTCCATGGTACAGCTTTCCGATTGGCGAGCCCGTGTATTTACGTTGGTGGAGCCCGCTCTGCCGTCCCTGTCGGTGTTGTAGCACTGCCCTCTGGCCAGTCCATATGTGTAACTCCACATACTACCTCCCTACGGGCAGGGTGTGGACTCTGTAGCGCCCTTTTCAGCTTGGATTAGGCACGCATTCTCAGTGTTATCCAATATTCTTACTGTTATATAAGTAACATTGTTACCACAACAGGTAGGAACAGCAGTGATTGAATTCTTTGTGTAAGTCCTTCTTCCGTCCCGATGGTGCGGGGATCAGGCGGCTGACGCGGGGCACTGAAAGATGCAGCAATTGTGGCATTTTTCTTAGGGATCTCAATTCGTCAGTCACTGGCGTAACTCGTAGAGACTGACTGAATGGGAACATCTAGGTTACTAATGCACTGCTCGGCTCCTCAGTGAAAACTTGCTAAATGTCTCTTTTATCGCTTCCTATATACCTGCAGCATGGGCCGTGGTTCGCGATGCAATCTCACTCACCAATGTCCATTGGCAGGTTATGTTAACACTCGAAGATGAAAGGGCTCTCAGGCGCGATCCCAATTCGTCAGTCACTGATGTAACGTCTCCTAATTTTCGGAGGACACAGCCTTATATTAGAAAAGGGCAGAAAGCTATATCTGTTGTTGTGGTATCTTTTTTTTGTTTATTTGTTTGTTTGTTTAGGATTAGAAACCATTTAATTAATATGTTTAATATTTAATTTACTGTTTGTTACAAAAACACCAAAATCACACAAATCCACTTAACAAAGTCCACTGACCGAAATGACTGTAATATTTGTGTTGATGCATGTTTGTGTTTATTTGTGGTGTACATTATGTTTTGACTTTGTCATAATTATTGATCCATTGATGTCTTCAACAGGTAGAGCAGCTCACTGATGAGCAGAAAAATGGTATGGCATAGTAATACTACACGGCATTTGGTCTAAGGCTGGTCAAAAATGTTATGTTATATGTTTTAAAATGCCTCTAGATTATATATCTATTTTTACTACGTACAGTGCTGTAAAAAAAGTACATGATAACAGTGTAAAATAACAATGAAAATAGAAACAGCCTGCTTAATGTCCCCCCACACTATTTAAATTGGATTTGAGATTTGTACATTAATTTGGCCACCCCAAGTCACTCCTTTGTAGTTTTGATTGTTTTTGGTCAATATGTCAAAAGGCCCACTTACGCTTGAGCTTTAATTAAAAAAAAATGGCCTCATGGTGTCCTCAAGCACTCTTTGGTATCTACATTATTTTTAACATAAGAACGGGCCATTTTTAACTTGAATGTGCGAGGCTTCCGGTGTTTTCCTCTTTCAGTTATTTTACCTGTACACAAACACTCTGTTTTGCTGCTTGATATTGCAAACTGATTTTTGTTATCATATTGTTTTTATCATATTATAATTTTTAATAAAAACACTGGTTGGTAGCACAAATAATCTAGCTGTTTACTGCATTTTGTTATTCTTCAAGTTATTTACCTATAGCGGCTTATGAATTGGAAGTTGGCCACATTCACAGAAAATACAGTAGCTTACTTCCACGTTGTAAAATAAGATGGATAATGTGGAATTCATAGTTTACATTATCATAGAAAGTTTGCCAGGCCCTATGGCAGCAAGATATCCACAAATATTTATAATATACTGTTGGTGATTAAAAGTTGGTATTAGGTTCTTGAAATGCATGTCACCAGATTCTAATGGTCTGATCGAAGACATTTTCAGGCATTGCATGAAGTATGGCAAAGTGATGCAATTCCCTTTACTGGGGGTGAGACATTCCCTTTCAAATGGAACTCAATGTTGCATCACAATGTTGATGCTATGGGAATGTTAACACCCACGTCGCCATACTGAAGGCATGCCTGACCAATCAGGTTGTGAAGTATGCAAAAGCACAAACCCTATGGTCCAAGAATGCTTACCCAAAAGAGACGAACCTGGGGTAAACCAACTCCATAATACATATACTGTAAGTGAACATGTATGGAAAGGGCTAGCCTGCCACAGCACACACCAAGAAGGTAGAAGTGAAGCATACTGCGCGCCTCAAAGGAATGAGAATTGTTACAGAAAAATTTACCCAAAAGGACATGAGTTCCTGTAGTTGAATCTATATTCAGACTGTAAAACCTTATAAACGTGTGCAGAGAGGACCAGCCTGCCACAGCACAAACATCTCGCAATGGCGGACCTTAAGCTAGTGCCTTAGAAGTATTGACACTCCTAGTAGAGTGAGCCCTGATACCTCAAATCAGCTGGACCGCCTGGGGGTGGAGTCTCCACTCTCCTGGGAGTGTGAGCTGTCGTGAGAGCGTGTTAGCTGCACAATTGAGCCCGCCCGGAATAGGAATGGCACAAAGCAACTGGAGTCGAATCTGACTCCAGAGGAGGAGATGGCGGGCAAGTTGAGACATGCATCGGGAACGTAGACCACCTTGACAGTTGATGTGTTGTCCGTCCAGACCAGTATATGCTTGTCACACAGCAATGGCAGAAACTGAACTGCAACCGCATGCTCCACCTGAGAGATGTCCACATACTCTTTGGCCATCCTGCCAATGAGGGTAGTGAGAGTGGAGGAGGCTCCAGGGTGGCTTTGGGCAGAAAAAGGTGCCTTCCATGACTTTGTAACCTTCTCGTGCACTTCTGGGAAGAAGGGGACCAGAGCGGGGCGCTGTTGCTCAGTGGAGCCCACCCTTGAGGGTTCGGGACACAGTGGAAGGTTCCACTCGAGCCCGACACACGCGGTGGCCTGGGAAAGCATGGCCGTCAGCTCTGGATCAGACTCGAACTATGTTACTCTCCCGGAAGGAGGCAACACAGCCGAATCCTCATCTCCAGAGGACTCTAGCCCACCCTTAGATGCAGCGAATGACATCTGGTCCTCCGGAGGAGCCACGAATGAGATACTGAGTCCTCCATGAAAAGGTTAAGCACCAGCATTCGGAAGCTCCGCAGCTTGCAATGCTGTAGAGGAGTGGGGGTCCGCGGGGATTGGCAAGGCGGGAACCGGCACTGTGATCCTCAGAACGTCTTGCGTATCAACCAAACGAGGCATTGGAGTCTCGATCTCTGCATCGAGATGGTCATCTTCCCGCAGTGGGTATATGACTCATCCACGAACGCTACCTCATCCCAGACATGAGAGGCAGTGATTTTGAGCCAGGGCCAGGAAACGAACGGGTGGAATGACATCTTGAAAAAGATGCAAACACACCAGTGTTACTCCTTCAGAGGAAATGTTCTTTGTACTGGAGTGCACAGGGCAAGATCTCCTGCACAGTGTGCACAGCAGCAAAGTTTCTCAGGAAGACGATCAACGCTGACGCACCTTCACACCAACACAGAACACTTCTGGGTTCTGAAGTCCACATGTGTTAGATAAAAGAGCTGAATCAATGTAGAAACTCTCAGCTCCGAAGCAAAAACTTGCTGAATGTGATGCTGACTCCAAAGGCTCGAATGGAGGCTCTGATAATCCTTCCAAGACTATGGAAAGATGGACTATGGAAACTCATGGTCTGCAGGTAAGCTTCAGCCCTCTGGAACCATGAAGAAAGCAAGATATCAGGGGATGCCTCCCCACTGTTACTCCATCTATGTGGTTGTGGCAAGCAGATCTATAGCGACCTCGTATACTTTAAGTGTAGCAGGGGATAAATCCAAAAAGCCATCCGAAATGCGCTCCTGTAAAAGCTTCAGAACTGAACCAACCAGGCAATGTACTGGGTATCTTTGATGCCTTGCGCACCAAGACTCAAAGAGAGTCATTCATTCTGTATGGGGGTCAAATCCCATACCAACCCCAAAAAGGTTGTCTTCTGACTAGGAAAAAGCACGAGTTCAACCTCAACTCGATGCCGAATCGCCAAGTCCTTTGACTGGGTGAGTATGAGCCAATCGTCGATATAACTGAGAACATGGTCGCTGAGGAGCCAGAGCTGCATCCATGCACTTTGTGAATGTGCGAGGTGATAAAGCTGGATGATACTGGTACACATTAGGGATGTAACAATTCACTCAACTCACGATGCGATACGATTCACAATACCTCACCGGAGTCCAGGTCGTTAAGCAGGTCGCCCTGGTACACCTGCAGAATAGACATAGTTTGCAGGAACGCACCAGCCTGACCCTCTTTACCCACAAGGCTGGATGTAATTCTGCAAGGTCTCGTGACTTCTCACACACATGCAAACAGTGGCTTGCTGAAGACAAAGAAGCTGGTGATGTGCATTTCAGGCATCTATTTATGGTCTCAGCTGATGCTACATCACCTGACCACGCTTTTGACCAATCAAGATCGCTGTTTCCCACCGAAAACAAAAACTGGCTGAATTTAACACCCATGCCCAACTAATAAAAAACAATAACAGCATTTTTTATAGCCTCCCTGCTAAAAAAATTCAGCAATGCTGGTCACCAGCATAAGTTATGTTTTGCATGCTGGTTGCTGGTCCCCGTGGGAGGCAGGAGTGCCTGTGGACCAGCTACACCAGCTTGAGAACAGCCTGACTATGCTGATCCACCAGCTAGACCAGCACTATTCCAGGTCTAGCCAGAATAAACCAGCCTGGACCAACATGGAATTAATGCTGGTTTATGCTAGGTTTTTCAGTAGGGCTATATGTAATAAAGATTTACTAAACTGACATTAATTAACAATATAATTAAGTTGTTCATGACAGAGACACTATACTGTACACAAAAGCTTAACTTCTGTGGTTGTGTTTTGTAGAGTTCCGCGCAGCATTTGATATCTTCATTCAGGACGCTGAAGATGGCTGTATTAGCACTAAGGAGCTCGGAAAGGTAATGAGGATGCTGGGCCAGAACCCCACGCCAGAAGAACTCCAGGAGATGATCGACGAGGTGGATGAGGATGGTAAAGTATAGAACATTCCAGAACCCTAACCTGTAATGTCAACAAGTGTTTTAGTCAAGTCCACCTAGACCAAGACCAGTGTGTGTTGTGACCAAGAAAAGACCAAGATATTGTGGGCAGGGCTAGACTGAGTCAAGACTAAGACCAGACCAGGTCTCCTCAAATTCATCTTAAAAAAGTCCCCATTTACTGCCTGAGAAATGTCTAGAAATACAAGACAATCTATAGAGCTGTTACCAATCAAATGAAATCACTAACAACAAAATTCATCTTTGCACTGCAGAGGTGGCACAGAAGCTACAATTACAACTACAATATAATTATGTTGAGATTAATGTTTTAAAAATGAAATGTTGTTTATTGAACGTTTGTATAAAATCAATATCACCTTTGCAATTGTGCAAATTTTTTTGTGAAAACAGTTCTCTTGCTCATGTGATATATCATATGTTATAATATAAAAAACCAAGATCTCATACAAGTCATTTAGCAATCATATCTTGAATTTGACTTAATATGATATGGCCACAGTCATATCACCCTGTAGCCAAAGACTGGTTGCCCACTGAAGCTAAGCAGGGTTGAGTCTGGTCAGTACCTGGATCCAAAAATATCTTGCGGCTGGAAGAGGGGTGATTGAGGCCAGCAGGGGGCGATGCTCGCCCTGTGGTCTGTGTGGGTGACAGGGACACTACACTGTAACTGCACGTCCTTCAGATGAGACGTTAAACCAAGGTCCTGACTCTCTGTGGTCATTAAAATCCCATGGCAGTTCTTGTAAAGAGTAGTGTATCCTGACCACATTCCTTCCATTGTCCTTATCAATCATGGCCTCCTAATAATCCCCATCCACTTAACTGGCTCATCCCTCTCTCTCTCCTCTCCACTATACGTAGCTGGTGTGTAGTGAGCGCACTGGCGCCGTTGCTCTGTGGCTGTTGTTGCATTATCCAAGTGGCTGCTGGTTGAGGAGAGACCTCCTGATATGATTGTATAGTGCTTTCGGTGTACAGTAGTGCATAACAAAAGCACTAAATATCTTCATTCATTTAATTCATTGACGGTGACATTTTTGACAATCCCTTGTTGGGCTGTGTGATATATCGTCTGCGATATCGTGATTGTTACTTTAACGTTGTGCGATCTGTCATTATCAAGTATGTCCCTCACTTTACTAAAACACTCCTACTCTACGTGATGTAACTTAGTCTAGTATGTTAGACTAGTGCGCTTGTGCTAGTGCACGTTTTCACTTCGTGATTTAGTTAATTGAATTGCATTTATAATGCCCTCAATATTCAAGAGAATGGGGAAAAATACCTCTGTATTATGTTGCGTACTACTCCGAGACAATAAGGTTGAGGATCCAAATGCAGTGTTTCTTTTGAAAGGGTATGCCAAAGACGTAATCCAAATCCAGGCAAGGGTCATACACAAACAAGCAATCCAACAATAACAGAGAAGGGCTGAGGCAAGGAGAGAAATCCGGGGAAACAGGCAGAGAATCCAGGTGACCAGGACCGGACACGAACTCGCTCAGAAGTGCAGTACAAACACTAAACAAGACTTAATGTAAATCTTCATAAAAGCCTCAGAGATTTTGATATTATAGTACAAATTTCTCCATTCAAGGAATAGGTCCCCAAAAATGCCAATTCTGCCTTCATTTACTCAGGACATAAGTGTAAAAGTAATCTGTACAACTACCAAGTAGGGACGTGCACATCGATACTGCAGTCTCCATTTAGATACCTTTATATATATATATATATATATATATATATATATACAAAATGTGTGTTTTGGCATCTCTTTCAAATGGTTTAAGTACTTTTTTAAATATTTGTGCCAAAACCCAGACATTTTTAGCTGGCCTGTGACACATGACTGTGAGAAGCGAGTGTAGAGCCAATGCACAACAGCAGAAAGGAAACGTACTGTAAAATGGTGTGGTGCTACTTTTCACTTGTAGCCAAATGTACAGCAAGATGCAATGATATATGATACATGGTCTTTTATTTTATTTTATTCATATTTATGTTATAATAAAATTACTTTACTATTAATCACAATTTATATAATATACAAGATTATTTTTTACACCTTTTGGTACAATTTTTTTTTTTATTGTTCTCATTTGTTTTAGTGATAAATTTGTTATTAATGGAAAGTATGTGTCATGCAGTAGTGATTTGTGTATTTTTTTTTGTTCCTAAAAATGAACAATATTGTCAAAAATCACATACCCATTTAAGAAATAATCGTTAAAATTGTAATAAGTATCTGTATCAACACTTATCCATTTATTTCACTGAATAATATATAGTAATATTTGAAAAAACAATGTTTTTTTAATAACAAACATTTTAATAATGCCATATATAGAATAACATGTAAAGCTGGGCAACTATTAATCGTGATTAATCGCATCCAAAATAAAAGTTTGTTTACATAATATGTGTGTGTACTGTGTAGAATTGTTTTGTATATATAAATACACACATATGCATGTATATATTTAAGAAATAATTGCATGTATATATATTTATACATAATTTATATTATATATATATATATAAATCACAATTTTTTCTTAAATATATACATGCATATGTGTGTATTTATATATACAAAATAATTATACACAGTACACACACATATATTATGTAAACACAAACTTTTATTTTGGATGCAAATAATCGAATAATTGCCCAGCACTAATAAAATGTCAGTGCATGTATTGTCATTGCAATTCTGAAATGAGCATGTGCTAAAATGATTGTGCATGTATGCAGGCAGTGGTACGGTGGATTTTGAAGAGTTCTTGGTCATGATGGTGAGATGCATGAAAGACGACAGCAAAGGAAAGTCAGAAGAAGAACTGGCAGAACTCTTTCGTATGTTTGATAAGTATGTGTGTCCTTAAACTAAAGTCAGATAACTACCCTGTGGTGGGATTAGTGGTTTCTGATGGTTTTTGATTGTATCTGGACAGGAATACAGATGGGTACATTGATCTTGATGAACTGAAGCTGATGCTGGAAGGTACCGGTGAAACCATCACTGAAGATGACATTGAGGAACTGATGAGGGACGGAGACAAAAACAATGATGGAAAAATTGATTATGATGGTAAGCATTTGTTATTGTTGTCTTATACTCAAGTTCACTCAACAACAACACCCCCAAGACAAAGACAACCACACAGACAAGACAAAACAGGAGTGTCAGGGCTCTGTCACAAAACCAAGAAATAGACTAGACAGAAGCGACAGAACCCTGACACTACCCCTCCTCTAAAGGGACGCCACCTGGTGTTAGACAGGCTACGGCGGTTCTGGAGTGGTGCCGGGAATTTGCGTCAAGCAGGCAGGGCAAGAGACTTGGGCAGCTCTGGAACGGCCTCCTTGGAAGTTTCTGTGAGAGTGGGCTGCTCTGGGAAGACAACGGACTGAACTAAGACGGAAGCTGACTACTCTGAGACAGCCTCCAGGAGCTTGGGTGAAACCAGCTTGACTGGCAACATGGACAGAGTAGGCAGGGCAAGGAGCTTGGGCGGCGCCGCAGGGCAAGGAGGTTGGGGGCGGCCTCCGGGCTGACAGCAGGATTTGGGACAGCCTCCGGGACTTGTGGGACACAGAAAGCCCTACTCCTCCGCTTCTGAGAGTGAAGAGGTGCTGCAGCCTCTTCGGCCACCACTGGGGACGCAACAGGGAGAGTGGACGGCTCTGGGACTACCGGGCTTGGGACCACCGAGCTTGGGACCACCGAAGTCGGGTCCTCCTGGACCACCAGAGTCGGGTCCTTCGGTACCACCGGACTAGGGACCCCCGAAGTCGGGTCCGCCTGGACCACCGGACTTGAGACCCCTGAAGTCGGGTCCTCCTGGACCACTGGACTTGAGACCCCTGAAGTCGAGACCACCGAAGTCGGGTCCTACTGGACCACCGGACTTGAGACCACCGAAGTCGGGTCCTCCTGGACCACCGGACTTGAGACCCCTGAAGTCGGGTCCTCCTGGACCACTGGACTTGAGACCCCTGAAGTCGGGTCCTCCTGGACCACCGGACTTGAGACCCCTGAAGTCGGGTCCTCCTGGACCACTGGACTTGAGACCCCTGAAGTCGAGACCACCGAAGTCGGGTCCTCCTGGACCACCGGACTTGAGAGAGCAACAAGAGCCCTCCTTCTCCTGCGCTTACGAGGGTGAGGTGATGTGGAGACAACCTCCTCTGGGGAAGCTGCAGCATCTTTAGCCACACCTGGGGGGGCTGCAGCAATCACAAGCACCTCAGGATAGGTGGCAGATGAGGCGGACCCGTTCTTCCTCCTCCCTCTATCGGAGGACTGGTGATCTGGCAGTTTGTGAGGTGAATGGGAGGTGGGCCAAGAGGCGGAAGGCCACCCTCTTCCCCACAGAACACCCCACAAACTGCCAGAAAGACAGTATCCCCAGCATTTCCATCTCCCAGGTGCAGACAGGCTCGTCCAGGCTGCTGTTAAAAATGTCTTTAAGCGCAGTGTTGTTAAGGTCGAGCCCCTCCACAGTGAAGACGAACTGGTGGGCAAACTATTTTACTGTAGACTCCCCTTGGCGAAGAGAAGAGAGCTTGCCATAGCGCTCCATCGTCTGACGAGCGGAGGGGCAAAGGCTGGGAGATGGAAACAAGAAGATGCCCATTCTCTGCAGAGTCCTCTAGTTCTGTCAGGTTTTGGGTAGGTGGAAGTAGCGAGGACTCAAGTACAGAGAAATAAGGCTTTTATTAATCTGACTTGACTTGACTTGACTTGACTTGACCACAGGAAGAACACACAAGGGTAACATACAATGTAGAAATGACAACAAACCAGCACAGGACTGCAAACACAAGGAAAATAAATAGGGAGCCAACAAGGCCGGTAGCGAGGGAGGACAGGTGGGGCAAATGAACCAATAATCAGATAACAAGGTGGGCAAGCCAAATGTGCTCACACCAAACATGACAAAAAACACAAGCACATGGCCAGTAAAACAATTCACAAGCCATGTGCTCACACTAAACGAGACATGCACATGCAGCCAATGAGAACACTCATAAGCCATGTGTTCACACAAAACATGACAACACGAAAGCACACAGCTAGTGTAAAACACAACCTGTGTCCTGCACAAGACAATACATGACATGAAAGCACATGACACACGGCACACAGACAAGACGAAGCAGGAGTGTCAGGGCTCTGGCACAAAACCAAGAAATGGACTAGACAGAAGTGACAGAACCCTGACAGAAACAAACAATAGAAGCATTGAATAATAAAACTCGATTTTCTTAACTGTTTTTTTTATGAAACTTACCCACATTCAAGTGTTGACAAAAAAAATGAATGCATGAAGCTAGAAGATTATTGTTGTTTGTTGTCTTTCTTTTGCTATATTGCATGTTTGGACATTTTTCAGACAATTATTCTGGAGGACATGAACATTTAGTGAAAATTATTAAAAAAAAATGCTGGTAGTGGCTGGGATCAAAAAAAAAGAAATGCTGGCAGGGAAAGAGTTAAAAAAAAGCTCAATTTGTTCTAAAAAGTCAGCAGTGGTTTCAGGAGCAGTGTCCATGCCGTGGTGTTTTGGAATGATGGGAGATTGCTTTAAACCGTTTTGCAATTTTGCTACTGACAGTATTTGTGTCACGACCCTTTAAGACCCAATGTGATGCAGATCTATCCTTGTCTCTGTCCCATGCATCTCCACTATCCTTCTATTGCAGAGTTCCTGGAGTTCATGAAAGGGGTGGAATAAAGGATGAAGGAGTGTCTTCCTGGGGTTTCTCCCTGGATTGTCCAACACAAGGATATTCAAGCTTGATGAGAGACAATATAGACTGACAGATCCTCTGTTGCTCTATCTTATTAATATGTGTATCATTTTCAGGACAATATTTTCAGAAGATTAAATTATTGTAAACATATTTTGAAGTCAAGGCCAAGTTGTGTAGATTTAAGACTTTCCTTGGGTTTAATTGGTCTAATAATTTATTAATTTACTGAAAACATTTTATCTTCACATTAATTTAATAAATCAGTTATGATTGGTTACACACTGACTAGACTTGGAATCTGAGCCTAAATATTTGCATGAGGCTACTTTCGAATAATAAAAAGGTTCTGCTCTATTCCTCAAATGTAATTACATTCTACTGCAGTTTGCTTTACACTTGGAAATAAATAACTATCCTAAAGGGATTCCCATAATCCACATATTTCAATCTCTTTTTTTTAGTAAAGACTGAGTTTACATTTGAGAGTGTATTGTTTTCCAGCCTATGTCAAATAACAAAATGCTACTTGTCTGCTTGTTCATGAAGATATAATAAAGCTTTTGAGAATTTTGGCCTGTTTTTTCCTTGAGTCATGCATTAAAACACATAACATGCCCTCTTTCACAGACAAGGCTTAAGCTAGTCCCAGACTAAACTGCAAAGCAACTTGCATCTTGCAATATGTCAGTGTCATTGTTTTGTCTCAAGATGCACAATACTAATGTTTCTTTCTCATATGGCACATTTTAAAAAGCTACTTAAATGAGAGTATTAGAGAGTTATACTAGCATCACTAGTATTTATGGGATGGTCAAGTTAGGTCAAGTCACCTTCATTTATACAGCGCTTTTAAAGGGCACCTATTATGACATTTAAAATGTTCCTAATGTTGTTTAGGGAGTCCCCAACAACAGTTTTACGTGCATGTAATGTCAAAAAACACTTTTGTTTTCGTATAATATGCATTTATTTTTACCTGATTTGCTCACCGACTCCCAAATGATTCGTTCAACGACTCATTTTTCCAAACCCGTCCTTTGCGCGACGCTAATCTGCGTTGATTGGTCAGATGACCCAGCAGTGTTTACAGAGATAATACTTATTGTTTAACACGGAGTACAATGATGCTTTTATCAATTAAATCGTGTTATAATAATGATTATAGTCCACTGCTTTGTAGTTTGTAGTAAAAAACTAAAAATAAGATAAATAATTTTATATGTTAGCGAGCATAGCCCAGAGTTCATATTGTAAAAGCACAATCAGTCTTTGTTTGCATTAGCCCGATGCATAAACATAACGTTTTTACAAAAAAAAAAAAAATGCAGTTACGTTACTACGAGGTATATTCTATTCTTTAAGACAACTCCGAAAACAACGACAAACACTTCACATATCTCAATACAATTGCCATTGAAGACCTAGAAGCTAAACGGTGCTTACTCAACAAACAAAATAATAATTAAGCATGCTACATAAAACATAAAAGCAACAATTATTAATAACACTTACAGGTTGTGATACGGAGGAGGAAGCTGATGCAAATACACTTCGAACTGAACCTTCCTTCAATATCAGCCGGCTTGCGAATCCAAGTTTGATTGCATTTAAAAAGCAATCGTCTTCAAAATGGCGTGAACAAAGCACAAGGCTCGGACTATACTTCTGTGGTATAGTTATATATATGAATTGTAGCCACTTAGTCTTCAAATGCTCCTCCTTGGGCAGATGAAAAAAGTTGAGTTTGAGTCGCACTTCAGAACACAGCGTCTCGTCGCCATGACGTTTTCAAGTTTTAAAGGGTTAGTTCACCCAAAAATGAAAATAATGTCATTAATGACTCACCCTCATGTCGTTCTAAGCCCGTAAGACCTCCGTTCATCTTCGGAACACAGTTTAAGATATTTTAGATTTAGTCCGAGAGATTTCTGTCCCTCCATTGAAGCTGTATATACAGTATACTGTCCATGTCCATAAAGGTAATATAAACATCATCAAAGTAGTCCATGTGACATCAGTGGGTTAGTTAGAAGTTTTTGAAGCATCGAAAATACTTTTTGGTCCAAAAATAACACAAAATAAGACTTTATTCAGCATTGTATTCTCTCCCGGGTCTGTTGTGAATCTGCGTTCAGGACTCCGCAGTGACGCTGCTGACGTAAGACGCTGATGACGTGTTATCTGGTGCGCCCGAGCTTCGTTTACAGTCTGGAGACGCACGCTATATTAAAGCTATTCTACATTGTTTGCGTGGATATAATTTTTTTAATGGTGCGTAAATGTGCATGTCGCGGATGAGACACTTTTACAGCGTGCGTTTCCCTCAGTCTATAAATGAAGCTCGGGCGCACCGGATAACACGTCATCAGCGTCTTACGCCATCAGCGTAACTGTGAAGGATTGACAACAGACCCGGGAGAGAATACAATGCTGAATAAAGTCTTATTTTGTGTTATTTTTGGACCAAAAAGTATTTTCGATGCTTCAAAAACTTCTAACTAACCCACTGATGTCACATGGACTACTGTGATGATGTTTATATTACCTTTATGGACATGGACAGTATACTGTATATACAGCTTCAATGGAGGGACAGAAAGCTCTCGGACTAAATCTAAAATATCTTAAACTGTGTTCCGAAGATGAACGGAGGTCTTACGGGCTTAGAACGACATGAGGGTGAGTCATTAATGACATTATTTTCATTTTTGGGTGAACTAACACTTTAAGCACAATAAGTGGGCGTATCGTATTCAAATAACTTGACAAGTTGACGTCATCTAGTCAGAGAAAAAGCTTCGGTCTACTAATGATTCATAAAAATGACTCAGAGTCGACTCTGACTTTTGAAAGACAATAACTTTATATACGGTGCACTTTCATATTTCAAACTTTGCAGGATGTTTTTGTTCACTTAGATCTATGTTACACACTACATGAAAGGTACATTTCAAAATTCCATAATAGGTGCCCTTTAACAATAAAGATTGTTTCAAAGCAGCTTTACAGTGATACCAGGAAAATAATGCAAGAAAGTTGGTTTCCAGAAGAAAATAGCATCACAGTCCAGCTTAAGTTCAGAGATGCTTCATTTTGTTGTAAAAAAAAAAGAATAAAAAAAAAGTTATTAATTTAGTCCATTTATATACAGCTGCTCTGGAGAAAACTGTTATGTCATCGTCCAGCTCAGTTCAGTTCTCATATAATGGTGTCTATGCAGGCAGATCAATATTATTTTTGAATAATATAATGTCCCCAACTAAGCAAGCCAAAAGCCAATGGCAACAAATGTGAAAAAAAGCGACAGTGGCAAGGAACCAAAACTCCATCAGGACAGAATGGAGAAAAAAACCTTGGGAGAAACAAGGCTGCAAAGTTACAACGCTCTAAGTTCAAAGCAAAGAAACATATTTGCTTTTAAACAAATCTTTTTTTTAAGGACTACAACAAACGGCTGGTAGGGACTACAAGACATTCCACCCGGGTTAGTGACATCACTAACCCTAAAATTTACATAAACCCCTCCACCGGGACCGTGATGTATAGATTATCATGACAGAATATGCTAATCAATGATTAGAAGATAACTACACATAAGCTACATAAATTCACTAACCATTCAGAAATGTCAAGTCAAGTCATCTTCATTTATATAGCGCTTTTACCAATGTAGATTGTTTCAAAGCTGCTTTACAGAGATAAACGTATAATTTAAGGCAACAGATTGTTTCGGCTTTATAGCGGTTCTTGAATAATTTTATTTTCAAACCAAGCCTAAATAAACTACTTGTCTTGCCTATAAATTTGATACAGAATTTTATTTTATTTTATCACTACGGGGTAGATACGCAAATTTTCCACACTGCTTTATCTGTAGAGTGGTAAAGGGATCCTCCATAGGGAGAGGCTAGTTGGCACTTCAGCACTGCGTTGTCATCGGGTCCAGGCGAAGGTCCTTCATCAGATCTGGATACGGCCTGGATCCGGCAGGCTGCGGGAAAACCTGGGGATAAACAAAGACACTAAAATTAGCGTAGATGCCATTCTTCTTATGATGTAACGGGATTTAAGGGAAGTGTTCCCAGTTCCGGCTGACCTAATCTATGCAGCCTAACATTGAGTTATAGAAGTCTATAATGCATTATGTGAATGCTAGGCCGAAGAGATGTGTCTTTAATCTAGCTTTGAACTGACAGAGTGTGTCTGCTTCCCGGACAATGTTAGGAAGACTGTTCCAAAGTTTTGGTGCTAAATAGGAAAAGGATCTACCGCCAGCAGTCGATTTTGATATTCTAGGTATTATTAACTGGCCGGAATTTTGAGATCGCAGTAGACGTGAAGGACTATAATGCGTTAAGAGCTCGCTCAAGTACTGCGGAGCTAAACCATTTAGTGCTTTGTAAGTGATCAGCAATATTTTAAAATGTATACGATGTTTAAAAGGCAGCCAATGCAGTGTTGACAGAACGGGGCTAATATGGTCATACTTCCTGGTTCTGGTAAGAACTCGAGCTGCTGCGTTTTGAACTAGCTGTAGTTTGTTTATTAAGCGTGCAGGGCAACCACCCAGTAGATCATTACAATAATCTAGCCTTGAGGTCATGAACGCATGAACTAATTGTTCCGCATTTGTCATTGAGAGCATATGGCGTAATTTAGATATATTTTTAAGATGGAAAAATGCGGTTTTACAGATACTAGACACGTGACTTTCAAATGAAAGATTGGTATCAAAGAGCACACCCAGGTTCCTAAAGGAGGACGAAGATTTAACAGAGCAGCCATCAAGTGTTAGACAGTATTCTAGGTTATTACGTGTGGAAGTTTTTTGTCCAATAATTAGAATCTCTGTTTTTTCTGAATTTAGTAAATTACTAGTCTTCCCGTGGGCTCACCACCTGCAGGAGGGACCGTAAGGGGCCGGTGCTTAGAGGATCGGGCGGCAGTCGAAGGCGGGGGCCTCGACAACCCGATCCCTGGACACGGAAACTAGCTCTGGGGACGTGGAACGTCACCTCGCTGACAGGGAAGGAGCCTGAGATTGTGCGGGAGGTTGAGAGGTTCTGACTAGAGATAGTCGGGATCACCTCTACGCACGGCTTGGGCTCTGGAAACACACTCCTCGAGAGAGAGGATGGACTCTTCACCACTCTGGAGTTGCCCATGGTGGGAGGCGGCGGGCTGGTGTGGGTTTGCTTATAGCCCCCCAGCTCAGCCGTCATGTGTTGGAGCTTACCCCGGTGAACGAGTACCCGGCCTTCTTGGGGTCTCTGGGAGGGGTGCTGGAAAGTGCTCCGACTGGGGACTCCGTCGTTCTACTGGGGGACTTCAACGCCCACGTGGGCAGCGACAGTGACACCTGAAGGGGCGTGATTGGGAGGAACGCCCCCCCTGATCTGAACCCGAGCGGTGTTCAGTTATTGGACTTCTGTGCCAGTTACAGTTTGTCCATAACGAACACCATGTTCAAGCATAAGGGTGTCTATCAGTACACTTGGCATCAGGACACCCTAGGCCGTAGGTCGATGATCGACTTTGTGGTCGTTTCATCTGACCTCCGGCTGTATGTCTTGGACACTCGGGTGAAGAGAGGGGCGGAGCTGTCAACTGATCACCACCTGGTGGTGAGTTTGATCCGATGGTGGGGGAGGAAGCTGGACAGACTCGGCAGACCCAAGCGTACTGTAAGGGTCTGCTGGGAACGTTTGGCCGAGTCTCCTGTCAGAGAGATCTTCAACTCCCACCTCCGGCAGAGCTTCGACCAGATCCCGAGGGAGGCTGGAGATATTGAGTCCGAGTGGACCATGTTCTCCACCTCCATTGTCGACGCAGCCTCTCGGTGCTGTGGCCGTAAGGTCTCCGGTGCCTGTCGAGGTGGCAATCCCCGAACCCGGTGGTGGACACCAGAAGTAAGGGATGCCGTCAAGCTGAAGAAGGGGTCCTTTCGGGCCTGGTTGGCTTGTGGGACTCGTGAGGCAGCTGATGGGTACCGGCAGGCCAAGCGGAGTGCAGCCCGGCTGGTTGTGGAGGCAAAAACTCGGGCCTGGGAGGAGTTCAGTGAGGCCATGGAGAAGGACTACCGGCTGGCCTCGAAGAGATTCTGGCAAACCGTCCGGCGCCTCAGGAGAGGGAAGCAGTGCCCCACCAACGCTGTTTACAGTGGAGGTGGGCAGCTGTTGACCTCGACTGGGGATGTTGTCGGACGGTGGAAGGAATACTTCGAGGATCTCCTCAATCCCGCTGTCACGTCTTCCATTGAGAAAGCAGAGGCTGAGGTCTCAGAGGTGGACTCGTCCATCACCCAAGCTGAAGTCACCGAGGTAGTCAAAAAACTCCTCGGTGGCAAGGCACCGGGGGTGGATGAGATCCGCCCTGAGTACCTCAAGTCTCTGGATGTGTTGGGGCTGTCTTTGGCTGACACGTCTCTACAGCATCGCGTGGCGGTCGGGGACAGTACCTCTGGGATGGCAGACTGGGGTGGTGGTCCCTCTTTTTAAGAAGGGGGACCGGAGGGTGTGTTCCAACTACAGGGGGATCACACTTCTCAGCCTCCCCGGGAAAGTCTATGCCAGGGTACTGGAGAGGAGAATACGGCCGATAGTAGAACCTCGGATTCAGGAGGAACAGTGCGGTTTTCGTCCAGGCCGTGGAACACTGGACCAGCTCTATACCCTCTACAGGGTGCTGGAGGGTTCATGGGAGTTTGCCCAACCAATCCACATGTGCTTTGTGGATTTGGAGAAGGCATTTGACTGTGTCCCTCGAGGCGGCCTGTGGAGGGTGCTCCGGGAGTATGGGGTCCAGGGTCCTTTGCTAAGGGCTGTCCGGTCCCTGTACGACTGGAGCAGGAGCTTGGTTCGCATTGCCAGCAGTAAGTCAGACTTGTTCCCGGTGCATGTTGGACTTCGGCAGGGCTGCCCTTTGTCACCGGTTCTAGGCGCAGCCAGGGGCCGGAGGGTGTCGGGTTCGGGGACCACACGATTTAGTCTCTGCTCTTTGCAGATGATGTTGTCGTGCTGGCCCCTTCAAACCAGGACCTTCAGCATGCACTGGGACGGTTTGCAGCCGAGTGTGAAGCGGCTGGGATGAGAATCAGCACCTCCAAATCCGAGACCATGGTCCTCAGTCGGAAAAGGGTGGCTTGCTCACTTCAGGTTGGTGGAGAGTTCCTGCCTCAAGTGGAGGAGTTCAAGTATCTTGGGGTCTTGTTCACGAGTGAGGGAAGGATGGAACGGGAAATTGACAGGCGGATCGGTGCAGCTTCTGCAGTAATGCGGTCGATGTACCGGTCTGTCGTGGTGAAGAAAGAGCTAAGCCGCAAGGCGAAGCTCTCGATTTACCGGTCAATCTACGTTTCTACTCTCACCTATGGTCATGAGCTTTGGGTCATGACCGAAAGGACAAGATCCCGGATACAGGCGGCCGAAATGAGCTTTCTCCGCAGGGTGGCTGGGCGATCCCTTAGAGATAGGGTGAGGAGCTCGGTCGATGATCTGAGATGTCATCGCTCTGCTGCAGTATTTCAACGGCATCAACACGTGTTGTGGGTCTTCTGTCCATGTGTTGTGTTTTACACTAGCTGTGTGCTTTCATGTTGTCATGTTCTGTGTGAACACGTGGCTTATGTGTTCTCATTGGCTGCGTGTGCATGTCTCATTTTTTGTGAGCACATGGCTTGTGAATGGTTTTCCTTTTGCCATGTGCTCTCCTATCGCCATCCTGCTACCTGATTATTGATTCATTTGCCCCACCTGTCCTCCCTCGTTACCTGCTTTGTTTGCTCTCCCTATTTATTCTCTCTGTGTTTGCTGTCTTGTGCTGGTTAGTGTCATTTGTACATGGTATGTTTACCCTTGTGTGTTCTTCCTGTGATCAAGTCATGGTTTCCCCCTCGGAGTGGTTTTTGTTTGATTAATAAAAGCCTTATTTCTTTTGCGTTTGAGTCCTCGCCTCATCTCCTCAAAACCTAAACTGTCAGGTTTTTTGGGGGTTGTGTGGGATGGTGTATTCGTGTGTTGTAGTGGCTAAACTTGCTTGGTTAATGATTTATCAATCCTCTAAAAGCAAGCAATAAGAAATCACACAACCTTGACCTAACTAATCCTAAGGTTACTCGAGGTGGACTTAACCTGAACTGAACTCAAAGTGTTTTTGAATAAAAGTGTATAAGCTTGATTCTCTGCCCTGCTAAAAAATCCAGCATTGCAGGTCACCAGCATATTCTTCATGCTGGGACCTGCATGGGAAGCTGGTTTTCTGGACACCAGCAATGTGCCTGGACCAACATGGAACTTATACTGGGTTTTCAGCAGGGCTAATAGCTGCATCTCTTTTCTAATATTGTTTGACCTCAGTGCTGCTTTTGAGACTGTGGACCACAACATTCTTTTGGATAGGCTTGAGAACCACGTAGGCATTTGTGAGCAGATATTAGCATGGTTTAGATTATATTTATCCTATTGCCAGTTTTCCTGTGTTGTGAAGAGATGTAAGATAGCATATACAGTAAGCTATGTATGAAGTGCCACAGGGATCAGTATTAGGCCCTCTGCTTTTTTCATCATATATGCTTCCACTTCGGGACATTATCAGGAAACATGTTTCCTCTGCCTTCTTTCACCTTAGAAACTATGACAATTGTCTGTTTCAAATGCTGAAAATATAATTAATGGATTCATAACCTCAAGATTTGATTTTTGCAGTGATTTATTGAGTGGCACTTACCAGGTGAGGGGGCTGGAGGTTAAAGCTGTGCTGGGGAGAGCAGGTGCCTAATAAAAGTTCAGTTGTTATTGGCATACATGGCATTCTATACTATTAATTACTCTAATTATTACATGCAAAGCCTTGAACTGCCTTGCTTTAATGTATTATAATCCTTCACGGTCACAACGGCGGCAAAATTCTGTCCTGATGATTGTACACAAAATCAGCAAGCCAAGTTCATTTACTAATAACTATTTAGAGTGGATGGGCAGGAGAACTTGTGGAATTATAATCAAACGTGACTGTAGCCTGGACCATAACCACATAAACGGTCTAAAATAAACTGATAAAATAAAAGTTCAAAAGTTTCAATGTCAATGAAGTTTATTTAACAGAGACACAATATACACATTTAAGAGTATACACCTCCAAAACGTGACAGCATGAAATGACAATAGATAACCTTTGAAGTATAAACCAGATGTGCCATCAACATAAAACATGTTATTTATGAGAGCTATTTGTGCAAATGATTCACTACAATAATATTATTTAAAGACATCATGCTGATATTTCAACAAAAAGAATGTCTCTGGTAACCTTTTTTCTAATATTTAAATACAGCTCACAACATGTTCCCTTTAAATCAAAACCCAGAATTGGTCATAAAACATTTCAGTTCTCACAACACACACTGGACACAGAACTATGAAGGAAACTACAGTGGGGAAACACACACATACCAACAATAAATAATACTTAATTTCATATTTACAGCACGCTAAAACATTAAGCTGTTTGTAAATAGATATTTCTCTCACACGAATAATTTATTATGTAAAGTGTACAATTTACATTTAATGCTGCCCTAATCTGTAAATTCAATACGGTTTTGCTGAAAAAGAAAAGAAAAAAAAGAAAATATAATGTAGTCGATTTTTAGATATTTAGCTCAAAGAATACTTAAGAATGAATCTCACAGAACTTGTCAAGGACATGCTAAGGAAATTGTATTTTGCATAAAAAGAAGCATTTTAGTACAATTAAAACATTCACTCTGTAATTGTAACAATAAAATCACAATGAAAAAATCTTAATGATTCTAAAATTCTTCTTCTGTATTATATATATATAATGTTATTTTGTTTGTTCTGGACATGTATTCCTGAGATTCATTCATAAACATGCTTGTTAATGAAATGAATAGCAGCACCCAATCACACAATGACAAGGAATGAATCACATTAAGGAAATATAGTGTAAGTAAAGCAAACACTCGTGCTGTGAGGAATCTGGCTCTGTGTCCTTCACTCGGTCTGAGGCACAGAGATGGCGGGACCCTTGGGGTCGTCGAAGCGGTCCATGGTGCGCAGCTGCATGATCATGTGCAGGCCGTAAGTGAGAACCAACACCATGAGCAGAGACGTGACCAGACCCATCCAGATGCCAGGAGTGAAGAAACTAGCACAGTCACTGGCGTACGAGAAGCCAGTCCCAGCGATGTTAAAGCCCTGGACCTGAGAGAGAGAGAGAGAGAGAGAGAGACAACTTTTATTTAGGCCCCGTTTACACGTTTACCCGAAAAACGGACACATTTCCCTTCGGTTGTGCCCCTCGTTTACACGCAAACGGAGAATTCTCCTCTGAAAACGATTCTTTCTAAAAACTCCGGCCAGAGTGGAGATTTTGGAAAACTCAGTTTGCACGTAAACTGAGAAAAACTGAGTTTTAGGCAGTCGACGTCACAGTATGCGCAGTATGACAGAACTTGCACTGCGTCAAAAGTGCGACCTATATTTTCGGGATTCTGATTGGCTAACGTGGGCTTGAGCTTCTCGTTACACTGCCACCTATAGGTTTGGCATGCTCTTGACGGCATATACACGGGTTCGTGTAAACTAACACTTTTCTGAAAACGGAGAGGGTGAAATGTCCTCTTATGAAAATAACCGGCCACGTGTAATTGTAGCCTTAGTCACCCTTTATATCTCATACACATTCAATATAATAATTAAAATTTGTGCATCCCTAATTGACCCTTCGCAGGGAGCTTGATTGACAGGTAGGGCTGTAACGATTTACGATATTAAACCGAAATCGCGACACTCAGATCCACGAACCTGTGTCGCGGTGTGAGAAGGCAGATTGCGATCGACACACCCCTTCCCAGACTTATCTTTCTCGTCCAGAATAGATCCTAGGGCTGTGACGGGGTCTTTTACATATTAGGTATGGGAATTTCAAGCAAAAATAATATTCGGAGATCGCTGGGTATCATTTGATTATTATTCAAAAAAATCGCACCTCTCCCCCACACGCACACACGCGCGCGCGAGCACACACACACACACAAGCAAACACCAGAGCAAGTGAGCAAAGCGCGCGGTGTTTGCTTGTGTGTGTGTGTGTGTGTGTGTGTGGCACCGGCGCGCGCGTGAACTGGAGCTCACCTCATAAACGAATCGAAACTTAGAAAGCTTGAAATACTTTTACTTGATTTAACGTTAATTCAAAACATAAAGAAATGGCGGCTTAGGCTAATTCGTAGGAAGTGTGCATTTCTCTATATAGGCGCGTTCACTTTGTGGCAAGCGTTATTCCTGCGCTTGAGATGCGGGTCATGCGGAATAGGCAATATATTATTTGTGGTTTACAGCACAGACAGTAAGCCTCGGTTACCTCAGAAGAATTTTTAACATGCTCGAATCATCTCCACAATGGAGTATAGTTCTGTTTGTTTTTCAAAAGTATTTTGTTACACGAAAACAGAGTTATAGCTAGCTATTTATTTGGCTTTTAAAATCCTCCCTCCTCGCAAGAATCGCGGTTTGTATCGAATCGTGGGTCAGAAATCAGGATACGAACCGAATCGTGGGTTTGCTGTATCGTTACAGCCCTATTGACAGGTGATCTGACCAATCATACTTCACCATCCGCCATTTTGTCGGACAAAGCCGTCAGGAAAGTTAGTAGATTAACATGGAGGATTTGAGCTTGAGAAGCGGAGTGTACTGACGTCTTTCCGCGGTTAAAACAACATTCCTTCTGATGTGCATTCATGTTTATTTGATGCTATAAATGAAGTAGAAGGAAGAGATGATCGGTTCACGAGCGGCTTTAACTGAGGCGACACAGCGATCTGACACACACATTAAAGAGCCACAAAACGCTATTTATTGTTTACATTTCTTTAAAAAAATGACCAAATTTGAAAGTTGAGACTTTGTTTAATATTAAAAGTAACTGAAAAGTAAGCTGGTCTGTGTCTGTCAGTGTGTTGTCAGTGTCTCTCTGCTCCGCGATGTGTTTTTCACTGCGTGAGAACATGGTGTGTGTGAGAGCGGCGTAGCTTGTCAGACATAGTGACAGTAACTTAGGGGGCGGGTCTTTGCGAACAGTCAATTGAGCATCATATCTCAACAATATTGAAAGGGGATACTTGCCCTTCATTCTCATCACACATTAGTGACGAAATACTGATCCTTGGAAAAACGTTCTTGTCACTCTCGTTTGACATTTGTCCTGGTGATATACTTTCTCCATAAGTTCTCTGCATTGCCAGAGACATTTCCTCTATCAGTTTTTAAGCAAGTCTCTGTGATCGCAAACCAGTCACTTCCTTAATAGTTTCCACAGACTTCCATCCATCTTTATCCATTAGATGACCCAGCTTCACGATACCATTCCTGAGCAGACACGCAGACACTCACTGAGGACAAAAGTCTTGTCTGGATCATGTTGTTAAAAAGCAATGGTTCCTCAGGAGCCCAGTGAACAGAACTGCTCCCATCTCTGTCCAGCTTTGAAACATTCTCCACACGTGAAACATTGTCCGATAAAAGGGTGTAATTTCAGACAAATTCATATCTTCCAGTCTCATTAAACACAGGTGTTTGTCAAGCCCAAGCCCACCTGCCCTCTGCCAGATGGCACATGCTGTAGGCGTCCATAAGAAGTCTTGTTGCTGCTTGTAATCTGAACGCGTAGATACTGATGCGGATGCTCGGACCCAGTGCTCGCCACTCCAGAAAAAATTGACCAACTTCCTCTGAATTTCATATATAATTTCACATACACACCTGTGCCACAGTGTAGACAGCCATTCCCACTTAGACAACCGGGCAGACACCTTATCCAGCATACTCTCCCAATTCTTCATTGGTATTGTGTATTGCCTATAAAAACACCCAAAACTTTTAAACCTTCCCTTCCCCATCTCAAGCCACCTGGAAGTTGTGGATGTCCTACCTCGTCCCACAGACCCATAATATAACCCTCACTTTTCTCCCAATTTACTTTGGCCGTGGACGCTTTTTCATAAAGCTTAATGTTCTTATTTAAACTTCTAATATCCTCTTGCCTCGTGATAAACACCGTAATATCATCTGCATAAGCGGACAAAACCAATTTTGCACATCATTTTGAAATAACACACCTTGTAAATCTTCTTTAGTCTATGTAAGAGAGGTTCAATCATTAGGCTATAGCTGCCCAGACAGTGGACAGGCTTGTCTGACCCCTCTACCAAGAGGTACTGGACCCCCACCAGCCTTCACCATGATAAACACATTGGAGAACAACAATTTTACATATGATAAAAAACGTTTCACCAAAACCAGTGTTTTAAAACATTAAAAAGATACCCATGATCCACCCTGGCAAATGCCTTTTCTTGGTCTAATGCTACAATTCCAAGATCACTATTATTAAGGTGGCTAAAGTCAACTAAAGCTCGTAACACAAAAACATGATCTATAATTGACCTATCTGAGACACAACACGTTTGATCTTTATGTAGAATTTGAATAGAGTTATTAAATAGAGTTATTTGAATTTTTTTTTATCTTTATCAATCAAAAACTCTAAACAATACTTCATTCTATTAGCCAGACATGTTGACAGTATCTTTTAATCCAGACACAGTAAGGACACTGGTCTACAATTTTTCAATAAACATAAATCCCCTTTTTTTTGGTAACAATGAGAGAACTGCACGTCGACAACTTAACGGGAATGATTTTTCCTTAAAACAATTACTTTACTTCATACAAATCCACTCCAATTACATTACAAAACTGCTTATAAAATTCAACGGGCAATCCGTCTATTCACCTGAAGACTCTGTGAGTTCCTTAAAAGTGATTTCATTGTCCAGCGATTTTTTATGTCCATCTGGCAACTTTGGTAAATCATGCAGTAATTCCTCAGTACTTTTAGAGTCACATGATTCTTTACTATATAATGATGCATAAAAATTCACTGCCATTTTCCTGATTTCCACCGGATCAGAGGTTACAGTTCCATGATCTGCAGTGAAGATGCATCCGTTTCTGTTGAACATTTCTCTTTTCCAGGTTAAAAACATAAGAATAGGAGCATTCATATCCTTAATGGAGCAAAACCTTGCTCTATCAGTGCTCCCTTAGTCCGTTCCTGTAAAAAAGATCCAAGTCCCATTCTCTTCTTTTCCAAAAAGTCTGTCTGCACACTTCCAGGATTATCCATAAGTTCTTTTTCTAACTGCACAATGTCTCTTTCCAGTCTTTGTACTGTTACTTTAATGTGAGATGAAGAATGCAAGGTATAATTCTGACAAAAAACTCTTATTTGGGCTTTTCCCACTTCCCACCACTGGCTAATATTCTCAAAATAACTCTTTTTCATTTTCCACTCATTCCAAAACATTGTAAATCTTTCACAAAACACAACATCTTGTACAAGTTTAACATGAAAATGCCAATAATATGTACGTCTCGATAGTTGTTTCATGTTAAGATCTAAACCAATCATATGATGATCTGGAAAGGTATTTGGTGAATGAAAAACATTCATTATTCTGTTGTTCCATATTTTTCCCAGATAAAACCGGTCCAAACAAGCCCCACATACAATATTGCCAGTCACTTTAACCCACGTGTACTGTCTTTCCCTTCCATTCCTGACTCTCCATGTATCTACCAAACCTCTTTTTCCCATTATTTTAGATAGTACTAAACTATATTGATTGTGAGGTTCTTCACCATTTCTATCAACAGTGAAATCTGTTGTACAGTTCCAGTCTCCCCCTACAATAATACACACACCATCATCACGTTGTGTAAGAGATTCATTCAGTTTCATAAAAAACCTCACCCTCTCTGACCCATTGTTCGGGGCATATACATTAACAAAAGCAAACACAAAACCTCCAAACTCTATTTGTGTTATTATAAGCCTCCCCTTTTCAATTTCCTCAACATTTAAAATATTGACATTCATGCTCTTTGAAAATACAATAGCAACCCCCGCACTATTATTTGACCCATGACTTAAAACGAGTTTTCCACCCCAGCCCATTCTGTTTCATTATTATTATCAGTGTGCGTTTCCTGTAAAAAGGCAACATTAATCTGTTTTATTTTAAAAAAATCTGAAAAATTGCCAATTTCTTCCTGTCTCTACCCCCATTTATATTTCAGGAGCCAACCCCTCAGACACTCCATAGAGAAATGAAAGGATAAAAGGGACAGAAAAAGAAACCAAAGTAAGAGAGACACCCTGTGCAACTTAATCATTGCTTTAATAGTTTGAAGCACGAGATTTACCCTGACGTAATTTCGTTAGGATTTTCTTCAAACGAAATCTCTTCTTCTTACTTAGTTCATAGTTCATTCATTCAACTACTTTACCAAAAGTTACATCCAAGAAATCATTTTTTCCTGCAATGTATACACATCTTCCACAACTTGGGAACCAAAGTCAGAGATCTCCGAACAAGCCTCGTCCTCCACCATCTCATGGTCCTCGTGACTCATCTCACAGCCCTGTGATGTTTCAGGCTGTGGCTCAACCTCACGAATCACGCTTTCTACACTCCTGCTGTCACTGTAACTTCCTCAGCCCTCATCGTCCCCTCAGTCGCCCTGCTTGTGTTCACATTAACAGTAGGCTCCTCACTGGCCTCTTATTGTCAACCACAGCAACGCCACTATCCTGTACTTCACTCACAGCCTGAGGTTGTGTTCCTCGATCTATCTCACGATCTTCATCATCCACACTCTGAGGCTTATGTGGACATGCAACCATCTTATAACCAATGTCTCCGCATTCAAAGCATTTATTATTCCAGACACTCACATACACCAAATAAGATTTTCCTTCATGCCACAGTCTAAAGGAAACATTCAAATCTTGATCATTCAGAAACATAAAAACTTGTCTTCTGAATGATAACACGTGCCTCATTTTTGCATCCAAGAGAAATCATTTTAACGGGACTAGCAAACTTTCCGTAACTCGTTCAATTTCACTATTCTTAATGAGTGGCGGCACATTTGATATCGATTAACCAAATTTTCTTCTTTCACGAAAATCACCACCGCCTTATTCATTCGAGAAGCCGAGCAAATATTGTCGTGACCGATCTGCTCCCCAGCCGTGATGAAAACATCCTCCACATTTACACCAGTTCTGCCATGCACCTGACGCCATGACGGAGCGAGAGAGACGCTGCACCCCCCTCAGGAAGGGATGCCATCTCGACTCCGGCACACTTTCCACACAACTCACGAAAACTTTCTGCTTACCTATCCAATATATTAATATTCTTACTTATCCATCATAACTTCCAAGAGAAAGAAAGAAAGAAAAAAGGAAGTAGGAAAAACCGCCCTCTCACCACGTTCACCCTCACTCACACACACACACACACACTCCCCACGTGCGCAGAGAGCTGGTTTGCTAGCTGAGTGACCCGGTCCAGTGCTGAAAACCCGTCTGAGCAAACAATATTTATTCTCGAGTAAAACCCTCATATTGAGTAATCTCCATAGTTATCGTCCTTGGTGTCAACAGGCCTTTACTCGCTAACTACAATTCCTTCAAGCCCTGACGAAAGCCTTGTTGACTGAAACGCGTAGGCATGTTTTTATTTTATTAGACTAGCCATGGTTTAATAAAGGCTTTTTAATCTTCATCCTCCTGAGTGCCTCAGAACCTTATCTTTAGATACAATTCCTGTTTGCCAATAAGATGAGAACCAGACCCGTTATAAACCTAAATATACTTGAATGAATTAAAACAATTGAAAAGTGTATCCAAGTAGTAATAGAGGATGTTTGCTGTCGTAATGATGACAGTAGCGCACACAAAAGTGCTAACTACCTAAATGTCTTCTCCTCGATTGGCACTTAGTTGCTTTGAAAATATACCCATGAATTTGAACAGGGATAACTCAGAAGAAGTCAGGGGACTATTGGGAGTTGATCTTGGGGAGGAATTTCAAGTATCAGAGACAGACATAGAGAAAGTGAGCGCTAATGTATCCAGCCTCTGCAATAGATGCTAGCGCTCTGAGGGAACACTAATGTTCAACAGCTTTAGTCGAGTATTAGGAACGCTTTCTCTTGCTCACTGCATCCAAGCCCTAAGGTCTGCTTACTGGGACTTACTATGGAACATGTTTACTATAGACTTTAGTGTAGTTTTTACCTGGAAGTCCTCAAACGAGATGTGCCATTCGTTGGCGTTGTCCTTGTCCGAGTGTGGTGACAGCTGAGGGTTGTAGGAGTTGCTCACAGACTCACAGCGGTACGAGTACTCGGCCGGGGCGTAGATGTGACGGCTTCCATTGAACGTGGCCGTCTTCCCATCATACTCCAGGTGGACCCGGTCCATGGTGAACCAGTGACGGGCAGACACCTTATAGTGACGCCGGTTCATTACAAAACTGAGGAGAATATAGGACACCGTTCAAGCCCAGTACACTGTGTGTGTGTGTGTGTGTGTGTGTGTGTGTGTGTGTGTGTGTGTTTGTCCTCACAAGGAAAAAACAGCTTATAAAACATTCGAAGCAATCTTTTTTGAAAATGAAAAATACAGATGGTTTTGTACAGTATAGAATTCATTATGTTTATATAAAGTCCCCATAACCCCCAACGTGTGTGTGTGTGTGTGTGTGTGTGTGTGTGTGTGTGTGTGTGTGTGTGTGTGTGTGTGTGTGTGTGTGTGTGTGTGTGTGTGTGACACTTACATGAGCTTGAATGAACGGTAGTCCAGGACGTCTTCATAATTCAGGACCAGCCTGTATGTGCAGAGAGAGTTCACAGGTGAGATACTGTGGCTCATGACCTGGAAACATGCGCGGCTGTGACACACATGCTGACATCAAAGATCTCGCGTGACGTCGCCTCACACCGCCCTGCATCCGGACCAGAAGCTACACTTCGACTACAGCCAGCACATCAGGCCAACTGCACCGTCTTCACAACTACACTTTTCTGGTGACACTTTAATAACTGCATGCTGGGAATATTTAGTTAAGCATTAGTAAATAGTTCATCATTTATAAAGCATTAATAGATTTATTCTAGATGTTTAAACATGTTTATAATGTGTTTAATAATTGTATTTTCATACTTTATTAATAATAAATGTATCATTTCAAGTATTTATAAACCAGTTAGTAGTTGTCAGTGGTTCATAAGATCATTTAGAAAGTGCAAGTAAATGGTTAATAAACTATTTAGACATATCGTAATACAGTAGTTACTCTACTATTCACATGCATTTCTACTGTAGTTCATGATTAGTGGGCAGTTATAAAGCATTTAGCAGTGGTCAGTTAACTGTGTTAGTGAGCTCATCTAAAGTGAGGACTAGTTATGCCTTGTAAAGCTTTTACAAAGGAGATTTAAAGACTCAGTTACCCATTGTCTTTTGCTCACGGTGGACTGTGCTGCTAAAGGGGATGAATAGACATTGGATTTCTTTCTTTTATTTATAACTTTTTTTTTTATATAAAGATCTTGCACATTTGACAATATACATCAGAGGCAAACTTTTCTGACATTTATCTGCGAAATACACACTTGTATAATGACTCAAAAACAGAAATAAAGTGTGACATGCTTATTAATTATGAGATTTGTTTTTCATTTGGATAATCCATTCAAATATATTAATATAATATTCGATACATCATCAGAACTGGGTAGAAAGATCAATATTATATTTCAAAACATGATTAGACTGATCATTAATTACCGTAATATTGTAAATGTTATTTACATTGGTAATAATATAAATAATGTATTACTATTAGAATGTTATTAAGATTATAATAATGTTATTTATTAATGTATCATTCTCTATAAAAAGTTAGTAAGTTACATATATATATATATATATACACCGGTATTTATAAACTATATACTAGGGCTGTTAGTATATTGTGATTAATCGCATCCAAAATAAAAGTTTGTCTTTACATAATATATGTGTTTACTGTGTATAATTATTTTGTATATATAAATACACACACATGCTTGTATATACTGTATATAGATTTATAAATATAATTTATTTTATATATAAATATTTTATATATATATATATATAAAAAAAAATGTCTTAAATATATACATGCCCGTGTGTGTATTTATACAGTATATACAAAATAATTATAACACAGTACACACATATATTATGTAAACACAAACTTTTATTTTGGATGCGATTAATAGTTTAACAGCCCTAGTATATATGAAGAGTTAGTTTATTTATTTAAAAATGGGACAAATAATTACATAAGGAGTCCTAACTGAAGTAAATGAACTCAAACTGAAAAGCCCATAGCACCAGGTCACAGCTGCAGAAGTGATGCTGGTCACAGACAGGACGACTGCTCAAGGCACACACATATCCTGGAGGAGGTCTTTAAAAACTAAACTAAATAATCAAATGTAAAATCATATAAAATGTGTTATCTTGCAAGTTCACATACTTGGTCACATGTTTTATTGTTGAGCTGTCAAGTTGTCGTGTGTATTTTATTTGTGTGCTTGAGGTTTCTGTGCTGTGTGTGTACGGCTGTGTTCATCTGCCAGCACCAAACACCATGCTTGACCCAAATCACCATTCACACAGTGGATCAGTGCGCGGGACGCCACCTTCTGGCGGGATGTGGGAGCGTGGCTGAGCTGGACATCGACTGCATCGGGCTGGATGAGTGCACTATTGGACACCGCTACATGTCTCCTGTAAATAGTGCACTATATAAGGGTATAGGGGCAATCAGTCACAGCCCCTACTTTGCAAGATGTGATTGGTTGGGTTTTCTATGAAAAACTAATTTTTGTGACAATTGAAGAATCAATATAGAATTTCTACACTACAGTTAAACGCTACAGTTTTTTGTGAGATTGTGAACTGAGGCGAGTGACAGCTTTTGAGTGATTGTAAAGGGAGCGCTCTTTGAGTGGCTGTATATAATCCATTCAGAATGTGAATAAAGGTCGACACATAACGGTAGTTGACATGATTCACTTTTGCTTGACTACGTTATCAAACAGCTAATAGGAGTTGCTAATGTATCATAACCAGGTATTCGCCACCTCAGAGTCAGACAGATCCTCAGAAACAGTGATAGGAGAACCTCCCGTGGACGGGATCGGGTACAAGTTTGTGATGAGGTGGTTTCAGAGAGCGTTTTTGGTGTTGACTGATGAATTTGCACATGGTTTGTCTAAAAGCATATTAAAAACACCATATAGACATACAGTATGAACAACACAGGGGTCTTTAACATGTCGCTGAACCCCACAAGCAGCGGGGCAGTATTTACCGAGAGTGGGACTCATTGCAGGAGGATCCAGACAGGTCGGGGGTCACGCCTCTCCCGAAGGTCTTGGAGGTGAGGTCATGCCTCTCCCACTTCCCCGAGCGAAACTGGCTGACCACCACCGTCTCGGCCCACAGGAGGATGCAGACGGAGCCCTTCTCCTTAAACTCCAGCGGCGGGTTGGGGACGGCGGGCTCCTCGCGCCGCGACTGCAGGAGGGACCGGGACCAGACCGAGTGCACAGCGGGAGACTCCTCAATCACCTGAGACGAGCACAAGACACCTCAACTCACTGTTACACACTACACCTCAACTCACTGTTACACACTACACCTCAACTCACTGTTACACACTACACCTCAACTCACTGTGCTACACACTACACCTCAACTCACTGTGCTACACACTACACCTCAACTCACTGTGCTACACACTACACCTCAACTCACTGTTACACACTACACCTCAACTCACTGTTACACACTACACCTCAACTCACTGTTACACACTACACCTCAACTCACTGTTACACACTACACCTCAACTCACTGTTACACACTACACCTCAACTCACTGTTACACACTACACCTCAACTCACTGTGCTACACACTACACCTCAACTCACTGTGCTACACACTACACCTCAACTCACTGTTACACACTACACCTCAACTCACTGTTACACACTACACCTCAACTCACTGTTACACACTACACCTCAACTCACTGTTACACACTACACCTCAACTCACTGTTACACACTACACCTCAACTCACTGTTACACACTACACCTCAACTCACTGTTACACACTACACCTCAACTCACTGTGCTACACACTACACCTCAACTCACTGTTACACACTACACCTCAACTCACTGTTACACACTACACCTCAACTCACTGTTACACACTACACCTCAACTCACTGTTACACACTACACCTCAACTCACTGTTACACACTACACCTCAACTCACTGTTACACACTACACCTCAACTCACTGTGCTACACACTACACCTCAACTCACTGTGTCACACACTACACCTCAACTCACTGTTACACACTACACCTCAACTCACTGTTACACACTACACCTCAACTCACTGTGCTACACACTACACCTCAACTCACTGTTACACACTACACCTCAACTCACTGTTACACACTACACCTCAACTCACTGTGCTACACACTACACCTCAACTCACTGTGCTACACACTACACCTCAACTCACTGTGTTACACACTACACCTCAACTCACTGTTACACACTACACCTCAACTCACTGTTACACACTACACCTCAACTCACTGTGCTACACACTACACCTCAACTCACTGTGCTACACACTACACCTCAACTCACTGTGCTACACACACTACACCTCAACTCACTGTGTTACACACTACACCTCAACTCACTGTGTTACACACTACACCTCAACTCACTGTGTTACACACTACACCTCAACTCACTGTGCTACACACTACATCTCAACTCACTGTGCTACACACTACACCTCAACTCACTGTGTTACACACTACACCTCAACTCACTGTGCTACACACTACACCTCAACTCACTGTTACACACTACACCTCAACTCACTGTGCTACACACTACACCTCAACTCACTGTGCTACACACTACACCTCAACTCACTGTGCTACACACTACACCTCAACTCACTGTTACACACTACACCTCAACTCACTGTTACACACTACACCTCAACTCACTGTGCTACACACTACACCTCAACTCACTGTGCTACACACTACACCTCAACTCACTGTGTTACACACTACACCTCAACTCACTGTTACACACTACACCTCAACTCACTGTTACACACTACACCTCAACTCACTGTGCTACACACTACACCTCAACTCACTGTGTTACACACTACACCTCAACTCACTGTGCTACACACTACACCTCAACTCACTGTGTTACACACTACACATCAACTCACTGTGCTACACACTACACCTCAACTCACTGTGCTACACACACTACACCTCAACTCACTGTGTTACACACTACACCTCAACTCACTGTGTTACACACTACACCTCAACTCACTGTGTTACACACTACACCTCAACTCACTGTGCTACACACTACACCTCAACTCACTGTGCTACACACTACACCTCAACTCACTGTGCTACACACTACACCTCAACTCACTGTGCTACACACTACACCTCAACTCACTGTGCTACACACTACACCTCAACTCACTGTGTCACACACTACACCTCAACTCACTGTGATACACACTACACCTCAACTCACTGTGTTACACACTACACCTCAACTCACTGTGCTACACACTACACCTCAACTCACTGTGCTACACACTACACCTCAACTCACTGTGCTACACACTCACACACACAACCTCCTGCTGCACACCTGAAGAAATGCTGCAACATGCCTAACTTACATCTTTACAGTTAACAATACATTCAATGCTAAAATCCTGAGGTAGACTTGTGCTGACGAATTAATGTTTTGGGATTTTATGTAGTCAGTGGTGTATATGTTCTTTATGATAGTTTGCGCTACTTTTACAAAGGTACATTGTGGAGAACGGCAGTAATGTAGAGCTGCTTGTGTGGATTCAGTCAGCTGTGACCGCAAGAGATGAGATCATTTGATTGGATGTCATGTAACAACTTAAGGCTTTAACGGCACTACCGGTTTCCTGTTTTTACTCTTGAAGAGGCATTTTGCCTGTTAGAAACACGTTGTAATGTTATTACGCTGTTGTGCACGTACAGCGCGCTGACGCCAGAGCAGTTTTAGTTTACTTTCAGTTTCATCTCTGCCGCCATCTTCTACGAGTGGTGAATGTGCGTGCATGAATGTAAGTTCATTTATTATTGTATTTAGCTGTTGTATTGTGATATATTAACACTTTCATGTCGCAGCTGTATATCCGATCGTATTGTTTGTATCGTGATTAATGTGTTTAGAGGTGATTCCCGCGCATGTGTTTAGCGCCATTTACCACGCTGTGGACAACATAAACATATGTATAGATGATGTATACTGAGGTGAATCTTTATTCCTTTACAGTTTTTGTTTGTGTCCATTCAGTTTTATATAATAATAAATCATCAAATGCGATAAAGTACCTTTCATTTGAAAAGTATTTAATTAAACATTATTTAATTTACCACATTGGTTATTAGTTATGTTGTTACGATCATATAAAACCACTCGTATTGTAAAGTACGATTTTGGTCGTACTGCCCAGCTCTAGCTGAAGGTGTGTGTGTGTGTGTGTGTGTGTGTGTGTGTGTGTGTGTGTGTGTGTGTGTGTGTGTGTGTGTGTGTGTGTGTGGTTGTGGAGGTCTTACCCTCGAGGGTCCCAGCGCAGTGAACACTGCAGTGTACGGCACAGACTGAGTCTTCATGATGCTCAGCACCTGACCCATCACCTCATCTACAGCAGACAACATCACCACATTCAGTGCAGCAGTTTATCTGGCCTTGTTTACTAAATATTAACTGTTGGAGCACAAGGCTTTTAGTGGTGTTTGAATACTACACGTACCGTTTCCACTGAGCACTTCTTTAGTAGACATCATATCCGCCCTGCAAGAAAAAGACAGCGTACAGTCCTCATAATGTCAGGAGTTTTGCTCTTAAATCTCCTTTTAAAGAAGGTCCAGAATGTAAGGGATTTTTCACTTTATATAAAACCTTTATTTCAGTGAAGTGTTGATCATGACAGTGTGTGGCTCCTGACACATGAGTGAGGACTCGGCACTGATACTGATGTGCCTGAGCTACAGTTGGCTTTGTGTTCAAATTAATGTTTTAAGTAGCTGAGGTCATTAGGTCAAGTAATCATAATGCTTGAGATGACTAGAACATGCTCACTATCAAATATATTCAAAAAATTATAAAAAATTAAGTCTGTGTATTAACCTTTTTACATTGTGGAAAATTTAATCATTGATAAATTGTTAATCATTTTCGAAGAATGCAGTCAGTTTGTGGCACATCTGCTTTTGAGTAAATGTGATGTAATACCAGTGCTATTATATGTCTGATCACTAAACACAACAAGGGTCACTGTGAATACTGCATTAACAGTGTCATCCATAACTGTGACACTTTGTTCTGGCATGATGCAGAATGACACCAGTAGATGCCAGTATAAGGTTGGCACATGCCCATGCTGGGCGGCACCGCTTTCATCTAGAGCGCTTCACTTTATTAGTCGTGGCCAGAGTCTATAGCCTGTGTTTGTTATTCCCAATGGCACACGGCTACACTGCTGGTTCTGCTGGTGTGGATAGCAGAAGTTCAAAGATTTGAGTTCAATATGCCGATGACTTGTGTACGAACGTAGACGGTATATTCAAATGGGGTCCGTGCGTTCGGTCTTAAAGGTGCAGCAGTTTAATTAATCTACTGCTGTGTTTTAATGTTAATCAAACAAAGGACAAATAAATTACTCACTGCTCTTGACTGAATAGGCTACCTTTTTTAACTTTACAAAAAGATCCATCTATATTTAATTTATACAGTAATGAATATGCAGTGCATTAAATATATATATTTGATGAACAAATTAAGATAAAATTTAATAAACAACTAATATGATTGATATTCTTTTGGTTTCTCTACCAAGAAGTTTGGTTCGGTATCGGACTCGGTCTGGAAAAAGTGGTATCGGTGCATCCCTAATTAAAACCAGTACTTCATCTATAATAGTGTGGTAAATTAACCTTGAGCAATATTGCAGAGGGTGTGAATTATGGCTGGGAACACCTCACGATCCAATCCCACAGTCCCAAGACAATTCTTGATCTACTTTTCTTCTTATTAAGTAATTCGTATACCGAAATGAAAATCTTAAAGGACAAGTTCGGTATTTTACACTTAAAGCCCTGTTTACAGATCGTATCTGATGAAATAGAACGGTTAAGATTAAAATTTGGACACATGCTCCTGTCCCGAGAATTTTAGGTTTATTTCGCTTTCCCCCCCCCCACCCCCACAATGGTTGTCTATGTGCACTGGAACATTCCTTCCTAAAAAAAACATTAAACTTTCGTTTACAAAGACGTGTGAGTTTCAGGGTGGTCAGGGGTGTTCACTGATACGGTCCCAAAAAAAAAAATCGCTGAAAAAGATGCTTTCCAACAGGTTTTATCGTAGTGTTTGTCCAACTCCATTGACTTGTATTGAATGTGCTGTGTGAGGTACGGTATTACTCCGCCGCTTCTTCTTCTGCTTCTTCTGTGTATTCAATGAAATGCCAGCGGTTTGCTTGCAATTGGCAAAGGTGCATTATCGCCACCAACTGGGCTGGAGTGTCTATTATTCAAGCTCTCAACGGAAGAATCACGGGTGTGACGCGTTTGGCAAAATAGGTCCACAAAAGCGAAATAAACCTAAAATTCTCGGGACAGCAGCATGTGTCCAAATTTTAATCTTAACCGTTCTATTTCATCAGATACGATCTGTAAACAGGGCTTTAAGTGTAAAATACCGAACTTGTCCTTTAAATCGTTTTTTAAGATGTGTGATTATAAATAATATTTTTTTACAAAACCAATATGTTAAGAATTTTAACTATATAAACTAATATAGCTACAAAACATAAAAGCAAGTAGTAGCTGAATAATAAATATTTATTTAAAGCTCTTCACAAAGCGCACGCGAGTATTTGAAATGAAAAGCCGCCTTCTGTCAGCGAGTTTCATATTTTTAATACAGCATTTGTCTCACCCGCTGCTGTACGGGAGGCGGAACACCAGCAAGGCGGCCACTGACGCGTTGAGCCGCAGCTGAGCAAGCGTGTCCGGGTTCATGTAGAGAGGAGCCGCATCGATCTGGTTCTGGAGCAGTGTGGAGACCCCAGCGGCGGCGGACGACGACACACACGGCAGCCATAAGGAGGAGGAGGACCGCAGAGACGCCTGGGAACACCAACAGGACAGCAGAGACGCTTAGTGGTGTTTGGGCTAACAAGCACTTTCCAAGCGGGTTTCATCTGAAATAATACACTGATTGGCTTCGTATAACATCAGTATTTAGTATCCTAATACATTTTTGAAGGATTACATTGCCTGGCACTAATCTCTTACAAACCTCCTGTCAGTTAACTGAAGTCAACATCATAAGCAGTAATAAACATCAAAAGCAGTGACACATGGAAAACACACCAGCATACCTCCAGATTTTGGAAGACACTATCCTGTTTGTTCCCGAATACTCCTCCGTACATTGTGAAGTCATCAACACTCAACTGAAGGAAACAGAGAATTCAAACCATAAGATCAAATGTTCATGTGTCATTTGAGTTTTACATTTCACAGTAGAAAGAACCAATAAATCGCTTCAGATTGTTGTCTTTATTAAAACTGAACATTAATTCATTGTCTTCTTCTGACAATGTTTCTCATGGCAAATCGTTTAGAAATGTATATCTGTCGTGGGTGATATAGTGATCTTTTTTGTTGTTCTGGTTTTGTTTGGTCCTTTATTAACATGACAACACAATGACAGTGTTTTATGAATGCAGTAACATACATCTGTTACAGGAGTCCTAATTCAATCAAGAATCTCCCTGGATTATTATTATATTTGCAGAAGAAATGTTTGGAAATAAACTATAGATATATGTGTGTGGTGTGTGGTGTGTGCTGTACTTTATCCTGCAGGAACAGCAGTAGATTATGTGTGTGTGTGTGGTGTGTGCTGTACTTTATCCTGCAGGAACAGCAGTAGATTATGTGTGTGTGTGTGGTGTGTGCTGTACTTTATCCTGCAGGAACAGCAGTAGATTATGTGTGTGTGTGTGGTGTGTGCTGTACTTTATCCTGCAGGAACAGCAGTAGATTATGTGTGTGTGTGTGGTGTGTGCTGTACTTTATCCTGCAGGAACAGCAGTAGATTATGTGTGTGTGTGTGGTGTGTGCTGTACTTTATCCTGCAGGAACAGCAGTAGATTATGTGTGTGTGTGTGGTGTGTGCTGTACTTTATCCTGCAGGAACAGCAGTAGATTATGTGTGTGTGTGTGGTGTGTGCTGTACTTTATCCTGCAGGAACAGCAGTAGATTATGTGTGTGTGTGTGGTGTGTGCTGTACTTTATCCTGCAGGAACAGCAGTAGATTATGTGTGTGTGTGTGTGGTGTGTGCTGTACTTTATCCTGCAGGAACAGCAGTAGATTATGTGTGTGTGTGTGTGTGTGTGGTGTGTGCTGTACTTTATCCTGCAGGAAGAGCAGTAGATTATGTGTGTGTGTGTGGTGTGTGCTGTACTTTATCCTGCAGGAACAGCAGTAGATTATGTGTGTGTGTGTGGTGTGTGCTGTACTTTATCCTGCAGGAACAGCAGTAGATTATGTGTGTGTGTGGTGTGTGCTGTACTTTATCCTGCAGGAAGAGCAGTAGATTATGTGTGTGTGGTGTGTGCTGTACTTTATCCTGCAGGAAGAGCAGTAGATTATGTGTGTGTGTGTGTGTGGTGTGTGCTGTACTTTATCCTGCAGGAAGAGCAGTAGATTATGTGTGTGTGTGTGTGTGGTGTGTGCTGTACTTTATCCTGCAGGAAGAGCAGTAGATTATGTGTGTGTGTGTGGTGTGTGCTGTACTTTATCCTGCAGGAACAGCAGTAGATTATGTGTGTGTGTGTGGTGTGTGCTGTACTTTATCCTGCAGGAAGAGCAGTAGATTATATGTGTGTGTGTGGTGTGTGCTGTACTTTATCCTGCAGGAACAGCAGTAGATTATGTGTGTGTGTGTGTGTGTGGTGTGTGCTGTACTTTATCCAGCAGGAACAGCAGTAGATTATGTGTGTGTGTGTGTGCGGTGTGTGCTGTACTTTATCCTGCAGGAAGAGCAGTAGATTATGTGTGTGTGTGTGGTGTGTGCTGTACTTTATCCTGCAGGAAGAGCAGTAGATTATGTGTGTGTGTGTGGTGTGTGCTGTACTTTATCCTGCAGGAAGAGCAGGAGATTATGAGGAGAAGTGCTCAGCGCTCGGCTCAGGAATGACTCCAGCTCGTCCACAGACACAGTGTGACCCGATGATGGAGCATTCACAGGAGACAAGACGAACCTGCACACGCACAACACATCATAAAAACACGAACCATACGATTACAGTCATGATTAGAACTTTTACTAACAAAAATCGGCTTCATGATAACAGTGAACTGCTTAACTAGACATCAATAACGGTCAAATGTGGCCTTGACAGCCATCACCGCTCGACAGTAATGTAAACACGCTAACATTTGTTGATAAATATGAGTTAGATTACTCAATATGAGGGTTTTATTCGAGAATTAACACATGTTGTTTGCTCGACGGGGTTTCAGAACTGGACAGCGACCGTGTCATCAGCTAGCAAACTGCCAAAGCTAACTATCGTTATCAGTTCTCCATGACTAATGTCAAACAAGATCAGTCCTTTACCCGTCACTCGCCCATGCGACCAGAGGCACTTGCTCATCGCTCGTCGCTGCTGCGAACACGCAGAGAAAAAGATATAAAATCATCCTCGCGTTCCCGGAGCCCGTCCTCGAAGCGGCCATCTTGAGTGCGATGAGCGGTGACGTCACACGCGGCCATCTTCAGCGGGCTGAGCAGTGACGTTGCCTTCCGCTGATTGGTTAACCAAAGATCAAACCGTGTCGTCATCAATGCTTCTTTTTTCCATAAATTTTTTCTTTTTTTATTAATGCAAAAGTATACGAAATCGATCAAGAACAGTAGAAAATAAGACATATATAATAAAAAATAATATAAAAAAATAAATAAAATGCCAGAGTGTGAAAAAAAGTTATACAAGGATAAACATTGGAAGTAATTTTTGACTTTTCAAGTTTTTTTTTTTTTTTTTTTTTTTTTTTTATGCCCTTCAAAGATAAAACATAGGAATTGTAGTCTACCAGAAAAATTGACAGTAGGTCTATCAGGTTCTTACACAAAAATGTGCATTTGTGTAAGCTATAAAAAAATGGCAAGTATAAAAGGATGAACAATGTAGCCTACTGAATACAAGAATTTGAGTTGTGATAAAGAAAAAAAAAAAAAAAATTTATACATATTCTGACATTTGTTTTTTTCTGAGAGAAAGGTATAACTCGTTTTAAAAAGCTTTAACACAAACAATTGTCTTTTCTATATGTGACGAGAGCGGTGTGATTTTTCTTAGTATAACTAAATCCAGATAGCACAGACTACGCCACCCTGGGAATTGCACCCAAGGAAATATAAAAAGGACCCAGGTTCAGTGGTGCAGAGAAAAGACAGAGTCGCTTCATCCAATAAATTAATAGTTTTATTTAAAAGGAAAAATATCCCACTAGCACCATTTGTTTGTAATATAAATAACTGGCAAGTTTATTATAACAATACAGAATATATCAAATGTTAAAAGAACATTCCTCCAGAAAATCGCTGATTTTCATGCACTGAATCACATTAAACCAAACAAAATAAACAAAAATGTATGTACCGTTCCCACAAAATAAAACAAACAAGAAAAAGAATTACTACAAAAAGAATGTAACGGCAAGGCTAAAGCTTACGTTAGGGGGTGGCAAGCTAGCTGTAAACAATTGTGCTCTCAACCATTTATGTGTGCACGGCAAACTACATATGAAGAGGTGCTCAAACCCTGGTGCTCCAACCTCACAGCAAATGTGTTCACCCAGGTGACTAGCCTCCCCCTCGGCGCACTCAGCCTTGACTCGAAAAAAAGAAACAAAAAAGAAAGATTAGTAGGGAAGATACAAATACAAAATCACAACAATCACATCAGACACAATTATGATGATTGACCAGATCAGGTGGTGCACAGGTGATAAATAATCTGTCCTACCTCATTGGCAGTGAGGACCCCAAAATACTCAATGGATGACCGTTAGATAGACACTAATATAACACCACACGTCACTACGGCCCAAATCACACTGATCAGTCCAACTCAATTACAGAAATAACAAGATAACCCAAACCATAAAATGAAATCAAAAACACACAGCGACTATTAAAGTCATGAAAACCTAACAAAATAATTGTTCACGAAGGACAAAAGAATAATCTAGTCATAGAAAAACAGCAGCACGACCTGAATTAAATCACGTGGTACACAGAAGACTGCAAAACAAAACATAACAATCAGACAAGGATCTACTCCAATCATCAATACAAAACATTACTAAATCATACGTACCACACGAGAATCACACACACATCACGGATCCCACATCACGATGTCAGGATGCACTCGCGAATGTTCCACTAAAACACACAATAACCCCCATTAAACTTGACTAACCCCATACAACCCACATCACAACAGATCGTGATCGCCGTCATACCTCAAAGCTTTCTATGAGTGCTCGACGCAACTCCCAGGGTACGCAGACGAAACTGTTACAGCGATCCTTCAAAGATAAAAACAGTCTAAACACTTTAAAACCACACGAAGCCGTGCATAACCTCCGTTGCTTACCTGGACTATAGTGAAACCGGAAGAGGGGCAGGTGTGACAAAGCCTACATTCTAGGGCTTCCTGTCTAAACATTTAAATACGCTGGCCCTGATTACCTCATCCACCCATTCCCATATAAGGGCAATAACGAAAAGAAACAGGAAAGGGGAAATCCCCTACTGCTACATTCCACCCCCCCCCCCCTTCTTTTATCGGCGCCCCGACGATAAGAACTCAAATGTGAACATTAGAGACAAACTACGACGCGATGCCACCAGGCTAATGCCAAGGCCTAAACAAAACCAGGACAGCCTGAGACACAACCCTAGAAGAGCAAACAGTCCCACCAGCGACCCCCTGTGCAGTCTGCGGAAGATGGTACAAATCGGAGTGTTGCCCGGCAGTCGAGCGAGCCGTCCGTCGTAAAGATGGTTGAGTCTCCTCAGACAAGGTTGGACCTAGATGATCAATCAGGGCAGTCGGAGGGGTCAACGGCCTTTTCTCCTGGGCATCTGGAGTAACCAGAGGCGACCTGGCGACCTCTGGTACTGTTGAAGGAGTACGGGAATATCTCGTAGGGTCAGCACTTGAACTGGGACCAACCGAACTGGTAGGTACTACAAGCCACAAATCATCATTAAAATCCTCTTCGGGTGGCCCAACTGTCACTGATGGTCGATCCTGGGGGATGTCCTGTGGCTCTGGCTGCAATTGGGCTTTCAGCATCGTCCGATGTACATGTCGTACCTTCCCCAGATCGTTCACAGGTGCAATGGAGTACACCACTCCCTTCTCTTTGGGTGCCTTCAATACCTGATAAACAACAGAGCTCCAAAGATCTTGAATTTTGTTACGTCCCCTTACACCCACGTTACGCAGGTAAACTCGCTGACCCTCAGACAGTGGCATTTCCTTCACCCTCTTATCATGATAGTCCTTGCGGCGTGCAGCAGCAGTTGCTAGTCTCCCTCTAGCACCCTCAAAGGCGACCTGCAGTCGGGCCTCATGTTCTCGAACCCAGTCATGTACCGTACCAGCCTCTGACTCCCGCACTCTGCCCAACAAGAAGTCAACTGGTAGTTGGGGATCTTGACCAAACATCAAAAAGTGTGGGGACCAGTCGACTGATGTGGGGTAGTGTTGTAACAGAAGACTAACTGCGGAAGGCAGGAGGCCCAGTCTCTCTTTCTTGAGGCAGGTAGGGTGCGCAGCAAATTATGCATTTTCCTGTTGAAACGCTCGCATTGACCGTTGCCAGCAGGATGGTAAGGTGTGGTACGTGATCGGGTAATCCCATAAAGACAGCAAAGCTGTTGAATCAGGTTGCCCTCGAAACTACGACCCTGATCGGAGTGGAGACGACTAGGCACCCCGAACTTGCAGAACCACTCCGTCACGAGAACCTGGGCCACAGTAGAGGCCCTCTGGTCCCGGGTAGGTATAGCCACTGTAAACTTACTAAAAATGTCTGTCACAACAAGCACATTTTCTAGGCCATTATGTGAAGGCTCCAAGACGGTAAAGTCCATGGCCAAAATCTCGTTGGGCCGTGAAGCCAAAAGATGTCCCATGAAACTAGGAGTAGCCGGATTCGTATGCTTCGCCACTTGACACCTTTCGCATTCTTGGCACCAGCGCTTCACTTCCACAGCCATTCCCGGCCAAAAGCAGCGTCGACGGACCAACTCCATAGTCCGTTCTACCCCCTGATGCCCATGGTCATGGTGTAACTGGGTGAGTAAATCTTGCTTTAACACTGCTGGTAGAACTACTTGAAATACCTCCTCACCCCCATTAGGTCGAAGGGTGCGACGGTATAATACCCCATCCATCTCCACCAGTCGATCCCAGTGCCGTAGTAACGCCAATGACTGGGTGGATAGTGCTTGACGCATCACCAAACTAGGGTACATCTTCTGCTTGCGAAGAGTCCAAATAGCTTGAATATCTGGGTCTGACCACTGTAGAGAACATATATCAGAGGCAGAATGATGGGGTAAAGCAAAGATGGCTGTTTGGATTACCTGGGATGGTAGTACAACTCCGGTCTGCTGCAGAGATTCTGGAACGAAGGTGGTGGTATTCTCTGGTACATACTGTCGGGATAAAGCATCAGCGTTCCTATTTACTCTGCCAGACCGGTATCGGATTTCATAATCGAAACATGACAGTTGGGCCACCCATCGCTGCTCTGTTGCACCAAACTTAGCGGAGGCCAGATGACTCAAAGGATTGTTGTCGGTGTAAATGATGCACTTTTGTCCCAAGAGATACTCACAAAACTTCTCCGTAACTGCCCACTTCAAGGCCAGGAACTCTAATTTCATTGAACTGTAATTAAGCATATTACGTTCAGGGGGGCGAAGACCACGACTTGCATAGGCTATAGGCCGGACTTTACCGTCCTGTTCCTGTGATAGAACTGCCCCCAAGCCACTATGGCTAGCATCAACTTCTAGGATGAAAGGTAATGCGAAATTGGCATAAGCCAATACTGGAGTGGAGGTGAGTTTAGCTTTCAGTCCTTCAAAGCTCTGCTCACAGGCCTCTGTCCAGGCCGCAGCGAAGTCCCGTCCGGTCCTTTTCCGAGCCTTTGTACCCACCAACTACGCTACTAACTTATGTAGGGGTGCAGCCATTTTCGCAAAGCCCTCCACGAAGCGACGGTAGTAGCTGGTGAAGCCAAGGAACGAACGCAGCTCCGCCACCTGGGTTGGACGTCGCCACTGGGCTACCGCTTCGATTTTCCCAGGATCCGTGGAGACGCCAGCGCTGGAGATCACATGTCCCAAATAGCCAACCTCCTGCTTAAAGAAGGTACATTTCTCCAGCTTGGCTTTGAGTCCTTCCTGTCCCAGTCGGCTTAACACTCCCTCTAATCGCTCCAGATGCTGTGAAATGGAAGAAGAAAAGACCACAACATCATCCAGGTAAAGTAACAGAGATTGACAGTGCTGTTCCCCAAACAACCGTTGCATGAGGCGCTGGAATGTGCTTGGGGCGTTGCAAAGGCCGAAAGGCATACGGTTAAACTCGAATAATTCAAAAGGAGTACAAAAGGCTGTCTTAGCTTTGTCCTTCTCGGCAACAGGAACTTGATTATAGCCGCTGACTAAATCGAGAGTAGAGAACCAATTGGCCCCAGAAAGAGCGTCCAAATATTCTTCAATGTGTGGTAACGGAAAAGCATCTTTACGAGTCTTTTGGTTTAATTGGCGGTAGTCCACGCAGAGGCGAAGGCTACCATCCTTTTTCCGCACCAGAACAATGGGGGACGCATAGGGACTGCAGCTCTCCCTAATGATCTGCGCCTCAAGAAGTTGATTGATATGGGCTTTGACAACCTCATACTCAGATGGGGGCAACCGCCTATAACGTTGCCGGAGAGGGACATCATCTAACAGGGGGATTTCATGGGATATAAGGCTGGTACAGCCCAAATCCCCCTCATGAGCTGAGAACACAGCCTGGTACTCAACCAGCAATGTCCTAACCTGTTGGGCCTCCTCCTTACTAAGATCGGATAAATCAAGGGCATCTATTTGGCTCCGAACTGAGCTGGGAGATGAACCAGCTACTTCAATAGCCCTCAACTCAGCTACGCCCTTAGGCAAACTGACCACATCCACCCCACGCAAATAACCTAACTGGGTACGAGCGTAAAGCAAGACATCAGTAGTGCCAACATTTACAACAGGAACGTAAACTGTACCCCCAAACACCTGGACTAATGAAGGAGATGCCAACAATCCACCAGGTAGGCCAGAGTCGAGAGGCTCAAATAAGGCGGTACTACCAGATAAGTGATCTGAACATGTTGCCCTGACAAACTTGGTCACACCCCCTGGAATACGCTGAACCCTCCCCTGACTTAGCTTAACAACATTCTTCACATCAGGGGGGGCTCAACACCTGCCTGATAACACTTTTGCAAGGCTTGGAACACATGACCAGGTGCCTGAGACACGGTTGGTAACTCAAATAAAGCAGGCCCATGTTGAAAAAACAAAAGTTTATAGCATTTGCTAATTACATTCATCCCAAGGACCCCTGGGACACTAACACCACCAGGAGGGTCCTTTACTACAAGCACGCCGCAACCAGGTATAACCCTACCACACAAGAAACCAACTCTAGATAGCCCAAATAAGGAATAGCAAACCCATTAGCAGCCTTAAGCTGAAGCCAACGACACACTGGGCGTGTGTGCGCGTGTGTGTGTGGGTGCGCGTGTTTTTTTTGGATAAGATACCTAGCCTAACCTGCTACAGGTAAGCCTCAGCCGCTTTAGTAATTTAATTTTCTTTATTTTGTGTGTTGATGAACGGTGCTGTACTAGTCAGTTGAGTAAAATTCTGCCTTGCAGTAACCTGAGTTTTATCTATTTATGTGAATTCAATAAACCATTTTTGTACTGATATCCACGTCTCTTTGCCCTCCATGGTAACGAACTTGTGTGCCCTATTTCCATTGGGTAGTTATTTCCCCTTTCTCTGAAAAGGGGTGGCGTAGTCAGCTTGTCATATTGAATTACCACGATACAATTTGGTAGTTGTCAACCGTTTACCCCCACCACCACGCTACACATGGATAATCAACGGATACCCGTTGCTCTGCCAGAAGGGGTCGTGAACACGATCAGTCTAGAGCCCCCTCTACCAGGCGGCTTTATGCATCAAAATGGTCTGTGTTTACTAAATGGTCCACTGACAAAGGCTTAGAACCACAAGCTTGTGGGGTTTCATGGGTGCTTTGCTTCCTTCAAGAGCTGTTGGACATGGCCAGGTCCCCCTCCACGCTCAAAGTATATGTTGCGGCCATCGCAGCGTTCGCAGAGTCGACGCGCGGCCAGGCAATAGGAAGGAACGAGCTCATCATCCACTTTTAGAGCCAGAAGGATGAATCCCCGCGGCCAACATTTCCTTGGTCCTGGAGGCTCTGAAAGCGCATCCCTTTGAACCGTTACACTCTGTGGATCTGAAGCACCTCGCACTCAAAACCGCGTTTCTGATCGCCTTAGCATCAGTTAAACGTGTGGATGACTTGCACGCGTTATCTGTTAACGCCGCGTGTCTCGAGTTCGGACCTAATGACTCTAAAGTCGTCCTTACACCGAGACATGGCTATGTCCCCAAAGCAATCGGCACCCCCTTCAGACCGCAGATCATCTCACTCTCAGCTTTGCCGACATCCGGCAGCGAGGTCGACGTGAACCTCCTTTGCCCTGTCAGAGCGCTGAGAATTTACGTCACGCGCTCCGCCGCCTTCAGGCGCTCGGAGCAGCTTTTTGTTTCATTTGGTGTGCGCACCAAGGGTCTCGCCGCCTCGAAACACAGTCTGTCCAGATGGATAGTGGATGCTATTGCTGGGTTGTCAGGGCTCATTCCACCAGAGGCATGGCCTCCTCGTGGGCTTGGTCCAGTGGGATTTCTATTCATGGCATTTGTACGGCAGTAGGCTGGGCCTCCCCCTCTACATTTGTTAGGTTTTATAACCTGGAAGTTCCCGCCCTGCAGGCTAGACTCCTTTCAGTCTAAAGTCTCTAACGACTGCCCTGGTTGAGCTGCGCTATAAGGGTCGATGAGTTCAGTATAGACCGGCGATGCCGCTCTTTGTATAGAAAGTGTGCTTATGTACATGTGCGGGCCCACACTGTTAGCCGCCTGAGTCCCACTTATCTGTGTCCCCCGGTAGCCTGGTAATACCAGACTCTGCTACTTCACTTTGCTTCGTAGACAGAGTCTGGAATGGCATAATAGAGAAGTGTTTTCTCTCTCGCTAGGGGGCGCTTGTCTGAAGTTTAAAATCATTGGTTACCCGTAAGCCAATCAGATAAGTTTAGTTAGGACCAGTGTTGTGGGTAACGCGTTATAAAGTAACGCGTTAGAGTACTCTAATTACCTTTTTCGTGAAATGTGTAACTTAACGCGTTAGTTTTGTGCGTTAAGTAATCAGTAACTTCGTTATTTTTTTAAAAAAGTAATCCGTTATTTTAAGGAAAGGAAAATCCCGAATAAAAAAATTTCCCCAGGATCAAGACAGTGTTTCTGCGCTTCAATACCCCACCACCCTCCAGCTTCATTAAGGCACACGCGCGCGGTCTCTTGCTCTCTCTCCCTCTCTGCTGTGCACGCGCTGCGCGGTTTGGAGCACAGTCTCAGTCTCGCGGGCACGCTCGCTCTAGATTCCGGGAGATTTTGACTAATTCGCGGGCATCAGTGAGCCGCTATCAATATGCGGGAGACTCCCGGAACTTCCGATAGACTTGGGATGTCTGCATTTCTATACTGAAATAATATCGCCATTATAATTATTGATTTTTTTATTGAAATAATAGCCCATCCGCGCATCTCTACTACCCGGGCTGGGAAGGTGTGAATTTTGATTAATATGTTCTGTGATAATAAATAAATAAAACGCTATGTGGAATAGCCTATGACTGTCTTTCCTGTAATTGTTATCCTGCAGTGTTAATTTAGTCGGATGACTGACGTTATTCATTGCCAGGAGTCACGACTTCTAGGTGCATTTAAAGGGGGCCGTGTCTGTCAATCAAGCTGCAGCATGTGTGAGGCGCTGCAAACGGCTTTTAATTTTTGGTAACGCATGAGTACTCTAACGCGTTACTTTTATGAATAGATAACGCAGTAACATAACTGATTACTTTTAATTGATGGTAACGTTGTAACCTAATTAACTACTTTCCAAAGTAACTATACCCAACACTGGTTAGGACATATGTTATGCGCCTGTACAGCCGCATCGAACCACAGACATCATGCATCGAACTCAAATCTATGATCGAACTTACACTGTAAACACATGATGATGCGAGCGAAATACCGGAGTGAACTTGGCTGTAAACGACTTTTGCAGATTATGCGAAGTTAATCTACGCATCCACGGTACAATCACGGCCTCTAAACTTATTTTTGACTGAGTGAAACAAGAAAATATTTGTAGCCAACTCTCAAATTTAGGATTAGATATTTTAAACACAGCCAGTGCCGCTGCTAGCCATTTTGGTGCCCTAAGCATAATTACTTTATGATGCCCTCTACCCCGAGAAGCTTCATGAGGCACGCGCGCAGTCTCTTGCTCTCTCTCCCTCTCTGCCGTGCACGCGCTACGCGGTTTGGAGCACAGTCTCTGTCTCGCGGGCGCGATCGCTCTAGATTCAGGAGATTTTAACTAATTCGCGGGCATCAGTGAGCCGCTATCAATATGCGGGAGACTACCGGAACGCTATTTTTTTGGTGCCTCCTCAGCTCTTGGTTCCCTACGCACGCACAGCGCGTGGTGGGAGCGGCGGCACTGGTTCTCCATAACAGAGCGAATTCCATCCCGTGTCTTGTTTCGGTTTTCGATTTCTCTGACCTACAATGTAAAACTCTGCGCTTAGCGTCTACGTCACGGCTCTCAGCCCGCCCTCTGTTCGTTGATTGGCCCGGCCGTCCGAAGGCCGGTGGAAAACTGAAAGATAGGCCGCTATCTCAGACTGAATACAGGAGCGAAATGAAATTAGCGGAAGTAGGAAGTCTGACGTAGTCAGGCTAGTCCCCCGGGGCGTCCCCCCTGGGACTCATGTAGTGGATGCTTGGCGCGCACGGCGTTGACAAGGGGTTCCCGTTCCGTAATTCTATTACGCAGTACGAGAGAACCTCTCGTAAGAGAACGTATTCGGTTACCTAACGCAACCTCGGTTCTCTCTAGATGAGGGAACGAGTACTGCGTTCCCTGCCGTGATCGCGCCCGGAGCTCACTTCGCTCCAGACGATGAAAAACCAGCTAAGCAGCCCCTGAGCCCTTCCTTTTATACTCTTTGCCACCCCCATATTGGCGGGCTATGACGCGTGACGTCACGTCCAGTTCAGTGGTAGGCTGCTGCAGTTGCCGCGAGGCAGCCAATGGGCACGCTAGACAGCCTGTTGACAATATATACAGATTTAAGGATACATTTTGCTTCATATCTCGAGCAAAGATGACTGTACCCCGTGCGTAATTTCATTACGCAGTACTCGTTCCCTCTCCTAGGGAACCGAGGTTACGTTAGGTAACCAAGTACGTTTTTGCTCTGTTTTTCTGAATTAATGACTTAATTTTCTCAGAATTATGAATTATTTGTTACTGTCTGTATGTTGTTTTGTGATTATATATATTTTTTTAAATATGACATTTATGGATTTTATTAGTTCTCTCATTTTGAGTTCAATGGCCTGCACACTTATACATATTTTTAGCACTCAGATGATTTGAAAACAATACTCTTTTGGTCTTGTAACATCATACAGTATATTTCTTATTTTGCAACACGGAAGTACGATATTTCCTGAAGCCAGACGCATTTCATTTACAAAGGACACAGAGCTCTTGCGTCACAAAGAAAAAATGCAGTATGGCAAAATAATATCAATACATCTGTAAATTGTAATGTGGACTCATGCATGTTCTGTAAAGCTGCTTTGAAATGAAGTGTATTATGAAGTTGAAGTTCAAGTTCATTTTATTTATATAGCACGTTTTATAACAGCCACCGACTGACCAAAGTGCTTTACAGAACTACAAAATTAAAAGGCTATAATATAATATAAGGCTATAATAATACCAATGCATAACAGCATAACACATAGTACATCAAGCTAAGAACAGCCTTAAACAGGAGTCGCAAAACCGTGTCAGACTCATCAATAATAAGCAGAAATGGCAGTATCAGACTTAGATAAATAGAAAAACAGCATCGTACTCAAAGGAGAAAAGAAAAAAAAGAAAACAGCCTTATTTATAGGCAAAAGAAAAAAAGTGCGTTTTTAAAAGTGACTTAAAAGAGATCACGGAAGGGGCTATCCTCACTTCTATGGGCAAATTACTCCACAGCCGAGACCCAGCCACAGAAAATGCTCGATCCCCTCTGCGTTTAAGTCTGGAGTGCGGGACTAATAACAGATTCTTGTCACTTGATCTCAGACTTCTTGACGGGGTATATGGTTGTAGCAGTTCAGATAGGTAGCTCGGTGCTTGGTTGCATAGAGATTTGTACAGAAATAAAAGGATTTTAAAATCAATTCTGAGATTAATGGGCAACCAATGAAGAGACCTCAGAATTGGCGTGATATGGTCACTTTTCCGACTATTTGAGGAATCTTGCGGCGGCATTTTGCACCAATTGATGACGAGCTGTTTGAGTTTTCGAGATACCGCAATAAAGTGAATTGCAGTAATCTACACGTGTGTGGTGATAAAAGCATGAACAGCCATCTCAAGAGATTTAGGATTGAGGAAGGGTTTGACTTTTGACAACAGACGAAGTTGATAAAAGCTAGAGCTTATTACAGAGGAAATTTGTTTATCAAAGTTTAAGGACTCATCCAGTAGAACGCCCAGGTTCCGTACACTTGAAGATCTAAAAGCCGATAGTCTGCCTAGGTCGAATGTGGCAGCCTGGGGATTAACAGTGGACCCAAAAACAATGATCTCTGTTTTGTTTTCATTTAAAAATAAAAAAAATTTGGTCCAGCCAAAGTTTTACTTTGTCTAGACAACCTAGTAATGATGAAAGGGCGGAGGGATCATTTCTCTTGATTGGACCATACGTTTGAGTGTCGTCTGCATAACAGTGAAAAGATACCCCATGTCTTCTTAGAATGGTGAAGGAAATAGAAAATAGAGAAGGCGCTAAGATAGATCCTTGCGGAAGACCACAGGTTAGATGCGCAACAGAAGAGGAGGAATTTCCTAACTTTACTCTGAAAGTTCGACCCGAGAGATAAGACTGGAACCACTGGAGGACGATACCTTTTAGCCCCACATCATACTCTAGTCTGGATATCAGGATAGAGTGATCGACAGTATCAAAAGCTGCTGATAGATCCAGAAGAACAAGAGCCACAGAGTCACCAGTGTCCGTGGAAAGATAGATGTCATTTAAAACTCTCAACAGGGCAGATTCAGAACTGTGAGCGGACTTAAAACCAGATTGAAATTTTTCAGTAATATCATTGCATTTTAGAAAGAGCTGAAGTTGGTCAAGAACAACTTTTTCTAACACCTTCGAGACAAAAGTCAATACAGAGATAGGACGAAAGTTATTTAGCACGGCAGGATCCAGTGAAGGCTTCTTGAGTAAAGGCCATTGCACACTGAGTCCGAAATTTTCGTATTCGTGATTCGGTGGCTCTGAATTGTCAAAGCACCATTCAAACTGCATTCAAACTGCTTGTTACGGATGCGAAAAACGCAGAAAATCGAACCAGTTTCGATTTTTTTTATGACGGACGAAAGTTTCGGAGGCAGTGTGCAAGCGTGATTGACATAACCTGAGGTCGTATTTATTTCTTAACGTGCGAAAATTTCGGATGCGAATTTCGGACTCGGTGTGCAATGGCCTTAACGGAGTGACAGTGGCCTCCTTGAGGGCAGCAGGGATGGAGCCGGTGAGGAGGCACTTATTAACAAAGGACACCAAACCTGGCCCAACTGAATCAACAATTAATTTAAGAAATTTAGGAGAAAGGTTTCAAGGAGAAAGTACGAAGGTTTCATATTGGCTATAGTTTATTTGAGGGGAGTCAGTGATGGGCTAAAAAGCATCCCAGGTAACAGAAGTCAACAGCTGCCAACAGCTACCAGTGTGAGAGCGGCTGGCATTGCATCTCAAGTTAGATATTTTGTCAATAAAAAAATCTCAAGAAGCTTTCACATAGCTCATCCGAAACACCACCAGTCATTGTATTTACCGGAGGATTTAAAACAGAGTTTATAACAGAAAATAAAACCTTTGGTCTAGTGTGGTTTGCCATAATCATGTCTGAGAAGTACATGGCTTTAGCCGACTTTACAGCGTTCTGGTAGGTCTAAAAACCTGGCTTTAAGTAACTGAAGTGAAATATGGAGCTTGTCCTTCTTCCATTTGCACTCAGCCTTTCTGCAAGCTTGTCTTAGTTGCTGAATGTCCACGTTGAGCCATGGTTCACACTTAGGTTTAGGTTTGTAGAGCTTAAGCGGAGCAGTTTCATTTAGGGCATTTAGCCAAGAACAGTTTAACAGACCGAGATGCTGGTCAGCATTATGAACAGCTCTACACAAATAAATGTATATTGAATTACACTGTCCTGGACAGTTACCTAAATAAATTCACACCAATTGATGTGAATATTTAAATATTACAAGTGTTTGGAAGTTGGCTTCATTGAATACATTTTTTGTTGTCAAATCTTCTGTCTGTGCCTCATAGATCACACAAAAAGGAGATAAGAGAGAGAGCTGTCGTAGGAAAACACCTTATACACATGATAATAAAAATGACAGTGTAGCCAGTTTTATATTTTACTTTTTAGATTTTTATTTTGAACAATATCAAATGTTTATCCCTAAAATGTTTTTTAACAAAATATTATCAACTTTCACATGCTTCTGATCAACTCTCATTCCATCATATGATTTAGGCAAATAAGATGCATATGTGTATTGTGAAATAATCCAGTACACTTCTGTGTTCAGCCAGAATTATGTATTTACAGAGTATGTATAATCAAATACTGCACCAAATATAAACTCGTAACGGCTACTACTGTCATCTCACACTTCTCCATCAGTCATTACACAGATGAACTAATCCTTCAGCATTCCCACAGTAACTCAAGAGTTTAACATTAATTACTGATCCAGCGATGATTAATGAGCATGCAAACAAATTTAACATGTTCAGATCATTAAGAAAATTAATACAAATGACTCACTGACATGCGTTTCTAGTGAAAGAGCTTCTGTACTAGTTTATCTGAAGGGTGAAGTATTCTGTAGAGTTAAACAGAAATGAAAGACTGGGAGAACGCACATCTCGTGCTCCGCAGTCCGAAGGCATTAGCCGGCTGTCACACACACTGTGTGTCCTGAGGTCTGGAGCATGGCTTAAAGTCACGGCAACAGCTCATGTCTGACTGTCCACGCATAAATCAGCTCTCATGCCACTTCATCATGGATATAACACTCCCGGTGTGTGTGTGGTCACGTGACCTCCCGGTGTGTATCTCCTGCTGTGTGTGTGTGCTCTAGAGCTGTAAGGCCAGGGTCAGCTGAGGGGTGACGTGTCCTGAGACGGGTTCCTCACCGTTATGTGCAGTTCTGTATCCTGTGATGAAGAGCTTCGGCCTGAGCTTTCAAGCCCAGAAATTCCTCCTGAATAAAGTCTGTCACGGCTTTTCGCATTTCCATCTGTAAGGAAAGCAATGTTGTTCTCAACTGCACGACTATCCATTTGAAGCATCACATGACGTCACGGTCACATGACCACCTACCGGACTGGTGTTCTCAGCTCTCAGCGCGCTCACCAGATGTCTGACTGTGAAGGGCTTTCCGACGAGAACAGTTATCCGCTGCACAGAACCAGAGCACACTCGGGTCAAAACTGTGAGACACTGGAAGATTAGCGATATGAAGGTAAATGTGTATTCACCTGTCCCGCTCGAGGAATGTATGGAGCTTGATTTGGTAGGACGTCATTCAGACCTGAAAAAAAAGGTCCACAGCTCAGATATTCATTCATGAAGTTGTGCTGTTAACAACTTAACTTTACTGACAGCTTGCTCCAGCAAACCCTCTTCTGCCGTTACACTACGGTCAGGATTTACTGAAGACACGCAGTGTAAAACTAGCGTTGAAAAGGCGTGACAGGGTTATTTTTGCGGCTGACCTTATTGCATATGCATTTGTAGGAGTTTCCCTTTCAACTCCCTCTCGTCTGTGTGTCTGTGTTTGAGCTCTCGTCTGTGTGCCGGTGTTTGAGCTCTCGTCTGTGTGCCGGTGTTTGAGCTCTCGTCTGTGTGCCGGTGTTTGAGCTCTCGTCTGTGTGCCGGTGTTTGAGCTCTCGTCTGTGTGCCGGTGTTTGAGCTCTCGTCTGTGTGCCGGTGTTTGAGCTCTCGTCTGTGTGCCGGTGTTTGAGCTCTCGTCTGTGTGCCGGTGTTTGAGCTCTCGTCTGTGTGCCGGTGTTTGCGCTCTCGTCTGTGTGCCGGTGTTTGCGCTCTCGTCTGTGTGCCGGTGTTTGAGCTCTCGTCTGTGTGCCGGTGTTTGAGCTCTCGTCTGTGTGCCGGTGTTTGAGCTCTCGTCTGTGTGCCGGTGTTTGAGCTCTCGTCTGTGTGCCGGTGTTTGAGCTCTCGTCTGTGTGCCGGTGTTTGAGCTCTCGTCTGTGTGCCGGTGTTTGAGCTCTCGTCTGTGTGCCGGTGTTTGAGCTCTCGTCTGTGTGCCGGTGTTTGAGCTCTCGTCTGTGTGCCGGTGTTTGAGCTCTCGTCTGTGTGCCGGTGTTTGAGCTCTCGTCTGTGTGCCGGTGTTTGAGCTCTCGTCTGTGTGCCGGTGTTTGAGCTCTCGTCTGTGTGCCGGTGTTTGAGCTCTCGTCTGTGTGCCGGTGTTTGAGCTCTCGTCTGTGTGCCGGTGTTTGAGCTCTCGTCTGTGTGCCGGTGTTTGAGCTCTCGTCTGTGTGCCGGTGTTTGAGCTCTCGTCTGTGTGCCGGTGTTTGAGCTCTCGTCTGTGTGCCGGTGTTTGAGCTCTCGTCTGTGTGCCGGTGTTTGAGCTCTCGTCTGTGTGCCGGTGTTTGAGCTCTCGTCTGTGTGCCGGTGTTTGAGCTCTCGTCTGTGTGCCGGTGTTTGAGCTCTCGTCTGTGTGCCGGTGTTTGAGCTCTCGTCTGTGTGCCGGTGTTTGAGCTCTCGTCTGTGTGCCGGTGTTTGAGCTCTCGTCTGTGTTTGAGCTCTCGTCTGTGTGCCGGTGTTTGAGCTCTCGTCTGTGTGCCGGTGTTTGAGCTCTCGTCTGTGTGCCGGTGTTTGAGCTCTCGTCGGTGTGCCGGTGTTTGAGCTCTCGTCTGTGTGTCTGTGTTTGAGCTCTCGTCTGTGTGCCGGTGTTTGAGCTCTCGTCTGTGTGTCGGTGTTTGAGCTCTCGTCTGTGTTCCGGTTTTTGAGCTCTCGTCTGTGTGCCGGTGTTTGAGCTCTCGTCTGTGTGCCGGTGTTTGAGCTCTCGTCTGTGTGCCGGTGTTTGAGCTCTCGTCTGTGTTCCGGTTTTTGAGCTCTCGTCTGTGTGCCGGTGTTTGAGCTCTCGTCTGTGTGCCGGTGTTTGAGCTCTCGTCTGTGTGTCTGTGTTTGAGCTCTCGTCTGTGTGCCGGTGTTTGAGCTCTCGTCGGTGCGTCGGTGTTTGAGCTCTCGTCTGTGTGTCGGTGTTTGAGCTCTCGTCTGTGTGCCGGTTTTTGAGCTCTCGTCTGTGTGCCGGTGTTTGAGCTCTCGTCGGTGTGCCGGTGTTTGAGCTCTCGTCGGTGTGCCAGTGTTTGAGCTCTCGTCGGTGTGCCGGTGTTTGAGCTCTCGTCTGTGTGCCGGTGTTTGAGCTCTCGTCGGTGTGTCGGTGTTTGAGCTCTCGTCGGTGTGTCGGTGTTTGAGCTCTCGTCGGTGTGTCGGTGTTTGAGCTCTCGTCGGTGTGTCGGTGTTTGAGTTCTCGTCTGTGTGTCGGTGTTTGAGTTCTCGTCTGTGTGTCGGTGTTTGAGCTCTCGTCGGTGTGCCGGTGTTTGCGCTCTCGTCGGTGTGCCGGTGTGCCGGTGTTTGAGCTCTCGTCGGTGTGCCGTGTTTGAGCTCTCGTCGGTGTGCCGGTGTTTGAGCTCTCGTCTGTGTGCCGGTGTTTGAGCTCTCGTCTGTGTGTCTGTGTTTGAGTTCTCGTCTGTGTGTCGGTGTTTGCGCCGGTGTTTGCGCTCTCGTCTGTGTGCCGGTGTTTGAGTTCTCGTCTGTGTGTCTGTGTTTGAGTTCTCGTCTGTGTGTCGGTGTTTGCGCTCTCGTCGGTGTGTCTGTGTTTGCGCTCTCGTCTGTGTCGGTGTTTGAGCTCTCGTCTGTGTGTCGGTGTTTGCGCCGGTGTTTGCGCTCTCGTCTGTGTTTGAGCTCTCGTCTGTGTGTCTGTGTTTGAGTTCTCGTCTGTGTGCCGGTGTTTGAGCTCTCGTCTGTGTGCCGGTGTTTGCACCGGTGTTTGCGCTCTCGTCTGTGTGCCGGTGTTTGAGTTCTCGTCTGTGTGTCTGTGTTTGAGTTCTCGTCTGTGTGTCTGTGTTTGAGTTCTCGTCTGTGTGTCTGTGTTTGAGTTCTCGTCTGTGTGTCTGTGTTTGAGTTCTCGTCTGTGTGTCTGTGTTTGAGTTCTCGTCTGTGTGTCTGTGTTTGAGTTCTCGTCTGTGTGTCTGTGTTTGAGTTCTCGTCTGTGTGTCTGTGTTTGAGTTCTCGTCTGTGTGTCTGTGTTTGAGTTCTCGTCTGTGTGTCTGTGTTTGAGTTCTCGTCTGTGTGTCTGTGTTCTCGTCTGTGTGTCTGTGTTTGAGTTCTCGTCTGTGTGTCTGTGTTTGAGTTCTCGTCTGTGTGTCTGTGTTTGAGTTCTCGTCTGTGTGTCTGTGTTTGAGTTCTCGTCTGTGTGTCGGTGTTTGCGCTCTCGTCGGTGTGTCTGTGTTTGCGCTCTCGTCTGTGTGTCGGTGTTTGAGCTCTCGTCTGTGTGTCGGTGTTTGCGCCGGTGTTTGCGCTCTCGTCTGTGTGTCTGTGTTTGAGCTCTCGTCTGTGTGTCGGTGTTTGAGTTCTCGTCTGTGTGCCGGTGTTTGAGCTCTCGTCTGTGTGCCGGTGTTTGAGCTCTCGTCTGTGTGCCGGTGTTTGCGCCGGTGTTTGCGCTCTCGTCTGTGTGCCGGTGTTTGAGTTCTCGTCTGTGTGTCTGTGTTTGAGTTCTCGTCTGTGTGCCGGTGTTTGAGCTCTCGCCTGTGTGCCGGTGTTTGAGCTCTCGTCTGTGTGCCGGTGTTTGAGCTCTCGTCTGTGTGCCGGTGTTTGCGCCGGTGTTTGCGCTCTCGTCTGTGTGCCGGTGTTTGAGTTCTCGTCTGTGTGTCTGTGTTTGAGTTCTCGTCTGTGTGTCTGTGTTTGAGTTCTCGTCTGTGTGCCGGTGTTTGCGCTCTCGTCGGTGTGTCTGCGTTTGCGCTCTCGTCTGTGTGCCGGTGTTTGAGCTCTCGTCTGTGTGCCGGTGTTTGAGCTCTCGTCTGTGTGCCGGTGTTTGTACCGGTGTTTGCGCTCTCGTCTGTGTGCCGGTGTTTGAGTTCTCGTCTGTGTGTCTGTGTTTGAGTTCTCGTCTGTGTGTCTGTGTTTGAGTTCTCGTCGGTGTGTCTGTGTGTCGGTGTTTGAGCTCTCGTCTGTGTGTCGGTGTTTGCGCTCTCGTCGGTGTGTCTGTGTGTCGGTGTTTGAGCTCTCGTCTGTGTGTCGGTGTTTGCGCCGGTGTTTGCGCTCTCGTCTGTGTGTCTGTGTTTGAGCTCTCGTCTGTGTGTCTGTGTTTGAGCTCTCGTCTGTGTGCCGGTGTTTGAGCTCTCGTCTGTGTGCCGGTGTTTGAGCTCTCGTCTGTGTGCCGGTGTTTGAGCTCTCGTCTGTGTGTCGGTGTTTGAGCTCTCGTCTGTGTGTCGGTGTTTGCCCTCTCGTCTGTGTGTCGGTGTTTGAGCTCTCGTCTGTGTGTCGGTGTTTGAGCTCTCGTCTGTGTGCCGGTGTTTGAGCTCTCGTCTGTGTGCCGGTGTTTGAGCTCTCGTCTGTGTGCCGGTGTTTGAGCTCTCGTCTGTGTGTCGGTGTTTGAGCTCTCGTCTGTGTGTCGGTGTTTGAGCTCTCGTCTGTGTGTCTGTGTTTGAGCTCTCGTCGGTGTGCCGGTGTTTGAGCTCTCGTCGGTGTGCCGGTGTTTGAGCTCTCGTCGGTGTGTCGGTGTTTGCGCTCTCGTCTGTGTGCCGGTGTTTGAGCTCTCGTCTATGTGCCGGTGTTTGAGCTCTCGTCTGTGTGCCGGTGTTTGAGCTCTCGTCTGTGCCGGTGTTTGCGCTCTCGTCTGTGTGTCTGTGTTTGAGTTCTCGTCTGTGTGTCTGTGTTTGAGTTCTCGTCTGTGTGTCTGTGTTTGAGTTCTCGTCTGTGTGCCGGTGTTTGCGCTCTCGTCGGTGTGTCGGTGTTTGCGCTCTCGTCTGTGTGTCTGTGTTTGAGTTCTCGTCTGTGTTTGCGCTCTCGTCTGTGTGCCGGTGTTTGAGCTCTCGTCTGTGTGCCGGTGTTTGAGCTCTCGTCTGTGTGCCGGTGTTTGAGCTCTCGTCTGTGTGCCGGTGTTTGAGCTCTCGACGGTGCGCCGGTGTTTGCGCTCTCGTCGGTGTTTCGGTGTTTGCGCTCTCGTCGGTGTGTCGGTGTTTGAGCTCTCGTCAGTGTGTCGGTGTTTGCGCTCTCGTCGGTGTTTCGGTGTTTGAGCTCTCGTCAGTGTGTCGGTGTTTGCGCTCTCGTCTGTGTGTCGGTGTTTGAGCTCTCGTCAGTGTGTCGGTGTTTGAGCTCTCGTCTGTGTGTCTGTGTTTGCGCTCTCGTCTGTGTTTGCGCTCTCGTCTGTGTGTCGGTGTTTGAGCTCTCGTCAGTGTGTCGGTGTTTGAGCTCTCGTCTGTGTTTCGGTGTTTGCGCTCTCGTCGTGTTTGCGCTCTCGTCTGTGTGTCTGTGTTTGAGCTCTCGTCGGTGCGTCTGTGTTTGAGCTCTCGTCTGTTATTTACGCCATTATTTAACGCCCCAAAAAAGCATGTCTTAACCCACTTTGCAATATGGTTGCAATAGTTGCTAGAGGAGATCAGAGAGCACCGGTAGAAGGGGGAAATATTCTCCACTGGTATTCGTTTCTTTGGAATGCCAGAGGAAGACGTTATACGAACATATATATACAAACTTTTCAATGTACTGTGGCTTCTTTAGCTGGGCTTCACAGTTTTCACCTGTGGTCCCGACACTAACTGGCGCTGCTCTTGGGAGATTGCGTTGGTCATTATGTAAGTGATTTGACTGCGTCTGTTCTTTAATGTGATCGGTAGATCATCGCAGAACTAGCCACTCCTATCTGCGCTTTAGTGGAATTGCACTCTCACGCTGATTTGCCCAGTTTAGTAAATCTGGCCCTTGAACTTGTACCTGCATAACTTACCTATATGCCACATAGGTAAAATGATTGGGTGAAGAGAGCACTCTGCAATCAAACGTCCAATGCCTGTACAGAAACAACAGGATGTACTCAACTAAACATACGGCTGAAACCAGAGGCATCTAATTACTGGAGCATAACCCTTACCCCATTTTATCCTCATGAAGTCTCCAGTCATGTTCACTTTACCTGGCAGGAGAAAACGTACCATATTCCCTAAGACATTAGGAAAGACGTACACTAAACAAATATTAAGGTTAAAAAAATGAGTGTCTGTACCCTCTGGAAATATGTGAACCCATTCCCCTTGATTCAACTTTTCCAACAGGAAATCCATTCCTTTCTGATAGACTCCATCTCCTGGAAAACAGGACAGTTGGGCGGTTTAATTTACATCAAAATAAATACCTTAAAACCATTATCAACTCGAGTGTCTTCTATATAAATTGGATTTAAAAAGCACTGAGAACTGTGCAATTAGCATGTATTTGTGATTTATCATATTTGACAGTCAGTTCACAGCAGTTAGGTAGAGATAATGACTCTTCTTCTAATCGTATTGCACTGATAAGATTAAGCTTACTCTTTACTAATAGTCTAGATGGAAATAAGGATCCACGCGCATTCTCAGAGTCTGCCAGGTACCAAGCTGAAATAATGTCCCAAAGGCTACGTTTTTAACCCTTTGCTGCACCCGACCGGAACCCGAAAAATCAAAAAATGATATAGAAAGTGGCAGAACATTTGAGGTAAACAACATACAGAGACAAATGAACACATTTTCACGTACAATTCTGACCGCAGGCATTTAATGTAATGGTTATTTTTATCATTTGACAACATACTGACCCTATTTCTGGACAATAATAGCAAAAAATGGCCAAAGATGTGAACCCCATTTCAGGCTGCTATTAGTATAATAAAAACATTGTCAAATTAGCTTTTATTTTGCTGTTTTTGACCATTGATGGTCAAGATGTTGTAAAATATAACAAATAACAATTTCCCTAGGTCAGAATTGTATAGAAAAATGTGTCCATTTGTCTCTGTAAGTTGTTTACATCAAAAGTTATGCCACCTTATGTATCATATTTCGATTTATCGGGTTTGGTGCAAACTGCAAAGGGTTAAAAATAAAGCATTTTGGACATTATTTCAGCTTGGTACCCAGTTTAATTTTAAAATAGACACTTGAATGATAAAAAATAGGGGTTGCGTGGACCCCTATTTCCATCTAGACTATATCTCCTCCAAACTGACCACTTCTAAACACAGGTGCCTGCCGCCAACACAAGGCATTTTACTTTTAAAACGGTCTAATGTTTCAGACTAGCTCATGTGGAAAGGCAGATAATGGCTTCAGAACTAAAAAACTAATTTGACAGAATACCAGGAAAAAAATATTAATCTGACACTTCTTGTGATAGCCGGTAAGCAGAGCACAGCACAATATTATAGTCACTCTGCTGGAATAATGAGTGTGTGAAGTGAACGAGAGCAAACTTCATGAATGAAATGAGCACAATGATCTCAACTCAAACACATCACACACGTGTTCTACTAATGTAGATGTATATTTAATGTACGATGTGATACACGAACATGATGTGTTAATAAATGCATTTAGTAATATAGAGACCTTACTGTGAAGTGTTACCAAAGTTGTTTTTAGATTTTTTGACATTTTCAGCCCTTGCTAATCTAATCTGCTGTTTTATGTGGAATCCTCTTACTTGAGGTTATGGATAATTGTCCTAACATAACTCTCAGAGTTAATCTAGAATATTAACAATAAAAAGATTTTTCACCTTTTATTTAACATTTAGCCTAGTATTATTGATTTAATTAGAAGACTTTAATTAGATTAGAAGAAAAAGACAATTTGCAATTATTATAAAAAATTATTTTATGAGTTTAAAAGGCATATTTGTAAAATGAAACCTGTGAAGTGAACAGAAAAAACGAGCTTCTCCTGAACGTCTGAATGTGGATATTGAGATCAGAGTCGTGCTCCTCTGCACACACTCCACTCGATCAGCGGTTTCAGTTTTGCACGCAAATAAGATTACTTGCAAATAAAAATTAATTATTGACTGAATTTTGATTTAGTATTTTAAAAAATGTGTATAAAACCTGTGTGAAATAAAAGCAGATCGCAGAAATGATCAAATGTGTCATTAGATGAGTTTACCTCGGACAACTGGCACACACTTCCCTCTGCTGAAGAAGCTGGAGTGAAACTCTCTCGTGAAGCAGATATCAGAGGCAGCAGGTGCCCTGGACACACACACACACACACACACACACACCAAATGGCATGATATGACCTGACAACAGCTCTCCATGCGTGTCCAGAAGTTCACTCACACACACCATCTCATGCGGTTGAAGTTCCACAGCTGTCGCAGCTTCAGGACTCCTGTAAAACAGCACAGCTGTGTGTGAGTGTCCTGCAGCGAGAGTATGGTCCGGCACCAGGTGTGCGCGCGCGGCCTACCCCAGAGGTGCGGGTCATCCATGCAGGACTGGTGATTGCACAGCGTGAGGAGTGGCGTGTCCCGCGGACGCTCGTCCACCAGGTCCAGCAGAGCATCCGGGTTGTGCACCATCAGCGAGTTGAAGTACTCTAGCGTCAGAGAAAGTCAGTTACATCTGCCGTAAGCTCACAGCACACATTATTCACAACACGAGTACGGAGAAACGTTGTCCTCACTGGTCCACAGGTAACTGTAGGAGCCCACCATCCCCGTGATGACCCTGCTGGACAGCCTCCAGCCCAGGCGAGGGCACTGTGGGAAGGGCCATGCCACCTCCAAGGGCATCTCTCAGCATTCACACACACACTGTGTCTGACACAACACAACACACACTTTAGAAAGGGTCTGTCGGGAATCTACATGTCTGTGCAGTTCAGTATATATTGGCTTCAGATGTGGCATGTTACTTATCATCATGGGATAGATCTGTTTATCTGTTTTTTCCCTGTTTAGCACATGTCCAACTAACAATACAGGAGCAGCAGTTAATACAAATTACACAATCTTGAGAAATAGTGTGTGTAGTAATAGCGAAAAACACAGCGACAAAATATGACATAAATGAATGCTGAATGCTAAAGAAGTCAAAACACGAGAAACTTCCTAATTTTAAACTGAAACGTGTAATGTAAACAAGATGACAGCACTGATAGTTATGACTGTGACGTTAGTTCGTTGTTTTGAGATTTTCTATACAAAGTTAATTGTAACGTGAGGTTGATTTATTGTAAAATGTAAGGTTAGTTGTAATCTTCCCACCTTCTTCTGTCCCGTCAGCCGATGGCCGCAGCAATGCAGCGGAACCGGAAGCACTATTCCACCGTGAGGGATTGTGGGAGGTGTAGTTTTGTAGTCGTTGTTGTTTCCTTGGCCTTGAGGGATCTATTCTGACGAACCGTATTAGGGCCCAGGGCTATGAGGACGAAAATAGTGTCGCAGGAATGGCATTCGTTTATTTTTATTAACAGAAAAGAAGAGACGCCTATGTCACAAATACTACAGAATACAAGAAAATACAACAAACGTAACAGAGTTGCACACAAACACATTGAAACATTTTTTTAAAAATTAAGTTTTTACTGCTTTTTGCTTCATAGAAAATCGAATTGAGTCAATATAAAGCTCCATTTCTTTCTTAAATTATGTAAAACAAGTTTTTTTACAGGAAATTTTACATATGGAATTTTGCCATTAAAATAATCAAATGTAGGCCTATTATATAAACCTGACTGTGCTTGTCTCTATAGTTCTCAAAAAAGACCAAATAGTAAATGTTTCCAAACCAACACAAATTGGCCATAAATGTTCTTTGTGATAAAATCACAAACATTTTGCCAAAATGTCCAGTGGACAGTGCCGTAACCAAACCACAGTTTAAGGGCAACTGTCACAACAAGTGCAATTAAAATCAAATGCACTTTTAAATTTCACAAAGTAATGTTTAACTAGGTACATTTTATATATGATTTTGATTGATACCTCCTTAACTTTGCTTGTAATTAATAATTGATAGGTATAAGCCAAATCTTTTCCCACACATTCTCTGAGTAAATGAGGCAGAGACACACTGTTTCTGTGAAATAACGCTCTTGGGTGATTCTCTGAATTGGGTGCCCTTCAAGTCCCCCAAACTTACTTCAAAGATTTTCAATTGAAGGAAATCACAAAATGAATTTTAACGCTGTCAATTAATAGAACCAGGTGCCTTTGTATTATAATACAACACAATTGCTTTTTTAAAATTTTAATTTAAAGATAATGAGTTGCCTAAGTAGTAGACAACAAGCATGTTTGCATGTCCTCACTAACCATCATTACGTTTTCATTGAATATCAAACAAATAAAAAGTGCAATTAATACCAAAATGTTGCTGCTAATATAATCATATGTTGGTCTACTTTAACTAAAATGTACATATATATATGTAGTCAAAAAACTCCTCGTGGCAAGGCACCGGGGGTGGATGAGATCCGCCCTGAGTACCTCAAGTCTCTGGATGTTGCGGGGCTGTCTTGGCTGACACGCCTCTGCAGCCAGGGTGGTGGTCCCACTTTTTAAGAAGGGGGACCGGAGGGTGTGTTCCAACTACAGGGGGATCACACTTCTCAGCCTCCCTGGGAAAGTCTATGCCAGGGTACTGGAGAGGAGAATACGGCCGATAGTAGAACCTCGGATTCAGGAGGAACAGTGCGGTTTTCGTCCGGGCCGTGGAACACTGGACCAGCTCTATACCCTCTACAGGGTGCTGGAGGGTTCATGGGAGTTTGCCCAACCAATCCACATGTGCTTTGTGGATTTGGAGAAGGCATTCGACTGTGTCCCTCGTGGCGGCCTGTGGAGGGTGCTCCGGGAGTATGGGGTCCGGGGTCCTTTGCTAAGGGCTGTCCGGTCCCTGTACGACCAAAGCAGGAGCTTGGTTCGCATTGCCGGCAGTAAGTCAGACTTCTTCCTGGTGCATGTTGGACTCCGGCAGGGCTGCCCTTTGTCGCCGGTCCTGTTCATAATTTTTATGGACAGAATTTCTAGGCGCAGCCAGGGGCCGGAGGGTGTCTGGTTTGGGAACAACACGATTTCGTCTCTGCTCTTTGCAGATGATGTTGTCGTGTTGGCCCCATCAGACCAGGACCTTCAGCATGCACTGGGACGGTTTGCAGCCGAGTGTGAAGCGGCTGGGATGAGAATCAGCACCTCCAAATCCGAGGCCATGGTCCTCAGTCGGAAAAAGGTGGCTTGCCTACTTCAGGTTGGTGGAGAGTTCCTGCCTCAAGTGGAGGAGTTCAAGTATCTTGGGGTCTTGTTCACGAGTGAGGGAAGGATGGAACGGGAGATTGACAGACGGATCGGTGCAGCTTCAGCAGTAATGTGGTCGATGTACCGGTCTGTCGTGGTGAAGAAAGAGCTGAGCCGCAAGGCGAATCTCTCGATTTACCGGTCAATCTACGTTCCTACTCTCACCTATGGTCATGAGCTTTGACCGAAAGGACAAGATCCCGGATACAGGCGGCCGAAATGAGCTTTCTCCGCAGGGTGGCTGGGCGATCCCTTAGAGATAGGGTGAGGAGCTCGGTCACTCGGGAGGAGCTCAGAGTAGAGCCGCTGCTCCTCCACATCGAGAGGGGTCAGCTGAGGTGGCTCGGGCATCTGTTCCGGATGCCTCCTGGACGCCTTCCCGGAAAGGTGTTCCGGACACGTCCCACCGGGAGGAGACCCCGGGGAAGACCTAGGACACGCTGGAGAGACTATGTCTCTCGGCTGGCCTGGGAACGCCTCGGTGTCCCCCCGGAAGAGCTAGAGGAAGTGGCTAGGGAAAGGGAAGTCTGGGCATCTCTGCTTAGACTGCTGCCCCCTCGACCCGGCCCCGGATAAGCGGAAGAAGATGGATGGATGGATATAAAAATGCATTAATTATATATGAAATTGCAATATTTATACACGTCCTCCAGTTTGTTTTCAACCCCGTCACGCCATACTATTTACCCCCCTATAAAAATAATGGATCAATCCCTGTGGCATCACATCCAGGAATTGACATCACACAAGTCTCTTGAAGAACATGCTGCAAAGAAAGTGTCAGTATCTTTTCTTACCTATATTTCATGTTTTTCACTGTCAGATTAAGATTGTCAGGCTCAACATTTCAACTCTGTTGTATGACTAAATGATAGTAAACAACGGTTTAAGAAGAATTCAATAATAGTTTTGAAAAACATTAAAATTTGATGATGTCTTAAATGCCATGTGATGCTACTGTCTTAGCTAAGTATGGAGTTACAGCTACTGTTAGCCAAAAACTTCAACCCCGTCACATTTTTGTATTATAACAGGGTTGAATCGTTGTGACAGGGTTGAATGTTTGACACTTCTTAGTAGATTACTCAATTGTAGACTTGTTGTATTGTGGTGTGAACTGTCAGAAATAATCAATTATGTTTTTTTGTTGAATATTTTCAGACATCCCAATGGCAAAAACAGCAGCAGAGAGGCAAAGACAGTACAGAGCAAGAAGAAATGCAGAGAGAAGGGAAACATATCTCAAATGGAAAGATCAATTGATGTTTGTTATTAATTAATGCTTAAAGGAGAACTCCAGCGCAAAATGAACCTTTGATCTAATTACACATTGTTACCTAGTCAACCGTTATCTGAGATTTGTTTTCATGATTATCGAATGTAAATAGTTTTATCTCTAAAAACAGTTTAGCCTATAACGCTAGTATAACGCTAGTATATTGGGCATTGAGTAATGACAAATAAAAATCGCTTGTTAATACCACTAACAAGGTTCAAAATAGCCCCACACTAACACGGTAGCATAATGAGGGTCCCTACCTTCAACAAATATATCATAAGCACTTACTATAGGTGGGGACCATTGTTGAATATTAAGTCTTTTCTGATGTCTTAACGTCAGATTTCAGGAGATATTGCATCACAATCTTTTGCATAGTCCCCCGGTGTTACGGGAATCTAATAATGTGCCAAAAACTTACTGTAAGTTAAAAGAAAACCATTTAAATTAAATAACTGATCCACCAATATGATGCCATTATCAAACCAATATTTTAAAAACAATGAATTGCGTTTATATAATATATCCCTATTGTTCCATATACTTATGTGGTGAAAAGTTATGCTTGAAAATCAAGGACCATGATAAACAGGCCTGGCGATAAAATTCAGATAATTGGTATTTTGTCAATGTTATAATTACAATTAAGAAGAAAATGTATATTAGTAAGTTTAGAAAGCAAAAAGCTTCAAATGCGGTAAAGATTTCGAACAATCTGACTGAGCCACTTTACTTTAAATGTATTATTTACCATTTCAAAATCCCCAAAACGTAGGCCACCATTTTTATATGAATTCATAATAATTGTTTTCTTTATGTAATGTATTTTGTTTTTCCATATAAAGTCACTCTAAAGCTTTATTTAACTAAATAACAAACACATAACTAAACAAACACATACACAGAATTACGGATATGGGTAAAATGTAAAGTGACTGAAAGGCCGGAGCAGAACAGGGAATGAAGCTGTGAAGAGACCAACCGAAGAACCATCAGTACTTCAAAGCGCTTTTGTTAACAAGAAGCTTCACGACTTATGCTAAACCTCTGTTTAGATTACTTGCATTACTTGCATTGCCTTAGCCGTGGAGCAAGCATCCAGATATGCAGTTCCAGGAGAACGTCTCGATGGCGCTGAAGTTACCGTCGATTTCTCCCGCGCTGAATGTTTGGGCTCTGGGCCGGGTGAGGTCTCGTGAGGGCCGGGTGAGGTCTGGGCCGGGTGAGGTCTCGTGAGGGCCGGGTGAGGTCTGGGCCGGGTGAGGTCTCGTGAGGGCCGGGTGAGGTCTCATGAGGGCCGGGTGAGGTCTCGTGAGGGCCGGGAGAGGTCTCATGAGGGCCGGGTGAGGTCTCGTGAGGGCCGGGTGAGGTCTCGTGAGGGCCGGGTGAGGTCTCGTGAGGGCCGGGTGAGGTCTCGTGAGGGCCGGGAGAGGTCTCGTGAGGGCCGGGAGAGGTCTCGTGAGGGCCGGGTGAGGTCTCGTGAGGGCCGGGTGAGGTCTCGTGAGGGCCGGGAGAGGTCTCGTGAGGGCCGGGTGAGGTCTGGGCTGGGTGAGGTCTGGGCCGGGTGAGGTCTCGTGAGGGCCGGGTGAGGTCTTGTGAGGGCCGGGTGAGGTCTGGGCCGGGTGAGGTCTGGGCCGGGTGAGGTCTGGGCCGGGTGAGGTCTGGGCCGGGTGAGGTCTCTTGAGGGCCGGGTGAGGTCTGGGCCAGGTGAGGTCTCGTGAGGGCCGGGTGAGGTCTCGTGAGGGCCGGGTGAGGTCTGGGCCAGGTGAGGTCTCGTGAGGGCCGGGTGAGGTCTCGTGAGGGCCGGGTGAGGTCTCGTGAGGGCCGGGTGAGGTCTCTTGAGGGCCGGGTGAGGTCTCGTGAGGGCCGGGTGACGTCTCGTGAGGGCCGGGTGAGGTCTCGTGAGGGCCGGGTGAGGTCTCGTGAGGGCCGGGTGAGGTCTCGTGAGGGCCGGGTGAGGTCTGGGCCGGGAGAGGTCTCGTGAGGGCCGGGTGAGGTCTGGGCCAGGTGAGGTCTGGGCCGGGTGAGGTCTGGGCCGGGTGAGGTCTCGTGAGGGCCGGGTGAGGTCTCTTGAGGGCCGGGTGAGGTCTCTTGAGGGCCGGGTGAGGTCTCTTGAGGGCCGGGTGAGGTCTCTTGAGGGCCGGGTGAGGTCTGGGCCAGGTGAGGTCTCGTGAGAGCCAGGTGAGGTCTCTTGAGGGCCGGGTGAGGTCTCGTGAGGGCCGGGTGAGGTGTCGTGAGGGCCGGGTGAGGTCTCGTGAGGGCCGGGTGAGGTCTGGGCCAGGTGAGGTCTCGTGAGGGCCGGGTGAGGTCTGGGCCAGGTGAGGTCTGCCAAATATAATAATGTGCCAAAAACTTACTGTAAGTTAAAAGAAAACCATTTAAATTAAATAACTGATCCACCAATATGATGCCATTATCAAACCAATATTTTAAAAACAATGAATTGCGTTTATATAATATATCCCTATTGTTCCATATACTTATGTGGTAAAAAGTTATATGCAGAATTACACAAAGAAATAAATTGAAAACAAACAACGGCTCTTTATTATCCTTCGAAACATTAACACGTTGAACACTTGATGTTGATCTGTCCATCCACATACACATTGTCAACATACAACAAATAATAAACTATTCCTGCCACCAGCCCACCGATGCAGAGCAGCGCTAGGCTGGCAGTGATGATGCCATTGGCCTGGTTCACCATCGCCCCACATGAGCCTGTTAGTCCAGTCTCTCTTTGCCTGGATTTGGATTACGATGGTGGATTTTCGGAGCAGTACACACGACACCATCATTCTTCATCATCCAGGTGTGCAAGGCTTGTGGCATCATACCCGTAGAGACTGAGGCTGTAATCACCAAAGGGCTTCAGATAATCCTGAGTTAACAGTCTGAACACTTGTGCTTTTCACTTCAGTAGTTTATTAAGACATTATGATCAAGGCACAATATGAAGGATTGATTTCTGCAGTGGTTTACATGCAGATGCTCTCCTCTATGAGAATGAATGTTTGTGGAGTGCAAAGACTGTGGTTTGGACATTAAGTAATAGGTCTATAGAATTAATATTATTTTTACACATACAAGTAGAAATTCATCTCATGTGAGATTACATGGTTTTACATTTTTAAACATCCAGTCAATTCAAACACTGTCAGTTGTAAATTAAACAGTATTGTTATTATTAAATTGCAAATAATTAACATAAAAAGACAACATTCATGATACTTGACTGTAAAGGCACAACATCTGTCCTCTGTTCTACATTAACTGGCATAGAAAAGATAAACCAATATGCATTTGTCTCACTGCCCCTTAAAGGCTGTCAGAAAACAATGCTACATTAAAAAAAACAATGTATTTAAATAATTAAAATAACCCTGGTCAGTTGTCATAGTGAAGTCACCAGTCTGGAGCAATGTAGTTTAGGCACTTTAGCGCAACCTCAAACCCTAGAAAACACGCCTACAAGCCGGAGAAACACACAGAGACGGACACAGTTAAACGCAGAACATTTCAAACATATCAACACTCACTTTAGCATTCTGTGTCCATTGAATAACAACTAATACCCATTACTGTAATACCCCATCACTGTTATACCCATTACTGTAATACCCCATCACTGTTATACCCATTACTGTAATACCCATTACTGTAATACCCATTACTGTAATTCCCCATCACTGTAATACCCATTACTGTAATACCCATTACTGTAATACCCATTACTGTAATACCCATTACTGTCATACCCATTACTGTAATAACCATTACTGTCGTACCCATTACTGTCATACCCATTACTGTAATACCCATTACTGTAATACCCCATCACTGTAATACCCCATCACTGTAATACCCATTACTGTAATACCCATTACTGTAATACCCATTACTGTAATTCCCCATCACTGTAATACCCATTACTGTAATACCCATTACTGTCATACCCATTACTGTAATAACCATTACTGTCATACCCATTACTGTCATACCCATCACTGTCATACCCATTACTGTCATACCCATTACGGCCCGGACGAAAACCGCACTGTTCCTCCTGAATCTGAGGTTCTACTATCGGCCGTATTCTCCTCTCCAGTACCCTGGCATAGACTTTCCCGGGGAGGCTGAGAAGTGTGATCCCCCTGTAGTTGGAACACACCCTCCGGTCCCCCATCTTAAAAAGAGGGACCACCACCCCAGTCTGCCATCCCAGAGGCACTGTCCCCGACTGCCACGCGATGCTGCAGAGACGTGTCAGCCAAGACAGCCCCGCAACATCCAGAGACTTGAGGTACTCAGGGCGGATCTCATTCACCCCCGGTGCCTTGCCACCGAGGAGTTTTTTGACTACCCCGGTGACTTCAGCTTGGGTGATGGACGAGTCCACCTCTGAGACCTCAGCCTCTGCTTCCTCCATGGAAGACGTGACGGCGGGATTGAGGAGATCCTCGAAGTATTCCTTCCACCGTCCGACAACATCCCCAGTTGAGGTCAACAGCTGCCCACCTCCACTGTAAACAGCGTTGGTAGGGCACTGCTTCCCTCTCCTGAGTCGACGGACGGTTTGCCAGAATCTCTTCGAGGCCAGCCGATAGTCCTTTTCCATGGCCTCACTGAACTCCTCCCAGGCCCAAGTTTTTGCCTCCACAACCACCCGGGCTGCAGTTCGCTTGGCCTGCCGGTACCCGTCAGCTGCCTCAGGAGTCCCACAAGCCAACCAGGCCCGATAGGACTCCTTCTTCAGCTTGACGGCATCCTTTACTTCCGGTGTCCACCACCGGGTTCGAGGATTGCCGCCTCGACAGGCACCGGAGACCTTACGGCCACAGCTCCGAGCGGCCGCTTCGACAATGGAGGTGGAGAACATGGTCCACTCGGACTCAATATCTCCAGCCTCCCTCGGGATCCGGTCGAAGCTCCGCCGGAGGTGGGAGTTGAAGATCTCTCTGACAGGAGACTCGGCCAAACGTTCTCAGCAGACCCTTACAGTACGCTTGGGTCTGCCGAGTCTGTCCAGCTTCCTCTTCCGCCATCGGATCCAACTCACCACCAGGTGGTGATCAGTTGACAGCTCCGCCTCTCTCTTTACCCGAGTGTCCAAGACATACGGCCGCAGGTCAGATGAAACGACCACAAAGTCGAGCATCGACCTACGGCCTAGGGTGTCCTGGTGCCACGTGTACTGATGGACACCCTTATGCTTGAACATGGTGTTCGTTATGGACAAACTGTAACTAGCACAGAAGTCCAATAACTGAACACCGCTCGGGTTCAGATCAGGGGGGCCGTTCATCCCAATCACGCCCCTCCAGGTAACACTGTCGTTGCCCACGTGGGCGTTGAAGTCCCCCAGTAGAACGACGGAGTCTCCAGTCGGAGCACTTTCCAGCACCCCTCCCAGAGACTCCAAGAAGGCCGGGTACTCTGCACTGCCGTTTGGCCCGTAGGCACACACGACAGTGAGAGACCTATCCCCAACCCGTAGGCGCAGGGAAACGACCCTCTCG